>NW_020825324.1:2487500-2976574 GCF_003286085.1 Drosophila persimilis
GCTGCAGTTGGCTGTTCAGCTGCAAGGTCACCGACGAGCCTGTTGTTGCCGCCTGCGTTTGTATCTCTGTGGGAAATGGCCTGCGCTGCAGCGATGGCGAGGGGGAGGATAGGCCCAAGGTCAGGGTACTCGCATTCGCATTCGCATTCACATTCACATTACTACTACTATCACAGCTGTCGTAGGCTAAGGGACTATCCTCTGGCAGTCGCCATTGGGGCGTGCTGGGTGCTTTCGCTGTCGCTGTTGTTGTTGTTGTTGTGGGCGTTGACGTTGGCGCTGCTGATGCTGTTTTATCCGTGGTTGTTGCGGTTTGGTTGTTGTGCGGCAGTGTTGTTATTCCTGTTGATTTTGTTGCTGTTGGTGTCGTCGATGCCGACGATGACGATGTTGAATGGTGTTTCTTTTGGCTGAAGGGCGATGTCGTCAGATTGCGTAGAATCGATTGGCCTGCAAAGCGGAACGAGATAAGAGAGATAAGATAAATCATACTATCAACAGTAGCCACAAATGATAGCTTCAGGTGGAGCGGGCTATCTATCACATTGTAATGGGATTTCGAGTATTTATCATTGTAAAACATTCGAAGTATTGAATACAAATTCCTATATGGGGTATGGGGTATGGGGTATGGTTATGGGGATACCCTCACGAGTACGGGTGTTCCAGCGAGTGCAAGGTGATGCGAGCTGCTAAGCCACGCTGGGAGTGATAGAGGGGTAACAGCGAGAGAGCGCTAACGAGATGCTAGTAGCGAGATGACGATTCCAATTCGTTGAAGCCTCTGGCCAACTGTTTCTTTACAGACAAAAATGGATGATTGTTGACTGTTTCAATGTGTACCCACCAATACTGCTGAACATCGACTCCTTCTTGGGGCTCTCATCGCTGTATTTGTAGTGCTGCTGCTGATAATGATGAGGGTTTCCGTTGCTCAGCTTCCGCTGCATGAAGGGCGACTTCCGATACAGTTTGCTTATGTCGCTGATGCCACCGGGCGGCGAAAGTGGACTGGCGCTGATGCCTCCACTCGGCGGCGACAGCGGGCTGGCGCTTAGCCCACTGGCCGGCGACAGTGGGCTGGCACTGCTGCTACCGCTCCTGCTCCCACCGCTGTGCCCGAAGCAGTTTGTGGTTGTTCCTGCTGTCGTTGTTGCTTTTGTTGTTGTTGTTTGAGGTAGTTGTGTGGCTGATTGTATGAAATACTGCGACTGCGACTGCGACTGCTGTTGCTGTTGCTGATGCGCCTGTGGTTGCTGGTAGCTTGGTATCTGCGTGGGTTTTATTGTCTTCTGTGGATTCATGGTGCTCGGAGCTTGGTAGGATATTGCCGCTCTGCCGTATTTTGTTGGGGCTGCTCCTGATCCTGGTCCCATCACTGATGCTGCTGTTGGAGCTCCTGATCCTGGTTCTCCGGCTGCACCATTTCCAACTGTTGTTGCCGCTCCTGTTGTTGTTGTTGTTGGTCTGCAATTAGTGTAAGGTTCATGTTAATCGATACCTCGATAGCTCGACATCAATACCGATATGGATAAAGAATAGATGAGGGGAAAACAGACAAATGTACGGCCAGAAGGGCAGAAACACGACGGGTGGAAGGTATTGTGAAGGGATTGGGGTGGGTGAGAAGGTGGCGGGGTGTGTGGGTGTGTTTGGGAGGCAAGGATGGGACACATATATACATATGTATATTGTATGTACGTACATATACAAACATACATACAAACCATGTGTATGCACAGCAACACATAAAACATACATTTAGATATACATATATAAATGATTCGTAGTGTATGTGTATATACAGTTTCTGTGTATTTGTGTATGCGTGTGTGTGTGTGTGTGTGTGTGTGTGTGTGTGTGTGTGTGTTTGTGTGGAACAGAGATCAAGCGAGAGGATGATGGAGCCAGCGAGAGAGAGAAATAGGTACAGCGAGTGAGCAACAGCGAGATGCCAGACAGGGGAACAGGGAATAGAAATGCTAGGCAGCTATAGATTGGCCAATCAGCAGGATAGCTGCTTGCTTAAGCACTACCACGAGGCACGGCACTTGGCGCCAGGGATCGGGTGAACAAATATGTACAGGACTTGTACATGATCAAAAGTGGGGGAAGTGCGGATAGGGGGGGAAGGGGAAAACAGAAAGGGCACCAAAAAAAGACAGAGGCGAACTTATCAGCTTGCAAAAATATTGTACAACACAAATAAGCACTATTCAAAATATCGAAATTACCTTCTTTGATGTGGTATGAGCTTTGTGGAAAAAATTATAATCAGAACCGAAACCGAAACCGAAACCAAAACCAATGAAATGTTAGTGAAAGCCAGGCAAAACTCATGCGAGCCACATGCAAGTAAAGAAACCCAAGAAATCAGCAAACTTCGGGCTGACCGAAGCATCAGGTACCATTGCAGTGTGGATTGTTCCTTAGGGTAAAGCATTCCCAATTATTTGCATATGCCAGAAAGCATCTATGGCACTCACACAGACGTTACGGACGGACAGATATCATCTGCAAGTCTTAGATTTTCTTTAGATGGTAGATTTCCTCGGTAGGGGTTGGGGCTTTGCTCAACTTTATTGCTAGGTCGTTGTCTGCAAGGGTACACTGTATTCTCGGACATTAGTTGATGAAAATTAGTAAAGCTTGTGATCGTATGATACAGAATGGATATATATGCGCACATGGAGACTATGATTAGACGGCTAATAGTAATAATGTTTGTAATGTAGTAATAAACTCTTCGTACTTACTGAATTTTACTTTTGATTGGGGAGGATTGTTTATGGGTACTCTTGAATAGTTATGTTCTTGGTATTGGTTGGTATTATCATAATATATAGTCGATATACGTATATATAAGTATGGGTTTATATCTGCATACAGATGGGTATCGGTATTGATCGGTTGCTCGACAGTTTTCCACACACATGTGGTACGTACGGTACCACATAGTGGTAGGGATGCTGTTTTGCTTTTTGGGTGCTTTTATGGGTTGCCTTGTGGGTTGTCTTCTGCTTTTTCGATTATATTTTTATAATTTTTCGTTATGGTTTTTGTCATTATTCAATTGTTTCAGGTTTGTTTTTTGTTTTGTTTTGTATTTGTATTGGTTTGTTTAGAAATGGTATTAGGAATTAGGTAACCTACAAAAAATGGTAATAAAAAGATGGTAAAAAAAGGAAAAATAAAAACACTGCGCACACACACACTTTCAAATGGGATTCTTCAAAAAATAATACGCAAAAGAGTGTCACAAAAGTGGGAAGAAACAAATAAAGGTTTATAAATATTCGGTAGTACTCCCAGGGGGGTGTTTCTTGCAGAGCATTACTGATATTTAGAGTAATATCTAGTACCAGTACACGGAGCATAGACGAATAGATCTAAGGGATATAGGATACAGGACAGACTTTACAATGGGGGGAGGGAGGGAACTAGCACTCTCCAAAGGCTTACACCATTTCGATTTCGGACATCCTTCCGCTACAGTGCGTTTCAGGATTGCAAAGACCTCCTCTCGCACTATCCCAAAACGCACTGCGCAGACCGAAAGCCAGATACATACATCATTTAGTGCCTTGGAAAGAACATTGGAGCTAGGCTGCTAGGATCTAGAACAACAGATTCTATGATGCTATAATTGCTATGTGTAAGGCGTGTGGAGAACGAAAGAAACATGCCGAAAACATAAACGAAAACAAAGAAAAAAAAAGTGCTAAGAGGAGGTGGAGCAGGAAAGAGAGTGGAGTGTGTATCCTTTGCCAGGAGAAAAGACTAAGGAAAGTAAAAAAGTAAGGAATCTGTAATCCTAGGGTAATTTAATTCGTTGAAATAAAAAGAAAGGAAACAAGCAATTCGGATTTAGTTGCTAGCATTAGAAATTAGAAATTAAACATAGTTTTTGGGTTAGGCAGTAGCTTGTCCTACGATTAGGTACTGTGATCCTTTCTCCTACCTTCTAGCAGGAGCTTGTGCTTCCCAGATTTGGACTCAAGAAGCACAGAAAACAGAAAACGGAAACGGAAACGGAAAAGATGCGCTCAAGAGAGAGAGAGAGAGAGAGAGAGCGAGAGCGAGAGAGAGAGAGCGAGAGAGATCTATACAGGACAACCCCACATCATCCGCGGATTGTACATATATTTGGGAGTAGTATTTTTGAGGAACTGTGGGGTTTTTGTCGGGTTTTCAAGGGGGGCTCCTCTTGATCTGCCGGCCTCCTCACCTCTTCAGCGTGGGATCGCCATTGACGCGCAGCCGCTTGCCGGCCGTCTCCATGACCATCTGAAACCAGTTTGGAACATCTACTTTGGTTGTCTCATAGGTCCTTATGAACGGTTGAACCAGGAGCTCCGGGTACTTGGGTCGATCCTGATGGTTCTTTGTGAGGCTGCAACCAAAAGAAGAAGCGAGTTCAGTTTCTGATCAACAACCGGGGAAGCCAAAGGGGGACGCACCACTTGATGACAAAATCGTGAAACTCGTGACTAAAATTGAAGCCCTCGCCGCTGGGCAGGCAGGGCGGCTCCGAGTCCAGCACTTTGGTGAGCACCTCAAAGTCCGTGTTGCAGCCTTCGTAGGGGGATCGCGCAGTGGCCAGCTCCACGAGCGTGATGCCCAGCGACCAGACATCGGCGCGTATGTCATACTTTGGTTTCTTTGGATCGATTCGTTCCGGCTAAAAGGAAGGGAAGGATAACGGAATAAAGGAATATACATATGTATATACAGGGCACCCACCGCCATGTACGCCGCACAGCCAGCCGAGCGCGTGTTGGCCTTGGAGTCCACCAAACGACCGCTGATCCCAAAGTCGCAGAGCTTGATGTTGCCGCGCTCGTCGATCAGTATGTTCGAGGGCTTCACGTCCCGATGGATGACCCCGTGCTTGTCCTTCAGATACGACAGGGCGTTGACCGTCTGTGGGGTGGGCAACAGGAGGGCGGAAGTTAGTGGGAAATCAACTCTGAAAGAAGGAGTGGTCGCCACTTACCGCCACTGTGACCTTGCCGAGAATGCACTCGGGCACCGGCTTCTTGGAGAGTTTGAGCAGCTTGTCGAAGCACATGGACATCAGCTCCATGCAGATCCACACGTCGGGGTCGCGCACAAAGCAGCCGAGGCACTTGACAATGTATTTGCAGTCGTGGGACTTGAGCACCACATCCAGATCCATCAGGATGCGCTTGTTCTCCTCCGCGTTGCCCGTGCGCCGCATTTGCTTCACGGCAATGATCGTATCGCTGGACACATGCAGCATCTTCACCACATTGCCACTGGTTCCGTTCCCCAGGTCGCCCAGGTGCCGCAGATCGTGGATGTCCGTCGGGTACTGGCGCCCGTTTATGTTCAGCTTGCCCGTCTGGGCCATGATGATCTTCAGCTTCTTGTCCGTCTCCGTTTCTGAGGGGTGCGGCTGTGTGGGCAGCGACAGGATCATACGGCGCCGATTCGTGCCAGCCTCGGCTGCACAAGACAAACGAGAGACATTACAATATTTGTACTGGTCTAAGCGGTAAGCATGTAGGATGATTTATGTGTCTTCTGTCCGCAGGATTGGGACCTGAATAAACTATTCGAAGTATAGTATGAATTATCACTCTACAAAAGGAATATCAGGTCAACAGATTCTGTTCTGTTCCACAAGATAGAGCGGGTCACAAAACATATTCTTCTATTGAAAATCCTTCATTCGACACCACTCCTTATCGGCAACTATCGTTCCTTTTATTTGAGTGCAATTCCCAAAAACCTATTCCTACTTGTGGAGCCCTTTGAGTGGGCACGACACAAAGGCGTAGCCCCGGTTCAAGATCCATAAAAATGGAATACTATTCTATCATTCTACCACTCTACACTTTTACTTTGTTTTTTTGTGGGTTGTGAGTAGCGTGGGATTATTTGGACGCCCGCCTTTCGAAGGTGGAAACTACCAAGTCAAAGAATAGGAGATGTTGGATTTTGTCGATGAAGTCAACTAGTTTTTGGCACGCGCTGATGTTTCCTTTTTCAAAGAATTTATAAACATCATTATACTTTCTTAGAGATGGGAAGTTTTGCCGTGTTGTGTGGATTCTTTTAGCGTCAATGGCTTTAGGCTTAGTTTTACCTAGGAACCACGGTATGATGGATGATGTTGAGGGGAAAAGCGAGCAGTAACCTCGGTGCTTGAGACTATTTTCCTCGTCTGGGGCTGCTTGGGCTGCTGCGTCAACTGAAGTGTTTTGTGGGATGTTAGCGTGTCCGGGAATGCAGTGGACCTCTACAGTTTTTATATGTTCATTTTGTTGAATCTTTTCTCTGATTTTGTAGGCGATAAAGTTATCCTGAATGAGAGCCCCGTTTCTGCTGTCTGTCAGGAGCGCGTAACGAGGGAAATTGTACAAAATAGCACGGTCTAATGCCTTCTCGATGGCAAGCAGCTCGGCGGACAACGAGGAAAGGGTTTTGTGCGTGTAATAGCTATCTAAAAAGCCTGTCCTATCGTGCAGGAAAGCGGCGCTGGAATGCCATCTGCGACTGACCCGTCCGTGACCCGCCGCCCTTGCCAGTTGATCCTTCTTTTCCCCGTGGAGCAACATGATACCTGCTATATGGTCTATAGCGTGCTTGTTAGCCGCAGAACCCTTGAAATAATCTAAGTCGGAGCTAATTTAAGTGCAAAACGAAGACGTGTTCTCGAAAACCCCAGCTCTACCCCATCCTGTGCTCTAATGTGTCCACTCTTACGCAGTCGAACGCTCTTTGCAGAACCTTGTTGATAAGGTCGTTGATGCAAAGAGCCGTGGACCTGTTTCTCCTGAAGGCATAGGACCTGACCGGCAGCATGGTACAGTTTGCTATGTGCTCGTCCAACTTCAACTTTATCAACCCCTCTATGGATTTACAAATGGGCCTATGGTTTTGGAAGGAGGTAGGGTCTGCATTCTTCTTGGGGATGGGTACCACTTTTATCCTGCGCCAGACTTCAGGGATGACGCCTTATTTATGATTTCAAAAATGTCTTGTTTTTTCTCATTCGGGTGCTTTTGAAGAATCCTGAAAGAGATGCAATCAGGGCCTCTAGCCGAATTTGGGTTCCTGGTTTATAGGAGGGCCAGGAATTCTTTCAGTTCCAGGGGTTCCGGGTCGTCTGGTCCTAACAAGGGGGGAGGGAAGAAAATTCTTCTTAGGGGCCTACTGTTTGACGTGGATGGGGTTACTTTGACCATATTGATAAACTTTTTGCCATCTTCGTTCGTCCATTTGTTCCCTACGTTTTTGATTTGACCGTATTTTTTTATGTTCTTCACCCTGCTCCACATGGAGGGCGATGAAGAGACCTCTTCTATAAACTTGGAGACGTTGCGCTTTCTGCGATTTTTTAAGTGATTGTAGATTTGTAGATTTTTGTCGGCTTACAAGGTTGCTCTGGCATCAACCAATTTTTTGGGGAGGTAGAATTTTTGCCTGCAAGCGTTTCTCACGCGCTCCTCCTCAGAAGCCGGGCTGTTCTGTTGTGAAGGATCTTCTTGCCTTGGAGGGGGGAATTTAGGCCCTGCACTTTAGTTCGAAAAAGAAAGGTCAAGAGCAGAGAATTGAGATGGGCTCCTGGAGAAGGTTGGGGAACCGTCACTTAGGCAGATAAATCTCGCGCTTTTGGGTGGAATTCTCAATGCTGCGACCCTTGCGATCACAGATCGGATTTCCCCAGATAGATGACTTAGCGTTGAAGTCCCCGCCCACTATTGAGGGAATGTCAAGCGAAGCCGCAAACTCAAAAACCTTTTTAGTGCCCGATTTAAATTGTGAAACTGTTGTTGATGGCGGTGCATATATGCTAAAAATATTGAGATTGCTCTTGAGGTTTAATGTTTTTATTCCTAAAATTTCAAAGTCGTTCTCTATTTTGAAAATGCTGAATTGAATGTTTTTCCTGACCGTCCTCTCTGGGCTTGCAGAAAAAGTTCTAAAATAGTCTAAAACGCTGCAGTCCGCATTTTTCAGCACCCAAATCTATTGCGTTGTTGTCTATTTAGCTGAAGAATCTTCATTGTTGGATGTTGGGCAATCTGAGGCCTATCTAGTTCTGCGTTGGAAGCATTGACAAATTCTCTAATTTCCTGAATAAATCTCCTTTAATAATGTTGTTTGGATCAACCAGGAACGCTGTGAGTTTGGCTCCTAGTGCGTTTAGCTTATCCTGGGCCAGAGAACATGCCACGGATGGAGATCTAACAAATTTCTCGCTCCTTTGGAAGCAGTCTGAGTTTATCGAGTTCCGCCTCTGCGTTCCGGGCGGCAGCCCTGTTGGATTTGGTCACTTCCGCGGAAGAGGTGACAGAACGAATGTCCCTGGCGGACTCTGAGCTGGGAAATTCCACTTGATCCCTTAGGTTGGGGGAAGTTCTATCAAAAAGAATCGGATAATATCCTTGTTGTGATCTTGTCCGCATTTGAAACATTTCGCTCCGCTCTTGCAATGTTGCGCCAGATGGCCAAACCTAAAGCACCTGAAACATTGAATAAACTGAACAAAAGGTATCACTTCTACTTTAGAACCCTCTGAACCTCCTCCCTCTTCCGAACCAGAGTTTCACCCTGCCGGTAGGTACACGTTCCCCCAATGCTCTGTCTCTTCGCGTAATCCGAACTATCTCCGAAAGTATCAGCGAATGTCTTGAAATATGTTAGTTTTTTGTTCCTTCCGCAAACAATTTTTGATTAATTTTAATTTAACAAATTAAACAACAAATCCTAACATCCTAACCGATTCAGACATTTCAAACAGTTTTTTTATTGCCCCATTCTACACTTGAACTACCATTATTCGAACGTCTGTTCTTCGAGCTGAAGCGGGTGGCAAGTCAAACGTTTTCTTTGGATAATAAGTGGACTTCGACTGCTGGAAGGTCGACTGTAATTTGTTTGCAAGCTCATAAATCAAAAACTGATGGTGGGAAAGGGGAAACCTCGGAAGGACGGCCTCTTAACCCCAAGATAATATGCACTAATTTCTCATACATCGACCTGCATTCACAGGAGGGCGAGCGACTTTCCATGGCTAAGGGATTTTGTTACTCAAAATTCTGGTTGAAATCTAATTTGTCCCACTGTGCGCCGTTTACGATCTCCCATTTACGCGTTTCGAAGTACTGATCGAAGAGAGAGAGAGAGGGGGTGGGAGCGAGCCACACTTGGGTTTGTGTGAGGTGTGAGCGAGAGCCCAAGAGCTACTAGAACTGCCCCGCCCTCCCCACTTACTCCCCCCACTTCACCAGTGACAAAAACAATTCAAAGTGAAACAACAATTAGCAATAACAGCGGCAACACAAGCACGGCATAAACAAATGCCGTTATGTGTAAACATGCGAAAGAGGAGACACACTCGAAATCGAAATCCATAACAATCGACTGTGGAGGGGGGTCTGCGGGCAAGGGGCGAGGGGCCAGAGAGCGAAAGAAGAAACGCAAGAGCGGCGTGGCGCGGCGTATCATGAAACTTACTCCGGAAATGCCAAAAAATAACCAATAAAATACCTATTGACAGAGCGAGAGAGTAAGCGACGAAGGAGAGAGCACATACGCACACACACACACATACAGAAAGCATAGGCTGATGAAAATCCAATGGGAATGCGGTGAGGGAGGATAACGTGTGGAGGGGAGTTGTCCACAGGGTTGTGTCACTGGGGGATGGCTGTGGCTGGACGGACACATGGGCAAGTGCTTTTTTTTTGCCATATATGGAATAAGATACCGCACTTATGTTCATATGTGTGTAGGTATACATACATATGCAGTCTTGCATGTGTGTGTGTGTGTTTGCCGAAAACAAGTTTTGCTTTGCTTTTGGTTTTCGCACTTGGGGCCAACCGACCGACCGATGGACGGACCGACCGACCATCCTCCCCCGCCCCAAACACCTCTTATCTATGCAATCGTCAAACACCACGAGTAAGGAGGGGGAGGTAGATAGAAGGGTGAGGACACAGTCCCGTTATGCAGTAACGGAATCGATAGCGTTTGGCCCCCTTTGTCAACACGGGGAATCAAATGCTTATAAGAAGAAACAAGCAATGTTTCTTATCAGAACACAAACATGCAAACACTCACGCACACAGCTTATTGGTACTTGTAACCCCCCTCCCCTCGCCACTCGGCGACAAAAACTTACACAGTGGCAGGTTTGGAGTGGGACGCGGACTCCTGGTGGTGGGCGGGATAAAGGTGCCGCCATAGACGCCCGCTGTGGGGGCCTGCGCTGGCTGAGGAACTGGTGGCGCGGGTCTAGAGGCTATGCTGATGGCCGATCCAACTGTGGTGGAGGTGGCGGCAAGGCTGCCGGGGGCTGCCGGTGCTGGTTGGACACGCGCCAGCGATGAGGAGCCTCCGCTGACGCCGCTGCTGCCGCCGCGCGGCCTCGATAAGACGATTTGTTCATGGGATTCGTTCTGCGCCTGCAGCGCAGCCTCCAGCGACTGCAGTCGGCTGCCAATCGTTTCGAATTCGATGGTGGACATTGTTACGGTTCTTTACGGGATGCTCCTCTCTTCTCTCTTTCTCTTCTCTTTGACCAGCACGAGAGCGATGGCGGCGGAGGAGCAGAGCAGGTCCTGGGATCTTCGATTTTTCGTACTGCAGCGGCAGCGGTGGCGGCGGCGGTCCGCAGCACACACACACACACACACACGCACACACTCAGCGCGCGCGTGAGTGTGAGTGTCTCTTGGGCTTTTCCTTTTATTCTTCCTTTCCCTCTCTTTCACTGTATTTTTGGTCGAGGGGTGGGGGCAGTGCACACGCGCTTTTGCACAAATAGTTAACTGTTGTGGCCGAAACAAAAACAAAATTCACAAAAAGAAAACAGCGACAGCGGCGAGAAAGAGGGAGAGAGAGAGAGAGAGTGAGGAACGCACTCACTCACACAGCACCACACAACAACAACAGCAACAGCAGGAGCTCGCGATTTTTGTCTTTTTTTTTCGATTGGCACGACGGCGACGACGTTTGCGGGTTTTTGTTGCAAGGAATCGCTTCTGCGGTATTTTCCTATTATGATTTGCAGTTTTGCCGCGGGCTGCGGTCGCGTTCGCACTATTATTACACCTTATCTGCTTTATTTATTGCTTGGAATCGCATGTAAAATCTATAAAACGACGAACGACCTGGCTGAGCAGCAAACTATCGATAGACTAAACAATCGTTCCACAAAATCCCGTAGAGAGCAACCATGCTGGCAACCCTGCCACCTTCTCCTCTCTATCGTGATTAAAAACGGAATAGACAAACTTAAAACATTTAAAATACCCTTAATGCGAAAACTCCCTCCAAATACTAGATATTCCTGGCATTCGAAACAGGTAAAAACCAGAAGAAGAGATAGCTAAATATGTGTTTCAGTGACACTTTTTGAGCATACAACTGACCTTTTTCATTAATGATAAGGTGTTATTGTATTTTATATTTTCCAAACCAAGTGCCGCCTATCGCACAATAATACCACCATTTTTTTTGTGTACATCGATGAAACTGCAATAGAATCAAAAGTCGCGGGTATATCTGATCCAACGACGGGAAGTATCCTCAGAAAATTAGTTCCGCTGATGATATATCTATATATTCCAGTACAACATATAATCAAATAATATATTATCTCCAAAACTATATGTATATCGATATGTTCATATATCAATATATATCTAACATCTCTAATTGTTTTTGACGAGGACGAAGAATACGCGAGGAAAAGCAAGAAAATCGTAGAGAAGCGCGAGAAAAACAGGAAAAGTGCAAAACGGAAAACCGCGGCCACAAAGTCTAACCGAAGCGCGGCATTTTCCTAGCGTTTGCATTCCATTCAGACGCGCAGCGAACGTGCTTCACGAAAACGACCAGGTTTTTTGACCAAATGTGGTAAAAATAGCAGCCAGCAGAAGCAGAGAAGCAGCAGCCACAGCCGCCGCCGCCGCGCCGTCGTCGTCGTCGCCGACTCCCAAACTCCAGAAAAGCCCACACATTTGATTTTAAATCACCCTTCCTCCCTCCCGCACACGGACACACGCACACTGAAATCCGTGCGACAGCAACGGGGGAAATCCTTGCAGAAAAGCGCAACAACACACTCACGTAGAACCGAAGAGATACCCAGAAGAGCCAAGCCGCAATGTCACGACCACGTCCGCGTCCTCAACCCATCAGTATCCACCGCGAGCCGGAACAAGCTCTGTAAGTTATGCCCGAATCCCCAAGACCGAAACCCAAATCCCAAGGGATAAACCATTACTTTCCTCTTGGCCGTCCTCTTGCTGTTTTTATAGTGTCCCGCCACGGAACCTGGACTCCCGTGCCACCATCCAGATCGGGGACCAGACCTTCGACATAGATGCCGACAGTCTGGAGCGAATCTGTGATCTGGGACGAGGTGCCTACGGCATTGTGGAGAAGATGCGACATCGCCAGACGGACACAGTGCTGGCAGTAAAGCGTATACCGATGACCGTCAATATACGGGAGCAGCATCGTCTGGTCATGGACCTGGACATATCGATGCGATCCAGCGACTGCCCCTACACGGTTCACTTCTATGGGGCGATGTACCGCGAGGGCGACGTCTGGATCTGCATGGAGGTGATGAGCACCAGTCTGGACAAGTTTTATCCGAAGGTCTTCAAGCACGACCTGCGCATGGAGGAGAGTGTGCTGGGAAAGGTAAGCGACTCCATTAAAGGGAGCGAAATGTTTTCTCATCGGATCATCCGGATCGCTCCATAGATTGCCATGAGCGTGGTCAGTGCTCTCCACTATCTGCACGCCCAACTGAAGGTCATCCATAGAGATGTGAAGCCTTCGAACATACTGATCAATCGCGCCGGCCAAGTGAAGATCTGTGACTTTGGCATCTCAGGTAATCATACCCTGCCCCTCTGGCTTTTCATTCTCTCGATTAATCTCAGTGTCTTCTCAACCGCCTGGCCTCAGGTTATCTGGTGGACTCTATTGCCAAGACAATCGATGCCGGCTGTAAGCCGTACATGGCCCCCGAGCGCATCGACCCACAAGGGAATCCTGCACAGTACGACATACGCTCCGATGTGTGGTCGCTGGGCATAAGCATGATTGAAATGGCCACCGGCCGCTATCCGTACGACAATTGGCGGACGCCATTCGAGCAACTGCGACAGGTAATCATCCATTCATCCGCCGAAGTCTCCCATTAATCTGCAATTCCCTTTTCCTGGGTGTGTTTTCGAAGGTGGTTGAAGACGATCCACCCAGGCTGCCAGCGGGCACATTCTCGCCCGAATTCGAAGACTTTATCGCCACCAGCCTGCAGAAGGAATATATGGCGCGGCCCAACTACGAGCAGCTGCTGAAGCACAGCTTCATTGTGGAGCATCTGCAGCGCAATACGGACATTTCCGAGTTTGTGGCCAGGATACTGGATTTGCCGGACGAACAGCCGCAGCAGCCGACAAAGTAGAGGCCCCGTCCGCAGTCTCTTCCCGTGTAAATTGCCGCCGTCTTCTTTCTAGCATGCATTTCGTACATGTGTGTGAGTGTGTGTGTGTGTTGTGTCTCTTGAACTGGAAAAAAAGAAAAGAAAAAAAAAATAGGAAAAAGAAAAACCCAGCCCATATGGAAAACATTATATAATTCTAGTTGTAAGTGAAACCAAAAGCAAAAGCAAACGAGCAGAAGCCGAAGGCGAAGCCAAAGCCGAAGCCGAAGCAGAGAAGCATCTTCTCTCAGCGACGACGAACTACTTTGCGGGCGGAGAAGCCGCCAGCCACCATCCACCAGCCGCCCTAGCACTTACGCCCTCCGCTCCAAAATCCTCTTGCACTACGCTCAAAGCCGAACCGTGCCTCCCGTCAGCCGGTGTGTTAGTTAGTTGCTGCTAAATCTATATCTTATATATGTATACACACTATATTAATCAATTTGTACTACGAGTGATCCAAAAGAGAGATGGAGAGAGCCATGGAAACCTTCAGGGACTGGGACTGGGAGGAGTGCGAGTGCGATTGCGATTGTAAGCGTAAGCGCCGTCACGCAGCCGTAATAATGGTAATTGTCTAACAAATAAACCATACGCGGATTATAGCTAATTAATGTTGAAACATCTCCTGTAATTACTTGTTGATTTTTTAATATGTATAACGATAACGATCTAAATGTACAAGAGAGAGAGAGAGAGAGCGCGCGCGCGAGCGTAGAGCGGCGAGAATTCAATTAAGGCGAGATGTACGATGTACGATATCCGATATATGATGTATGTATGCCCTGCCCCACTCCCCTTTCCACCAACAATCAATCAATCAAGCAATTAATTAACATTTATATTTACATTTAACAACGAATGCGCAAGGCTCTAAAACAATCAATTGTATTACTGGCCCTGAAGGATCCTCCTTTGAAGGACTCTTGCAAATAAAAGTGTGCTAGAAAGCCCGCTTCGGCCAGCCGAAGTATACCCTTTGCAGTTGCAACGAGATCTGTGAGAGCGTTTCTTAATGTATTTAAGGACTAGAGGATCGGACAGATCGGAGATCCGTGCAATGGGAAGTTTTTTCTAACAATCCTATCCTATCCTGATCTTCCCACAGTCTTCCGACACCCTTTGTACCTACGATAGCTATATGCTGTAGATAGATGTGCGTATTTTATGGATCCAACCTTGGGAGTCATTCGAAATGATAAGAAAACATCAGATGGGGGACCGATATCTGCTTTGGTAGCTATTAAATGTAGTAAGGCTTGAAGACCGAAGTTTTTGAACTCAATCTTCCAACAAATTTGATCTTCCCCAAGAACCTATAGAATATGGACCTATACACCTTTCAGGGCTTGTAAATTCGTTTTAGAGTCTTTCAAATGAAGGATGTATGTACTTGTTTATTTCCTCATAAAGTTGCATCTTAATTTAATCTTAGTTTAATCCCCGATGATATATTTAAGAGATTTTCAATGTATTCATGTATAAATTCAGATACAAAATGAAATATAAACGTATACGTGTTTGGCTGTGGACTGGCTTTCTTCCACCTGAGCGTTACAAAAACTCTCCTTCTCTATCTACCCGCCCTCTCTATCTGGAAAAAAGCACGCATCGAAAGCCCTTATTTATTTGCGATACGATGAATAACTGCAACTGCAATCGATCTCACGCTCACAGCTGCTATCGATATACACCTAGGAATGCACTTTTCCAGAAAAAGTTCGATTCTATTCTGGTTCTATCCGCTTTGGGGTTTGGGGGATCATAAAACTCTGCTAATCTCTGTGTCGATAAGATTGCGGCTGACGGCCCGGCTCCACAATCCACAACCCACAACCCAACTGGAAGCTAAAATGAGCGTGCCGAATCTGCTGCTACTTTCCTCTTCGCGAGTTCACGGCCATGGGTATCTGGAGCATGCTCGCGCCCAGCTGGAGAATCTCTTCAAGGCGTAAGCATTGGAACAGTCTTCCAGTGGTCCTTCAAAAATACTTTCGCTTTCCCTTTCAGTTCCCACGTGAAGACGGTGCTCTTCGTGCCGTATGCACTGAGGGATCACGACAAGTATACGGCGCTGGTGCGGAATGCGATTGCACCCTGGGGCTATGATGTCGAGGGGCTGCATACCAAGGAGAACCGCGGACAGGCGCTGCGCGATGCGCAGGCCTTGTTTGTGGGCGGCGGCAATACCTTTGTTCTGCTGCGCACCCTCTACGAGCTGCAGCTGCTGGAGCCCATCCGCGAGCAGGTGCTGCAGCGCGGTCTGCCCTATGTGGGAAGCAGTGCGGGCACCAATGTGGCCACCAGCTCCATTCACACCACCAACGACATGCCCGTGGCCCATCCGCCCAGCTTCGAGGCCCTGGGCCTCGTCCCATTCAACATCAATCCTCACTACCTGGAGACGGACCCCAACAGCGAGCACAAGGGGGAGACGCGGGACGAGCGGATCGCGGAGTTTGTGGCCTACCACTGCCGGCCCGTCCTCGGCCTCCGAGAGGGCACCAGTGTGCGGGTCGAGGGCAACAAGGCCACCCTCCTGGGGGATCGGAGTGCTAAGCTTTTCCAATCGTAAGTAGGATCCGAAAGCCTGTTACCCACCTCACCTCACCTCACTGTTAACCCCTCTCCGTCTCATTCATGGCAGCGATGGGGGATCCAAGGAGCTGCCACCCCAAGCGGATCTCAGTTTCCTGCTGAGCAAGGACTAAAACAACGAAAGATTATTTGACATACACACATACACATTGTATTATTGTATTATTCTGCAAAATAACAACAATTCCTACATAGAACTAGTATCATAATCTACTCTACGTATGACTAAAAACTATACAAGACAAGATGGTGTTCCCGCAGTTGACGTTTTGTAATAAATAAAATGTTTCTCACGCAACAAAAAATACATTGCACCCATTGGACTGGCAGCAGACTTCTTATTCGATGATCAAAGGGAAGGGGAGGGCGGGGGCTGGATGCGAGGCCAACAATATGAATTGTAACAGTGGGAATCAAACACACTTACATTCCCCATAAGCGAATAGACACACTGTCGTTCGTTCTCTTAATGTAATATATCTGTATATATGTATGTATAACAATGCTGGTTGCGATCTATTTTGGCATGGCGAGGGAGAGAGCGTGAGAGCTAAGGCAAGCTGGGGGCACTTCTACAGCCACAAATGTATATCGTTGTTTCGTTTCACTTAAACCACTATTATACAGACACGTATGTATAACACTTATATTTCCTAGCTAGGAGTCAATGGATTCGTACAGGAATTCTTTCGTTTTTATAGAGATACAAATAAGCTAAATATTTACATGCGAAAATCGAATGTTTCTTTCTTTCTCTTTTGTTTCGTTTTTTGTAATGGCTCTCTCGGAACATGTGGCATTTGTTTTGGCAGCTCTAAATGGGAGCATACAACCATTCGTAAAGATAGTATCTATCGTATATTACATGCAACAAATTGGGTTTGAGCATTGAAAGTTTCACTTTAAAAGCAAGCAACAACAGGAATTGCCTAAGGTCTAAACACTATAGTGGATTGAGATAGGTCTGTGCTGCAGGGCTTATACACGAGAGTACGGAATCCCAAAGTCTGATTCTGATTCCGATTCCGTTTCTGAAGGTTTGCTTACCAGTTCAGCCTTGGGGAGAGGCATAAAATGCGAGTATAAGAGTTTGTATAAGTCCTGCATCTAGATCTATTTGACATTCATACACCCACCCATTCACACATTCACGCAATCACGCAATCACTCAATCATTCAATCATTCATGGAAATATGTTAAAAAGGAACTGATGATATAACAGGCAGGAGCTGGCGCTGGCGCTGGAGCTGGAGCTGAAGCTGGATCAGGCTATTTGTGGAGAATACTTCTGTCCTCGTAGCGTATGATGGCATCGCCGATCTGCTTGCGCGACGCCAAGTGGATGCACTGCTCCCGCCCGCACTGCTCGGGCAGCTGCTCCGGCAGTGTGCTGCCGCGGCCCAAATGATTGCGCACATCGTGGCCGAAGCGCAGATTGGGCTCGACGCCGCGCAATATGTGCACCGAGTGCTGGGCGGCCACGAACATGTCCAGGATGCTCTCGACGCCCTCGGGGCGGGACTGGGACGCCGGCTCCAGCAGCTGATCGATGTCCAGGTCGCTGCGGATGATGGGCAGTCCCTGTGGATGCAGCAGTTTGCGCGCTGAAATGCAGATGGAAGAGAGGAGTGTCAGTGTCGCCTTTGTGGACCCTGTGGACCCTGGAAGCCGGACACTCACCTTGCACATAGTCGCGACTGTAGAACGCAATCACATCGTGGTTGTGGCGATCGAAGTAGCCGCTGCTCTGGGCCACGTCGCACGCCTCGCACTCCTTGCAGAACTGCGCCCAGCGGCAGGGGTACATCTGGAAGCCGATGGGCGCGTACACCTGGAAACCCTGAATGGTGTTCATGCGCACGCGGTTGAGGAAGTCCGCCTTGAAGGACATGCCCGGCGTGGCCAGCAGCACCAGGGACTCGAGGCCGAGCTTGGGCAGAGCCAGGTCAGCCACCACCAGACTGAGCAGCTGCTTCGGGCCGTACATGGAGGCGTGGAGCAGCCAGTCCTCGGGCCTGACAGCCTCGCTCAGCTGCTCGGGCAGCCGAATGGACACCCAGGCAATGCGGGAGCCATCTGTTTTGTACTTGGAGGAGAGGTCGAGGGCCAGCGTCTTGAGCCCTTTGAAGGGATCCTCATCGCCTTTGCTGGGCGAGTCCAGGCGGTACAGGAAGATCTGTGGGCGATAAGCGATAAGCGACAAGCGACAAGCATGGAGTTGGAGGACTGCATCAGGACTTCTGATCCGCACTCACCAGCAGCAGGAATGTGTTGTCCTGGTTTTGCATGCAGAGGCGCTCGTACTGGGCCACAAATTCCAGGGCGTCCGGCACCTGGTGCTCGAAGGCCGGCACCAGGATGGCGATCCGTGTGCTCTCCGTCACATAGGGCGAGGGCACCACCTCAACGCGGCCCAGCGGCTTGACCACCTCGAAGCTCTTGAGCAACAGTCGCCGCCGCCGGCCCGACCCCTTCTGCAGGTTCAGGTGCAGCTGGTAGTCCATGCCCCGCGTCGCGTCGAACTTGCGGTAGGCGGTGTGCAGGCTGTGGTAACTGAGGCCGGGATGCTTCAGGGCCGCGTACTGCAGGGCGATCTCCAGCACCTTGGCGAAGTCGAGGGCCTCGATCCGGGTGAGCGGCGCCACGGCGTGCTCCACGTTCCCGTTGGGCAGGTAGCTGTGCGTCTCGTTTAGCATCTGCCAGATGAGGATGTCGTGGCGTGTCTCCGGCGCACTAGGCGGCGGCACGCCCAGGGGCCAGCGGATTTCAAGTATCTTGTTGGAGATGCTGCCGTTGGCGATCCGATAGGACTTCTGCTCCAGCGCATAGCCCCGCTCCTGCACCATCTCCAGGTGTTGCTGCCGAGACCAGAGATGATTTCGATAAGTACTAAGGCAAGGATTCTCGTGGGAAGGCACCTCCAAGGACTTACCTTTGAGTAGTAGGCGTGCAAGCGGTAGAAGTCCTCCGGCGTCGGCACGGGATACACGGTGCTGGCATTCCGGAACGCCTCCTCTTTGGCCAGCTCGCTGAAGTCCCGCCGCTGGCGCCCCGGCGTGTTCAGAGCGTAGCTATACTGCCGCATGCCCTACAAGAGAGGGAAGGGTCAAGGTCAGCGCGAGTAAGTCCAAGTCAAGAGAGTCTGGCGGCGGCAGAGCCCCGTTCTGAGCGAACGAAAGAGAGAGCCCCGAAGGCAGTGGCATGGAGGGGCAGACAATCGACTTCCTTCTCGTTACGCGTTGCACGACACGTAAAAGCTGCAGACTGCTCGGAGCATAATTAAATTAACATATTCGCACTAATGAAACGGCGGAGGAGGCTCGGATGGGAAGAAGATCTGTCACTGGATTGGCAAAGAGATCTGCCTCTGGCTCTGGCACTCTCCTCTGGCCAAGGTGAATAGCCATGGGGTGCCACGGAGCACTCCTCTGATGGTTGTCTTTGAAGAGAGTGAGCGACAATGCTCCACCTTACAAAGAGACACCTTGCACTGGTTGATCCAACTCCTTTGCTCAAATTGCTCTCTCTCTCTCTCATAGACACGCTTTTGAATCGACTGGGTGACAGCGCGCTTGATGCAATTATCCCAGGTGGTCCGCAATCGCAACGCGCTCTCTTTGCGGGTCTTATTTTGCCTAGTGCCACAGCAAACTTCTCTCCCTCTCTCATCAAACAAGTCGTCAAAGAAAAAGAGTTTGCATAATTCCAACACAATCCCGCTGCTTTGCAAATTTCTCTTTCTCTTGGGCACACACTGCCAAGGGCAAAGGTGGAGAGAGGAAGACTGACCAAACAATGGATGAGAGGAGGTGACGAGAGGAGTGCGACAGTCGGATGTGTGGGAGAGGAGAGTGCCCAACGACAAACGACAAACAGAGATGAGAGGCACAAACAGGGGGGGGGGGGGGGGGGGGGGGGGCCCCACTGCAGCGGACTGCCGTTTGAAGCTGCCGTTAAATAAACTTCTTCGGCAAGTTAATTAAGCGAAGCGAGAGACGAGCGAAAAGATACGAGCGAGGAGCGAGGAGCGACCAGAAGTGCAAATATACAAACATTAGCGCATTTTTATCGAAATGCTGCTTTCACACACACGACAACCGCAGATCCACACCAGAGGGACCACGCACACACACAGAGAGAGGGGGGTAGAGAGGGGGAGAAGATGTACATAAATCATGACATGCTGCTGTTACCAGGCGTCGTGATACCCTCTCCATGAGGGCTGTACGCTTCATAAGAGATGTTTGAAAGGGCCATCGAAGAGGGCATATTCCGTAGTGCTTCAAGAAATGAAAGGGTATTCAAATCTTCAGCCACCAAACAGAGCCTCATCTCCTGCCTCTGCCTCTGCCTCTGCCACTGCGATGTGATGCTGCTGCCACATAAATAAACCCAGCAGAACGAAATTTAAACAAACCAATCGAACAGAACCCGAAAGAACATGATAAACTCGAACATCGAACATCGAAAAGCGATCTTGGGCAGGGCGGGCGCCCTGTTTATGCTAAAAAATCAATTACTTACTTCGCGGAAATTAGCAGAGTAAGCAGAATCCAGAAATCAAAAATAGGTAATCAATAATCAGAAATGATAATGACTAAGGCACACAAAATAGAAGCCCAACAGATCCCGACTGAATGGCCAAATTTATTCGCACAAGAAATTAATTCCATCACGATTTTGAGTAGTCATTTGTGGGAAGGAATTAAAGGAATTATGGATCAGTTCCTACAGGAACTATATGTATGTATACATTCAGGCACACACAATACGAATGCTGGATCTCTTGGAAGATCTCTTTGGAAGACTGCCTTTGCCTGCCAGACTGCCTCCTGCCTCATTTAAGAGTCTATTAATTTAGGAATCAATTTGGGTTAGAAGTTTCCGTGATTTTTGGGCTATCACTTGCTGGATACCCTTAAGTATTAGGTATCTGGATGGGGCTATCTGTATACATACATATGTATCTATTATACATTTCTGGATCGATGAAGACTCGTACTCGTAGGCTTCTAAAGAAACCTCTACCAGAGTTCCCCTGCCTGCATTTAAATTGTAAGGCTCTCAGTCGCCCTCCTGCCGCCAGCGTATCCATCCCACGTCCATCCGTCTGTCCCCTGTCCATCCGTCTAATGGACAGTCTTGCTCGCATTTCATTTAGCCACTTACGAATATTGGACTGCTTGGAAATTCTTTTGTTGCTGCTTGGAAATTAAATAAACTGTTGTCCATCAAGTGTGTGCCCCCCCCCCCCCCCCCCCCCCCCCCCCCCTCCTTTTGGGGCACTGATCGTGGATCGTGGATCGTGGACCGTGTTGGTCTCGCCTTTTGGGGCACTGCCACGCCGCACAAGCATCAGGCGGCAGCAGCAAGAACATGGCTCTGCTTTGTGTTGCTTCGTCTTCTTATACCCTCTGCAGACGGAGGATCCAACGATTCGGAGAAGATGTTGGACATCCCACGGGCCCCCAGATCCCACCAGAAGGGTATCAAAGGCTTCGGCATTGGCCTCTTCTCCTTCTTCTCAGTTTCATCTCCTCTTTACGCATCGCTCACGAATGGATCTCTGAGTGTGTGTGTGTGCTTTGCTCTTTTTTATTTTCTTTGCCTTTTCAGGGTCACACTGTTCTGCACGAGTGTTGTGTGCGTATACGTGTGCGTGCGTGCGTGTGTGTGTAATATCAATGAACTGATTTTTTTTTCTCGAGATCTGCCCGAGAGCTCCCTGTGTGTGTGTGTGTGTGTCTTTTTAGTTAACGGCAAATTGTTTAAATAAATAGAATAAAAACGGCTGTTGGAAGCGTGTAAAGAACATCACACGACACACGAAACGAACAAGAAGCTGAATTCTGTCTCCCTCTCTGCCTCTCTCTCTCTCCGCCCCTCTCTCTCTCTCTCTCTCTCTCTGTGACCCTAAAACTGTGAAACGCAGACAACAGCTGTGCGTTCAGTATCCCGCAAACTGTGAAACTGTGAAATATCTGCCATAAATTGGACCTCCGTGACCTCCCGCTCACCTGAAAACTCTCCTGGCAGCCGGGCACATGGCTGGCATACTTGACGCACCGCCCGATATTGACGCTGTGATCGCCGGTGATCCCGATGCGGACGCAGCGGTCGAGGTTGTTCCGCATCTTGCGGATCACGCTGCTGCTGAGCAGGATGCCCGCCTCCAGGGAGCAGTAGTTGCGATCGCCGGAGCCGGAGCCGGCCGGGCCGTCCCCCTCGCTGGAGGGGACGCCGATGTGGGTGCCGCCCATGTACAGGTCAAAGGTGATGCTCATGTGGTAGAGCAGGGCGCTCAGCTTGCGGGCATCCACGTAGACATTGTCCGGGACGAGCAGGAAGTAGTCGTACTCCTCCAGATAGTTGTCCGCAATGTACTTGATCACGTGGAAGGGCCGCCGGTTCTCGTGCGTGTCCGCAAAGCCCACGATGTTCTTCAGCTTGTAGTTGGTCTTCACGCTGTCCGCGTAGATGAAGAACTTGATCTTGTTCACCAGATGGGCGGTGGTGCGGTTGAAGGCGGTCGCGAAGCTGTTGATGTGCTCCTGGGAGGTCATCACGCCGATGAACAGTTTCTCGCGGATCCCCAGTTCCGAGGAGTAGTAGCGGGGGCGTATCACATTTTTAACCTATCCGAAAACAAGAAACAATTAGTACACAGGATAATATGGGGGATGGGGGTAATAATCGTTGCTCGTTAGCCTCTCCACATCTCGAATGCCTTTCCATGCCAGATCCCATCCCCAATGTGAAAGAAGAGTGCTCGTACGATCGATCGTGCAATCGAAAGCATGGGCTCCCCTACAGCTTTACAATTAGATGATCTTGAGAGCACTTTAGCGGAGAGTTCTACGACTCTTTGGTCAGTCTTTCTTCTGGATTTTAAGATATAGCCTTTAACTTCTACTTTCTCTCGTATTTCCAAGCAAGATCCCATGCTTGGGGTCATTTATGCGAGTACCCCTCGTTTATTTATAGACACAGACACCAGAGACACACCCAAGGGTCTGCCTTAAGGGTCTCGCAATAGCTGAGTATCTGTCCAATTAAGATCTTTCGGGGCCCACGCTTATGTACTCAGGGAATATTGTGTGTGTGTGTACTTCAGCGACTGCCCCATCGGACGAGGGTGTTCTTAATTTTTTTCTTTTTAAGTTAAGCCCCGTCGTCGAGTGCGTCGCTGTCTGTCCCTTGCCCACTCGAAGAGGTTTTTATTTTGTAGTTTTACGATTACCGATGACTGTTCAAAAGTGGAGGAAGTCCCCTGCGAGGCACGGCGGATGGGGGATGAGTTATCCATTATCTTTTGCCACTAAAAATAAAAGTACAAGTAGTTCCGTTACCAAGAAATACCAAATGTCAGAGAGGGAGGGACACGCCATGTGATTCGATGGATTATAATATGTACAATACCTATTCGTAATATCCCTTGGACAGGCCTGAACAGATGCAGATGTGACCTGTATTCTCATTCATGGGATTAGGTCTTTCACCTGACACTTCTGTGAGGAAAACTTGCTCTGATGTTCTGATCTTTTACTGAGACAAATCGATGTACTTTTATTCCTTATCGATGATGTTCTTTTCAGATTTAAAAGAAATAAATATCATCCCATTTGCAATGATTTCTTTATTAGATTCTGCACGATCCTGGATTAATTTCCTGATTACAACCAGATCATGCGAGAGAAGAACACACCTGAGAAGAATATGTATCATATGCTCGCTCCAGATCATTGGTTTATTATTACAAGATAGTCCTCCTTCGATAATCGAAAGACAAGAATGCGTGACACTGGAGATCCGCCCATTACCATATTCTCCCCTTGGGAAAACACCTCCCCGGGGACGATTGTAAACACAAGCGAGGAATACGAGTCATATTATCAGAGGTACGTACATATATCATAAGCTTATTATTATAAGATCCAGTGGAAGGTGCCAGACGAAAGAGAAGAGACAAATCATTCGATTTGAGAGAGAAGATCGCTCTCCAGTAAACAGATGTCAGGAATTCATAGATGATTTGGTCGTGTGAATGAGAGAGATTTCCATTCGCTTCTTCTGTGGCTATTGGCTTTTGGAGGTTTCGGAACGATCTTTGGGCCTATTTTTTCGCCGCTTCTCCGCCATTCTGCTTCCCCAAGCTATTTGCGTAACCTTCCCTCTAATGGATGGGCGTAGAACATATCATTTTTGAAGGCACTTTTCGCTGTGGAAATTTGCATCGGAGTGGGTGCCTCCGTGTGTGCTCCTAGCCCGTAATTTGCCAAGCCCAAATGCAAGTCTTGGCCGCCCATTAACCCAAAGAGGTGCACGCAAGGTTGCGCCCCCCCCCCCCCCCCCCCCTTGGCGCTGCCGCTGCCTTTGCCGCCGCATGGGGGGTCGGTCGAGGGCACTACCTCGTTAGGCAAACAACAGTTGTGCAAGCACTTTGGACCAAGCCACCAGGCCATGGAAAAATGTTTGACCAGGGGATCGGTTCGGAACGGTTGGGTTGGGGGATTGGACCGGGGAGCGAGGCGCAGAGGCGGCTGCTAATGAGTGCTGCTGCTGCTGCTGCTGCCAGGGGGCGTTGCCGTTCGGTTTACAGGAATATTATGGCTAATTAAAAATCATTCTCAATAGAGTTTCAATAAATGGCAACAAACAACCAGCAGAGCACCAGAGCAGCAGAGCAGCAGAGCAGCTCGAGTGCTCAGGTTTATGGCATCGTAAAGCAGCGGCCACACAGCTCTCCAGGGTCACCGTTCGACTAATACCTGTTACAGTGGCCCCTCGGAATAGAGGAGAGCTTGGCAGACACAATGAGGGGAAACTAAGAGCGAAAAGCGGAACAGATTTGGGCTTTTGGGCTCGGTAATCCTTCTTTTTGTACTCCACAAAATATAAAGTGAATCCAGCTTGTCTCCGGCCCCCTTCCGCCCCCATAAAGGTGCAATCATAGGTCATAGAGAATGACCATATCTAGCAGATTGATCGGATGAAATTGCAGTGGCTACGCATTCCCCTTCCACGCGCTTTCTCATTCAAAGTCTCCCTCTCTCACATACTCTTCTTCGTGCAGTGTGCGCCCTCTGGCGGAGGGAAGCCATACTGACCGAGTAACGGGTATGGAGTAGAGCCGTGGCCCTAGCCCTTAGGTCCAGGTGTCGATTTATCCAGTTTACTTCTTCTGACAAGGACAGGGCCACACTTCGGCGAGGGAGTAGTGTAGCGAGAGATCCGTGGAACGAACGAGTGTAGCAGGGACTCTCTTGGTGGAACGAGTGAGAACGGATGCGAGCAAGTAGTGTAGCGAGAGATGGGTGAGGCGAGAGAGCGATGTGTTCCGAGAGATCAGTGCAGCGATTGAGTGAAGTATAGCGAGAGAGTGAAGTGTAGCGAGAGAGCCAAGTGCACCGAGAGATCAGTGGACCGGGAGAGCGAACTGATGTCAAGTGTCACCCAAGTGGAAAAACTTAATGCACTGGCACTGGCACTCGCACTCGTTAGCGGCACCAATTAGCTGCGGTGTAATCATTATCATTATGGGGTCGGGGGGGCCGGGCCGGGCCTCCGAGGAGAAGGCTGGTCTGTTGGGGCACTGGTACTGGTCGGATCGGGTTTGGGAAATCAATTTTCCAATCCGATTCGCATCGTAGATATATGCAGTAAGCCGTGGGGGGGGGGGGGAGGGGTCGGTCTCCATGCTTTAATTACCGCCGATCCAGCCTGCCATGGACTCGGAGAGTACGGGGTTTAGAGGGTAAGGGGGGTGTGCGATTATGGACCGACCTTGTGCCTCATATTCAAAGAGAGTAAGGGGGTGAAGCGGAGGGGGATTGAGTTCACGCACATTTGCCAATCGTCAAATTCTCCGTGTGTGTAAATATACGGGCGGAAAGGTAAACCACGGGTAAAAATAACACCAACAACCGCAGAAATGCCGCAAAAAGCCATATTTCTTGTGCTCCCCCGAGACTTTCGTGTGGATTTGTTGTTGTGTGTGTTTTTTGTTGGGTAAATAAAAATGCTTTTCCAAAAATGAATGATGCATGGGATTTCGGCGAACCAAAGCAATCCCCAGCCCCAATCCACATCCATTCCCCCGCCCCTTTATTTGCTTTTTAGGCTTTTAACAATTTCCATATCCATAACAAGGCCAGCACCAAAAACTGATTCACCTGAATATTGGAACACCCGAATGGAACAAGGTGTTTCACCTTTTTAAATTAAATTTCCATTTAAGATCCACTACGGAAGATCCCCTGAAGATTGGAAGGAGAGAACGGTTTGGCACCAGTTCCAAAGATGAGTCCTCTAAATGATCCTTTTTTCATGGATTAGCCATGAAATAGTCATGGGTTTACCTCAAGATACAAGTAGGTTCTCCTCAAAGAAACGAGGAATATCCCTTCTAGACCATGATGCCCTTCAATCATAGATTTCCTCAATTGAAAAGAATACCCCTTCATATGTATCCCACCCAGAAAGCACCGATGATCCCCAAATTCGCGAGCAGAAATTTCTCCACTTTTGGGGGGGATTTCGTAGGGGCTCCCGCTGGGCACGTGGGCAATTTTCCCCGGCGATAAAACGCACAGACCCCGCCTTGTGACGTAACCAAACAACGGAAGTGGGGTGGAAAGAAACAGCAACAACAACAAGAGTTAAAAGTTAAAACAAGCAAAAGTTTTATAGAAGAAACTGAAACCGATACTACGACAGGGGAGGAGGTAGCAGTGAGAACCTTATCGATGGATAGGAGGCTCTTATCAGCGGCAGTGGCAGAAGCAGCGGCAGTGGCAGTGGCAGCTGGTGACAACGTCATGCATAAACCATAAAAGCCAGCTGGGGCTGGGGCTGGGGCTGGGGCAGGGGCAGGGGCAGGCATTGCAGCATTTTCAATTTCTATTTCTATTTCACAAATTTAATTAAACAATGATATGGCTTATATTTTTGTTTACTTGGGGATCGGATCGGCGTGGGATACAATGGGTGGGGGCGGCCTTTGATAGCCGGACTGACAATCTGTGTGGCGCCCTTTACAGGGCATGGAAAATGAAATCTTGGATTAGTCGAATGCCCAGAAGAACACGTGGGGTTTCAATTAAAGAGAGGATTCCAGGCTCCAGAATAAAAGGTTTTCTATGGCGCATAAAAAACACAAAACACAATCTCTCTTTGATCAGAGAGATTAGTGCAACGAGCGAGTAGTGGAGCAAGCGAGAGAGTTGTCAAGCGATACAGGAGTGTAACGAGAGAGCAGTGTGACGAGAGCGCACTAGAGCGAGAGAGTAGTGAAGTAAGAGCAGCGATAGAGCAGAGGATCGAGGGATTTGCGTGGAACGAGTGAGCACTATAGCGAGACAGAAGTGTACCGAGAAGTGTCTCCGAGTAAAAGCATTCCCGTATACAGCCCCTGCCCCATCACGAGTACAGTTGTTAGTTCCACAAAAACTGTACCGCATTATTACCCGGTAATAGAATCCTAAAGGGGCCTCTCAGCGAGTACGGAGTACCTCTTCGTAGAGTCATTTAGCATTTCCCTCCTTCACTTCTGCCACAGTTGCATAAAGGAATCCCCAGAGTGCTGAAAGTGCCGAAGAATCAATTGATCGATTCGACAAGGTAAATTCTTTTGGGCCTAATGAACAGATCTCAAATGAATGCTGACGGAATTCAGCGAATGAATAATTCATTTCGATCTACTCGATTATCCGCCAGCTAATGATTCAATGCAATCAAGAGCGATGCCCGATGCCGTTTTCGGAAGCATTTCTGAGGCAAAAGTCCGCTACCAAGAGAGCGAAAGGGGCGACAGTACAGGACGCATAGATGGCCCAACTTTTCCCAGAGCTTCCCCCACTGCCCCCCACCATTCAAGGCAAACACAGAACTCAAGTAGTTGCCATATAAAAAAGGTTATCTCGATATTTATTACACCCAGTGCCGACTACGCTGACGGGCCATATATATACGCCTTCCAAACGGGGAAAAGGTTCGGCTTTTATCGCGTCCTAAGTTCAAGTTTAGCCCATGACTCAAACGAGGTGAGACGCAAATCAGAGGCGCATTCATGACGTGTTGATATTCCCTGTATAAATGTCGCATAAGCGAACGGATATACGAGATTTGGCTTGGGGCTGTCCCACAGCAGCGATCATCGATAATTCCACTCGTTTTAAAAGCAATTTCCATCAGCAACGATTTGTTTGTCTTCCTTTCCACACATTATACGTGTATATATACATCTCTAGATACACAGATCAGCTCAGATATCAGGTATATAAGCTGGCAGAGGCGTGTGCTCGCCGCAGCTGTGTCTGAATCTCAGCTCTCGTCTTCTCAGGCGAGGGGACGGAGCAGAGGGGGAGGATGGAATGACAATTGTATTGGATTGGACGAAAATCTTAATTGGGACAAGTGCGCCAACAGACGACGATGACTCTCAGCGACAGAGACTGCGTCTAACGCCCGAAACGGGAGGGCAGACTGGCAGGCGGAAGACCAGGCGGGGCTTTGTCTAGCGCTTATGACAACAATTTATTGAGGACACACATAGCCCCCGCTCCGTGCCGATCCGAGACCCCATCGCTGTGGCCTTAAGCCGGAAATGCGACGCGCTTTTCAATTGAGCCGTAGACCCATAGACCCATAGACGTAAACGACTCTCATTCGCTCGCTCAACGGGCCCAGGCCCATGTTCTGGGTGAGATTTGAATCCCAAGTACGGACAAGAGACAACTCCAGGGAGTCGGATCTCGATCTCAAAGATCTCAGTTGATGCATCCATTAAGCCCGCTGCATGGGGGCCCTCTACAGATCTCTAGAGAGAGACACAGAGAGAGACAGAGAGATGTAGTGATTATTTAATGGTGGATTACAGATATTGTTCTTCTAGAGAACCTACGAGATATCTTTTAGATATCTTCAGCTTTTGCTGCGGATGATCGATGACCTTGTTACCCAATTGATCTCTGACATCTCTAATGATCGTTCGACTCCACTCTTTTGAGCATCATTTGTGGACGAACGATTTGGATGTGTTCACAAGCTGTCTTTTATGAAGATCTACTCAAATCCGACTCCAAGGTGAACGATCTTTGATTTGTAATCATTAAGATCATAATCATCTCCACTTAGTTGCAGAAAGACATCAAGATCGGATCATTCTCATCGCCAGAATAAGGCGCGCCTGTGGCTCTTTGACTCTTTGAGCAGCGCGCTTTGAAAATACGTCTTCAAGAGTCCCGGGTATCTTTAAATCGAGCAACGTGTGCCCCAGCTCCCCAAACATCGATTGGTAATTGAATTGGAATCAGTTTTGTGTTCGATTTGAAGATCTAACGATCGTTAAATGATTCGAAGCTGGCAAGATAGGGATCTTTCTTTCAAGGTTCTTTAAGCTTCTTCTTCAGCTTCAGTAAAAAGTACTCGGGATTCCGCGAAGAAAGAGCGTCCACTATCTTTCTCTTAGTTTCATAGACATGCAACAGCACTCCTCGGTCATTTGGGTATCTGTATCTGACGTGTGTAACAGGCTTCGTTCCTCCCTGGATACCATCTTTTGGATTGTTTCCCCCACTTTTTGTGTTTCGGGTGCAAAATCTTCAGCGCTGGAACTGTTTATTCATTCTCCAATAATAGCCATTCTTTGATTGCTGCAAAACGTGGCTCGTGGCCTCGTAGCTCCTTTGATTCATTCGTCTACGAGTACACGAGTACACGAGCGAGCGATTCTTTTCCTACGTCATAAATTCAAGGCAATCGAAGAAATCCGAATGCGAATGCGATGTGGTGCTCCCTCCTTTTCTGCGGGGGCTGTGGGGAACGGGTTCGAGGTTTTTTCAATTAAAAAATCTTCAGTGTTGCGGTGCGCGTCGGTGCGTATTGTTGTACACTTGATAAGCGGGTTTATTTATAGACTTAATGCTGCTGCTGCTGCTGCTGCTGGTGCCGCTTCAGCGGCTGATAAGTCGCGAAATCTTTATTCTCAAAGGCACGAAATGAATTTTTGGCAATACAAAACGGAGGTGGGGTGGGTTCAGTGGGTTCAGTGTCCTTTGGAACCGCTGGATGGATGCATGCCCGCCGTGGAGGACAGGTACTTGTCGAACAGGTACTCCCCCAGATCGTCCTTGGCCCGCTCCATTTGCCGTATGTACTCCGCGAGGACCTTCTGGCCGTCGACCTGCTCCTGCAGGAAGTTCGCCTCGATGAAGTCGCACAGATTGGGATCGTTCTCCTGCCCGGCCAAGGCGTGCACGTCGAGGAGGTGCTGATTGACCTCCAGCTCCATTTCCAGGGCATGCTTCAGGCCGGCCAGGGTGTCGGCAAAGCAGGGTATCGGCTCTGGAACGGCACTCAGGCGGACGAGGCCGCCCCGCTTGTTCATGTACTTCATGATCTTCTCGGCATGCTCGCGCTCCTCGTTGCTGGCCTGCAGAAAGAACCTGTGGACGCCCGGGGAGCTCACATCGGCCCGATCGTAGTGGAAGGCCTGTCGGTGAGGAGGGGAGCGGGGGGGATTGGTGGCTCTGCTTTTGGACAGACCTCTGATCTCCCTTACCATTGCCAAATACTGGTGGCAGGCCTTTAGCTCCATGTTGATCTGATCGTTTAGTTTTTTCTCGCAGCTTTTGGCAAAATTTTGACGCATTATCATGGACATGTGGCGACGCCCAAAGAAACCGAAAAGTAGCGCCATCGCCAGAAAGTAAAACTCCAAATTTTTCTATCGAATTGTAAATCGAAAACCAGAATCTGTCAGGGGGGAATGTGGGTCGGGCAGGATAGACAGGTGCCTAGATCTGGCCATCGATCGTTGGAGTTCAAAGTGCCCCGAGACACGGGGTCTCGTCTCTGATTTCACTTGAACGTCTATCCGTCTGTCTGTCTGCTTAGCCACTTAGACCCCTGTGTGCCGTGTGGCTGGCTGTGTGTGTCTGTGTGTGTCCCTCTCGACTCTCTTACACGTCTGTGGCACCATTATACGGACAGATGGATATGTACGTGTATATACACTCGTACTACGGGTAATACTTACTCTCGGATCTCTCTGTTTGCGGCGGGCAAACGCAGTTATTGTCTCTTTTATTAAGTGAATGAAAAAAAAAAAAAACAAAAACAAAAACGAAAACGACTTTTGTCCGAGTATAATCTTGCCATACACTTGGCGGAAAGGGTAGCACCGTCACAGCTAGGGGTTTGCATCCACAGGAATATCTGTACTCGAACTAGAGGCTTCTTCAATGGTTTACTGATATCTTCGATGATCAATGAGTAACCATTTATTTTCCTGCTCAAATATCTGTGAAAATGTCCTCCTTCAAGTGGTCTTTCGCCATTACAGGGTATTTGCCAGTTGCCAAGACCCTCCCCCCACCCCAAAAGGCAGAGTTTCAATTTTCAAAATGCGAATGCGAATGCGAACGAGTTTCAAACATTATCTCTCGGTCTGTCCATCCATCCATCCAACCATCACAACCTTCCGTCTGGTCGGACACATGGGCACACACACACACACACACACACACACTCACACACACTCTCACACAAATAATTACACAGACACTTTACGCACATTAAAAAAAAAAATACAAAAAATATGTATATACAAAAAAGTGACTCTTGAAACTCCATGTGCGACTCGTAAAAAGCCCATTATAATCGCCAAGAAACTCAAGTAAGCATTTTCCCCTCCCCTCCATTCCCCTCCCTTCCCTCCTCGTCTCGAAAAGACGATCCGATCCGATCCGAACCGCAACGCGGGTTATGCAAATCGTGGATTCGAGTCCGCGAGCAGCGATTTTCGGGCCCACAAAGGCGAGAGGATTTGGCAATTATTTCAGGGTAGAGCACGTACATTTGTCCCTGAAATCTATGATGTAGAATAGATCAGAAATACTTGAGATTCAGCCAAAAGGTAGACCCCAATCGGCCACAATAATCCCTCAAAGTCAGTCCATTCTACCTGAATTTCTGAATTGGAAGACTCAACTTTTAAGAGAAGGAATCTTTATCTAGGTCGTCTCGGGCGCTACGAAGGGGATGACCACATTCGAGTTTCAGGGAAATCTGTTTTCGTATTCCACACGCGGCGACAATCGAAAAGTGTTCGACATCCCCAGCGACACATTAATGTCACTTTTATTTCCCCCTTAAATGGAGGCAAGAAATCAGTTCCAACAACAAAAACGTGCAACAAATTATTAAACTTCGGCGGACAGTAATTTTTGATTGCACGTCGGATAAAACGCAAACGTTGGCATATCCACAAAAGGAACACCAGAAAGACACACTCGTAATATGCCGAACACGAGGAGAGAAAACCTCACGGCATATGGAAAATATTCAATCGATTTGCAGCTCTTCATGGGACCCGTGTCCACTGGGAGGGATGAGTATGCCGGGCAATGGATAGTGGATAATGGATGAATTCCAATTTGATATCCACAATTTAGAAGATAAGAGAAAATAGAAAAAAAAAAACCATATCTGGCGGATCGCATCAAATGAAAGTGCAGTGGCTACCCATTCCTCTCTCTCTCACACACACTCTTCCTGGTGCAGTGTGCACCCTCTGTCGGAGGGGAGCCGTACTGACTGAGTAACGGGTATAAAAGCAGGCTCCCATCGTTTGGTATGGCGGTAGTCGCAACGTTCTTGTCGAGGCACATAGGCCTGTTGCTCTCCGATTACCGGGTATGAAAAGGAACATCTCTGACTGTCTTTGGAGGAGCAGAGGAGTACTACAGCACTACTGGAATGCGTGGAAACACTTCCAACACCTTCCAGGGTATTCCAGCTTCGGCTAAGGGCAAGGCGCACTCCTGAACGGAACCTTCTTGTTCTTGTATTTTCCCGCAATTTATTTAATTCAATAAATTGTTGGCTGCTTTCGATTTTTGCATGCACAAACACACACACAGATCATCGTTATATGTATTTATAATCGCACGTTGGATCGAGTTAACATTTATGTAATTTAAGGCATATTATTTAATGAGTTTATTTATGTAAATGGAATTTATGAGACCACGCGATCGTCCGGAATTTATTGGGTGGTTCGGGTTCAGTGCATCACAAACTGTACAAAACGGTGCCCGGGGAGTGAGAGAGCCTGGCCGTTTTTCTCTTTCGTTCACACCAAGGTGTACTGGCACACGGTGAGGCCCTCATTGTCGGCACTCTCTCGGGTGCAGAGGCACACGCCTGCATTGCGTGAAGACAGAGAGCGAGAGCTCAAATCGAAGAGCTTAAAGCCCTACCCTGACACACGCACACCCTGCATCTCGCTCAATGAGGTGCAAAGTGTATGCGTGTGTGCGTGCAAGTGTCATCCCTATCGATAAGGGAATCATTTTAAGCGACAAAAAATAAAGAAATATAAGTGACGTCTGAAGTGAGCCGCTGTTGACGTTGACGCCGATACCCGCAAAACGAATAACGGCACTCTTTCGAGGAGGAAACACACAACACACGCACAGTGTGCAACAGGGTTAAGGGATCACGAATCTAGAGAATCTAAATACTAAACAGATCATTGCAATTTCCTAGTTTTTCACGAAGAGATCGAGGTTTCCTTCCCAAAACAGGATGAGTTTTTGTGTCAAGAATATGGGATTGGAGATGCTTCTTTCTTTAAATGATACCCTCTAAAAGGGTGTCAACTGGATTGACAACTATTCGCTTCCTCGTTTTCGTATGCCATTGCCAAAAACATGGTCGATGTTGCGCGGTGTAGCGAGCGCGCGATAAGCAAGAAGGTCAATAAATTGCTATCAGTGGACTCCCTGATACATGAGACATGTGCACGGCGACGGCGACGGCAACAGCGACAACGAGTCATGGCGGAGCGCGAATATTTGCATTTTTTGGGCAGCATTCCAAATTCGATTTTGGATTCAAGTGGAAAAAGAGGACTTACCGGCTTTTTGGCCGCCAGCGGCTTGTTGATCAGGTTCAGATGCGGCTCAAAGTCCTGGCCAAAGCGTTCGATCAGCAGATTCTCGGCGGCCTCCTGGGGGCATTCCTCCTGCTGGACCAGCTCCCAGATGTCCTCCGGTATGTAGCAGCTCAGCACGAGCCCCAGCAGCAGCCCAATGACGAAGTAATGATTGCGGCTCAACGCGGCGACTGGTCTACGCATGTTTCAAAGACTCTGCACTTGAACTTGAACGTGGATGTGGGGGCCTGCCGATGATGATGATGATGATGATGATGATCGGGGATGATGGGGAGAGATAGGGAGGAGAAACTGGTGTTCAGGAACCAATGGTCATATGCACATTTTCGCTGTCGTTGCCGTTGCACGCTCTCTCTCTTCACCGTGTATGGCCACTTGTTGCTTCTCTGCGGTTTTTACGCTTCTGTTCGTAGACGCGAAACGAACTCCAACAAGTGCTGCTTTATTTTGGCACTCCACTCGCTTGTGTTTTATTACCGCTGCTGGCACGCACTTCTTTTGCACTGAATATTGTTGCCGCCCTTTACATTTTGCATTTTGCCGCTAATCTCGGCATTTTTTATACATATGCACACGGAGAACCACAAAACACCACGATGGCGCGTAAATTTACATTAATCTGCGGCAAAAAGTTCGAAAAAAAAAAATCTTAAAAAATCAAAGCGCCGGTTGCGGTTCCGCTACGCGAGAAAAAAAAGTAAACAAATTAGCGATGATAAATTGATGTACGAGCAGTATATCGATATATATATTTGGGCGATATTTTTTCTTGATTTGCAAAAATGTATGGATATTTTCGTGGGATATGTCATCGTCGAAACCACTTTTCTGAGTTCGAAGAAAATGAACACGGTTTTCGGTTCTTTCCAGTTCTTTGGTTCTAAAAATCATTATTATGTCGTTCACATGTGATAATTTCATAGAAGCCTTGTCGTCCACACCAACTGCCTCTTTCCATGGACAACCTCGCTGTTGTAGCACACCTTGCAGGAAAACATCGATCATTTTCAGACTTTCGCTGATTTTGTTTAACAGAACCATGCCAAGTGCATTTTTCGCACACACGCTGTGCATGTGACGTGACATTTATTAACTATTAAGACGCTTCTGTAAATCTATGTTATCAAAAAACATCGATTTTTGCAGGGTACCCAAACATCGATTTTTCTCCAATTCAACACGCATTGACACGACACAAATTGACAGGAGAAAACTCCAATCTAACATCATCTCGGAGAGTCAGAACAGACTAGCAGACAATGTTATAGAGATATGGCAAGCACAGTTGTGGTGCTCGACAATGGAGCTCACACAGCCAAGGTGGGCCTGGCCAACCAGGAGGAGCCGCGAGTGGTCCCGAATTGCATTATGAAGGCCAAGAGCGAGCGGCGGCGGGCGTTTGTGGGTAATCAGATTGAGGATTGCCGCGATACCTCTGCCCTGTTCTACATCCTGGCTTTTCAGCGCGGCTATCTGCTCAACTGGGACACCCAGAAGACCGTGTGGGACTACATCTTCAGCAAGGAGGGCATTGGCTGCAGCCTGGACAACCGGAACATAGTCATAACAGAGCCCCAGATGAACTTCCCGAGCGTGCAGGAGGCCATGTTGGAGATGCTCTTCGAGCAGTACCGTGTGGCCGGCATGTACAAGACGACGGCAGCCGATCTGGCGGCCTTTAACTATGTCGCCGACAGCGAGGAGCGCACCACGATGCAGACCCTCAACTGTATTATCATTGATGTGGGCTACAGCTTCACCCACATTGTGCCATTTGTCCTGGGCAGGCGTGTGCTCGAGGGTATTCGTCGCATCGACATGGGTGGCAAGGCGCTGACCAATCACCTCAAGGAACTCATCTCCTACCGGCAGCTGAACATGATGGACGAGAGCCACGTGGTGAACCAGATCAAGGAGGATGTCTGCTTTGTGGCCGAGGACTTCAAGGAGGCCATGCGGGTGCATCAGTGCGAGAAGAAGCGCAAGGAGGTGGCCATCGACTATGTCCTGCCCGACTTTACGACAATCAAGCGTGGATATGTTCGGATACCCGGTCGGCCCCGCATGGACGAGGAAACTATGCAGACAGTGCCACTGTGCAACGAACGCTTCACCGTGCCCGAGCTGCTCTTCAATCCGTCGGACATTGGCATCCACCAGGTGGGCATACCGGAGGCAGTCGCCGATTGCCTCAAGGCCTGTCCCTGGCAGGCCCATCGGGAGCTCCTGCTCAACATCCTGATTGTGGGCGGCTGTGCTCAGTTTCCCGGCTTTTTGCCTCGCCTCAAGAAGGATCTGCGCGCCCTGGTGCCCGACGACCTGGAGGTGTCGCTCATCTGCCCCGAGGATCCTGTCCGCTATGCCTGGTACGGCGGCAGGGAGGTGGCCACCAGTCCCAACTTCGAAGAGTTTGTCTACACGCGCGACGACTACGAGGAGTTTGGCGTCCATGGCCTGAACCAGCGATGAACGGCGGAGCTCCTTCTCCCTCCCCCCCTGAATCCCTTTTAAGGATGCAGTTTTTAATTACGAGAGACAGATTTGTTCTAGATTCGTTTCTTGCTTGTATTCAACTAGGTGTCTAAAAGAGAAATAATGTGCAAAATAGACCAAAGCGGGCGCACTTATATCATGTAGATAAATCGCCTAGACATTGAATGGTTGCCTAGAGCCTTAATCGTTTTTATCAATATACAACTAAATTTGAACTACAGAAAACACAACTTAACTTTAGAATTCGTTTGCGAAATAGAATTTACATACAGATACAGGCTTAGGGCATATTGTGGGGTAGGATCTGCACCTGACCGTCGTTATGCATAAGCTTTGGGGGCTGCGAGGCGGGTGTTGCCGGCTCCAGAGCCAGTTTGTTTACATGCTGAACGACTCGCCGCAGCCACAAGTGCCCTTGATGTTCGGATTGTTGAACACGAACTCGCTGGACAGCTTCGACTCCACAAAGTCCATTTCCGTGCCTGCAACAGGAAAAAAAACAAGATGTTGATTAATTCGTCTGTTGGAGATTACATAACATGGGACCACTTGCCTAGCAATGAAAGCTGCGCCTTCTTGTCAATGAATACCTTCACGCCGTCCTGGACGACCTCCTCGTCTAGTTTGTCTGCTGGGAAACAGAATCCAGAAAAAAAGAATCTTAGTTCGCTTCTATGCAACGCCGTTGTGCGTGCTGGCGTACTCACCTTTGCTGCTGGCATAGTCCAGGGTGTAGGAGAGGCCGTTGCAGCCGCGCTGTCGTACGCCTACCTTCAGGCCGATCTGCAGGAGAAAGGCTTTTGAGTGATGGCATGATTTCGATGTTGCGATTCACTTACAAAGTCTGGCTTGTCCTGCAGCAATGTCTTGATGCGGTTCACTGCAGCCGGGGTCTGGAGGGACGAGAGGGTAAGGAATTTATAAACAACAACAAATTCTGGCTGACTAGGTGGACTGTTACTTCATCAGCGCGTATTTCATCACGCTCTGTCGATTCTTACCAGGGTCAGGGCCGCCCGTGTGGGTAACAATTTGCGTCCCTTTAGCGCGCGCACCGTTGCCGTTGCCACCACACGTGTTGCCATTGCGTCTTTGGTTTATATAATTTGTTTTTCTGCCCAGAAATTCCAACGATTTGTGATTCGAAAGTATGTGATTTGCGACTGTTTTGGTAGAGCTGACAGATTTCTGTAGGAATCGCAGAGCGATAGTTGCTAACGATTACCATCGATAGATCCTATCACTAGCCCTGCAGTGGAATGTCGTGACAGACACTGTGACTGTGAATTTACGCAAATAAACTGCATCCATGTAAAGAAACGTTATAACATTTGGTGTTAGTGTTGGTTAACCACGAGCACAGTTGATTCGTTTTTCACAAATTATAATTTCAGAGTAAAACTTCGTTTCAATTCTCCGCCAATTGGATAAGAGTTCCATACTGAAACAAATACACCTCTGACTTTCACAGCAAAGCGCTCTTCGCACACGGCTTGTGCTATTTCACAAGAAGGTACATCACTAGTTGGTGTTGTAACAGCTGTGACGATTCCATCTCTAATATACCTCGCTTTCGTTTAATAATATTCGGGGCATAATGAGCACATTCAGGCAGTTGTACAATGTTTCTGCTGCCATGGGCCGGCGGGCGCTACAAGTTGCTACAAGAATAGCACAAAATGAGGCACGCACGCACAGTCACTTCCAGTTCCAAGTGCAATTCCCCACGAGACTGGCATCCAGCACTACAGCTGTTCCTGTTTGGACCGGCACGAACAGATGCACGTGCAGGGGGACGTCTCGATTCCACAGCAGCAACAGCAGCAAACCAGCCGTAAGTCTCAGGATGATACAGTCGCTTTGAGATACGCACCATTCATTTCTCTATGTCTTTGGTTGGTTATCTTTTAGAAAGATGCAGGCGAAAACAAGGCCACTAACAGCATACCGCTGGGCGAGCTGCAAACGAAAATGCAGCTCATTTACACCTGCAAGATCTGCCAGACGCGCAACATGAAGACAATTTCAAAGGTGGCCTATCAGCGTGGCGTCGTCATCGTAACGTGCGAGGGCTGTGCCAATCATCACCTGATAGCCGACAATCTGAATTGGTTCACGGATCTGAACGGCAAGCGGAACATCGAGGAGATTCTGGCCGAGAAGGGCGAGAAGGTGATCAAAATGGTGGACGGAAACTGCGAATTTCTGCCCGAACACAATAAACCGAAGCCGAATCCTTAACTGTACACAAATGCAACTTTATTGAGGAGCTCCATCAGCTGGCTGGCCATGGAATGGGATCGCAATTGCATGTGGAATTGCTCGCGGCAGGGCGATCGGGGCATCAGCAAAAGGTGGGTGAGAAATGTCACTTCGTCTAAGGGCAGTGCCGGGCAGACCGTGACGGTGGGTGGAGCATCGGCCGTGATTTGCATGTCGTCCTGGTCTAAGTATGGCATGTGACGATTCCAGTAGCCAATCAGGTAGGCAATGAGGCTGCCAGACAGACGGGCATGGTCCAGGCAAGCCCAAAATCGCGGCTCATTGGAAGGGTTTTCCAGGAAAAGGTACATGTTGTGCAGGAAGCCACAGCAGGGGGCAGCTGGCTGGCTCTCGGCCAGCATATCACAGATCATGTGGCGCAGCAGATGGCAATCGGAGTGGATGTTGCTGTGGCGTGGCTCGCGGAATAGACACAACCACACGCTGAAGCCAACCAGCTTTAGAGCACGGTGCAAAGCGGTTTCCATTTTCTGGAGCGTGGAAAGACGACAGATGCGCTTAACCAGGCGACGCATTTGCAGGAGATCAGTGCTGATCATTTGGGCTGGGTCGAATGCAGCCGGCTGACGCAACGCTGCCCAGTCCAGCTCCCTGATGACGCTCCACGCCGGTTGCACGTCCGCAAAGGGCTTGTGCATCAAGTGGAGCAACGCGGCATGCGCCTCGCCCTTCCTCGTACTGACTATGCCAGCACACAGCTCCTTGATGCTCTGTTTGCGTTCGGCCAGACTGGAGCATGTGGCGTAGAAACTGTGGGAGTTGCAGCGCTCCGCCAGAGCCTCACCGAAGCGGTCATGGCACTCGAACAGATACATGGTGGCCTTCATCATCGATTCGATTAGATTCGGCGTCAGCTTGAGGAGTTTCTGTTGCAATTGGATCTCCACTTGGCAGTCCAGCAGCCAATCCAGTAGTTTGATGCAGTGCGGGGCGACATTTTCGAGGCTTGTGCCTGCATTGAGGATCAGCTCCTTTCTAATAAACTCATCCATACCCAGTCTACTAATAACAATAATTACTCTTTTAGGTCCATCCTATTCTTTATCTTTGCTGTGATCAGCTGACCAGCTACTGTGCGGAATACACAACGCACTTTTGTAACAATATAAACAACAATAAAAATTAGTGGGGCGGCGGGTTTGCGCGCGTACATCCTCCAGTGTGACCGCGGACTTATCGAGCAAATATACCGTTCGATCATCAGAAATATACCGAAACATACGGTCTCATTTTAAAAATATACCGTAAATATACTGACGAATTGAAGTTCTGATTTACATATTCCTCGTTTTTGATCTTCTGTCGAATATTACCAGCTATAAAAAATATTTAGCCATGCCCACATAGTTTTATCCGATTAATGAATCAATTTTCTACTTGACTGGCTTATTCTAAATACATGCTTTTATTGGATCTTGTCTAAAAAGGGTCTGACCTGACTAACTAAATTCTTCAGCCCTGCCCACATAGTTTTATCGATAGCAACGCTATCGTCAAACTCCTGCTGATCCCATTTTTTTCCGGAATCCTAAGGTCTTTGAGATGATGTGAAACGTGCCTAAACTCATATTTTTCATCCATTCCGCTTTTGATTCAGCGAGAGTTTGATATTTCAGGCCCTGCCAAATTACAAACCTATTGCGATAAGGGCGATATCGATAGGAGGGCAGTGCTGCCCATTGATCTCTACTTTGGGGTTTTTTTTTCAGCTAACTGTTCGAATTTTGCAACATAGTTGAGATTTCTTTGAAATTTATTACGATAAATGAGCTTACTTCTTCAAATCCACTCTCTTTGAGTTACATTTACGGCTCATTGCACAAAAATAAAATGCATAACACATAGACTTATATATGTAACATCGAGATATTTGAATCCATTTGAAATATTCGTCTCCTTGGTAGTCTCGTCGTCTAGTGTCTTTGGACTTATTTCAGATAAACTCTAGAAACCAAAGGCGTATACTGGGAATTTCCTATAGACTATTGTATATATACTAGGGTTTTTTTTATATCTTCTCCTCTATTAAAATAAATCAAAATAAACAAAAGAAAATTATAAATATTGTTTTGTATTTTGTGTTTTATTTGTATTTTTTATTGTTATCTTGCTTGTTTAATGGGAAAGGAAATGTTTGAATCGACAGAAAAACGAAAAAACATATTTTAAATGATCTACGCACACTAAATTTAGAATTATTCCTTCGTTTCTTTCTTCTTATCTTCTGTTGTGTTCTGTGTGTAATTTTCTTCTTTCTTCGTGTGGTTTTTGTTTTCTATACTTTCTCTCTAAACTTCCAAGATTTTTCGCCGACTTTCGTTTTCCTTTTTGAAAATTTAAGAAAATATATATTGTATATATATAGGCGCGAAAATTAATAATTAATTCAACATTTTTTATATATACTATTTAACTATATGTATTGTATGTTTATGCATTTGCTGTTTGCCGCTGCTGCTTTTATTTTTTTTTTTTTAATTTTTAATGTTTTTTTTTTCCTGCTGCCTTACGCTTGCGCCTTCGCTCTCTCACATCTCCAGTGGCTGTTCTGTACTCTCTTCACGAATATATATGTGTGGGGGGGGGGGGGTAGTGGCTTAAATTAATTGAAATTTCGTTTTCGTGGGTGTTCGCGTAGCGCTACGCTGTTGCCGTCGTCGTCGTATAGGAATCAACGAGTGCTGTGTGGGCGTGGACTCGCATTCGCTTAGGCGAAGCCAAAGCCTTCGGAACACTCATGAATTGCCTTCAGCAGGCAGCTGCGCAGTTTATCGTAGGACTTGTACATCGGCAGATCCAGTTGGTTAAAGCTAATGATCGCGTCGGATCAGAGGGGGAAAGAAAAGGATGTATGGTTCCATTGGTTAGTAAAGGAAGTCGCAAGATTGATTGGGATAATGAAAGCAATGCAAAGGCACAAGGCGTCGCCCCCCTTGGAGGTAGTCATCTTTTATCACATTAGGGCACAGCAGATGGATGGACGGATACCTTTGAAAAGCACTCAAAATAAACAAAACGAATACGTGCATGCATACCATGACATCTAAATACTTAATTGAAACAAAGTTATTGCTCCCTAAACATTGGACAACCTACCAATAAATATCTGCAAGTATTTAACCCAATTATCTAGCCTAACATATATTCAAATGACTCTACAGGTGGCACTATTAGACTGCTGCATAATCCCCCAAAGAAATGAATCATTTGACGATGATTTGAAATGGAAGGCAATGCCATTTTCCTTCGTATCTCCTTCCGTATTTCCTTCTCCTACCAACAGAACAGAATGGTAAACTATTGCTTAGTATCTTAACAACCTATGTAGCTCCTCCCCTTGCCCGTCTTCTTCTCCTTCCGTATTTCCTTCTCCTACCAACAGAACAGAATGGTAAACTATTGCTTAGTATCTTAACAACCTATGTAGCTCCTCCCCTTGCCCGTCTTCTTCTCCTTCCGTATTTCCTTCTCCTACCAACAGAACAGAATGGTAAACTATTGCTTAGTATCTTAACAACCTATGTAGCTCCTCCCCTTGCCCGTCTTCTTGGGCATTCGTTTTGCCTACTTGGATCTCTGCATGGGATATTCACTCACCAAGTGTGGGCACATGGCAGGCGATCTGTGGAGCGATCGTCGCGATGGATTTGGAACTTTTGTATGCCGTTCATGCCCTCCAGCGAGCCGAAGCCCTGCAGCGGGACCTTTGAGGTGCCGGTGACAAACTGCAAGAATTTGGCCCTATCCGCTTGGTCGAAGCTGCGCAGCGCACGCCAGAACCATTGGATCTGATAGAGAGAGAAAGATGGAAACAAGTATATGGTTTAGAAAGAGATGCAAGAGAATTGGAGGAATGGGAACAGCTCCTCGTAGGACTCTTACCTGTGCCGACTTCGACGTGTACTTGTGATATTCGGTGTTGGCCTTCAGATCTTCTATATCAATATCTGGCAGGCCGGATATGAGAAGTTCCAGTTCCTGTTCGTTGAAAATCGAGATTAAATGCTTTGGAATTATATCGTAGAAGCCCTCGAGGAATGCATCCAATCTGTAGACAAAGGGAAGACAAATTTTCATTATAGATGGATTCTCTCTCTCTCTCTCTCTTTCTCTGTGGGGGGGGGGGGGGGGGATGTACTCACTGCTGACGTATGGACCCGCTCATCTTCAATTGGCACACCAGCTGCACATACTCGAACTTGTTGTCCTCGGTTACTGGGATGTCGCGTCCGTTTGGCTTGAGATCACGAATCTGGGTGACGCCGAACTCCTGCACTTCGGTGGAGAAGGTCACCTCGTAGCCCAGATTGGAGATGTCGTTCTTCATGAGATAGTCGAGACCCTTGTAGAACTCGTAGTCCTGCGATTCCATGTCCGTGTGCTTCACTTGCTTGCCCAGGATATGCTTGTAGAAGGAGCGCGTAAAGTAGCATTCCAGCAGCTTGTTGTCGTGGACGGCCTTGGCTATAGACACACAAAATACAACAAATTATAAAGGAGAGTCCTCCTTGGTGCGTTGCGGCTCTACGGCTCTGGGGCTTACCAATCACCCGTCCGACAAACTTGAAGTAGCTCAAATGATTGGGATTGGCATGGCTGGAGGGATTTATCATGTAGGTGACGCGGTCGCCCGGCGACACGCAGAACAGAGCGTACATCGGATTGAAGATCTCCCGCGATATGATCACATACCATTCACGTAGCAGGCCGCCAGCGTCCTGACCCTCTTCATCTGTAGTCGGAGGAGAATCGTTAGAGGGGGAGTCCTCTACGGCCAGAATGCGATTATCTTACCTTCAAACACGATGTAGAAACGATTCTTCCACTCTTCGGGGCCCAGACGGTACAGGACACGGAACGAGTCCTCGAAGACGGTCACGCGTCGAACACTGACCGTGTGCTCTTCGCGGCGTATGCCCTCGTCGAGGCGCTCCAGCTCGGTCTGGAAGTACTTGCGCTTCACGTCGAAGTCCAGGATGCGCGTGTGGTCCACGAGGACGGCGAAGGGGCCGTCCGACAGGTGGGTGGGGGACTGGCGCAGGATCTGGTTGAGCACAGTTCGATGCTTCTCAGCGAACTGAAGGAACTTGTGGCGATCCTGCTTCAGCTGTGCCTCGTGGGCACTCAGCCCGGCTGTAGAGCCGCAGCTCGCGGACTCGGCTCCGGCATTGGGACTGGGATTGGCAGTGTTGCCGATGGACGTGTTGCTGGCATCCTGGGCATCGTCCGAGCCGAAGGCTGTGCTGCCGCTGCCCTCGTCCATCAGGGGACTAATGTCCTGCACCGAGGACGAGGACACACTGCCGCCCACTGTGCGGCCGGCTGAGGCTGCGCGGCCGCCGCGTGCCCCCTTCTTGGGTATGCGATGCGAGGCGTGGATCAGGAAGAAGGCCTCCACCGTGGGCTGCAGCACGAGGACGGCAAACTCGTCCTTGGACTCCTCCAGTGCCACCAGGCACTCGCTCAACGTGTGCCACAGGACATCGAGGCACAGGATCTGGCTGAGCGTCGGCTTGCCTGGCTTGCTGCCGCTGTCCGCTGTACCGCTGCCACCAGCCCCGCCACCGCCGACGCCGCAACTGCTGGACGAGCCGCCCCCCAGGGGCATGGCCTCCTCATCGTCATCCTCGTCGTCGCCGTCGCCATCGCCATCGCCGTCGCCATCCCCGTCGATGGCCCCCCCGTCCGAGGGCTGCCGATTCGTCTCCATGCGAGCCCGGAAGCGCGAGGCATCCGAGCTGCTGCCGCTGGTGGCACCGCCATCGCCCAGAATGTCGATGAAGTCCTCCTCGTCGTCGGAGGCCACCGTCTGGTTCTCGTACATGTCCCGCACCTGCATGAAGATCTTCAGGGTCCGCAGGAAGAACGGCTGCGAGGAGGAGTTCGACATCAGTTTCTTCATCGACGGCAGCTGCAGCTCGCACGTCGGCTTGGCGTTCTTCGGGGCCGAAATGATCACGTGCTCTGCGGTGAAGCGATCCTGCATGATTCCCTCGTTCACGGCCAGATTGGGCAACAGTCCAGCCGAAGTGGAGGGTCCCGCCGCCGCTGCTGCTGCCGCCGCTGTTGCGGATGCCGCTGCCGTTGCCTGTTTCGAGGTGCTGGGCAATCCCGCATTGATGTTGTACGCCCGTATCTCCTGGAGCAGCGTCTGAATGGCCTGGCGCACCTCCTCGGCGAGGCCGAGAATGGCGGCGGTCAAGTACTGTATGAAAATGGCGTTCGATGCCTGCGAGCACTGCGTGAGATTGACAATCAGCTTGGCCACGTTGTCCAGACCCTCGGTGGTGCCGCACTGGTGCGTCAGCACCTCGATCACGAGCTGCAGCTGCGAGAAATTCTTCGCGTAGATCTTGCGCTTCGGCTTGACCGGCATCTGGAGGGTGAGCGGTGGCGGCGGCATCTTCTTGAGTTCCGGCAGGGGACGACTGGCGTGCGTGGTGGTGTGACCGGTGTCGCCGGTGGCATTGGCGCCCGTCAGGGCGGCCGCTGCCTGGGTCATCTCCTGGTTCTGCTGGGCCTGCTGATTGAGCACCGCCTGGTTGATGGGTATCAGCGTGGGCATCTGGGGCTCGGCCCCAGGCCCGGGCTCCTCCTCCTTGGGCAGCTCTGTGCTGAGCGAGGCCAGCAGCTTCACGAGCATGTCCGTCAGGTGGGGCGACCGACAGATCACCTTGTACGGCAGCATGGCCAGCAGCTGCCCGAACGGCGAGTCGCTGAACGACAGGAAGTCCCCTGTCTTGGCCACCCACTCCCAGGAGGGCTGCGAAACGATCGGGAACTCGGCCACGTGCTTCATGCGCTCCTCCGTCTGTCGATCGATGTTCAGCACCACATCCCAGAAGTTGTACGAATTGGTCTGGTAGCCACTTCCAGTTCCTGTTCCTGTTCCGCTTCCCACATCCGTTGCAGTCGCTGCTGTGGTCGTGGCTGCCTTTGCCGCCTTGGCGGCAGCTGCCTTCGATGTCGAGGGAGCCTCATCGTCCAGCGGCGTGGCTGGAGCCGGAGCTGGCGCTGGAGCTGGAGCTGCGGGCGTGGCTGCGGCCTGGACTGTGGCTATGGGCTGGACTGGGGGCGGTGTGGGTGGGGCCAGCATTCGGGGATGATGATCCTCGATCATGGCCCGCATCCGATTGGCCACCTGGTAGCGATAGAAGCGGGAACGAAAGTCCAGGGTACCGCCAGCGGGTGGGTTCTGCTGCTGCTGCTGCGACTGCGGCGGCGGCTGTTCTTCGACGCGCGGCGCTCCCGGGATGGGGGGCGGCATGCCAAAGACGGCGCTAAGCATGCGACGGGCCTTGGCCTCGCGATGGTAGGGCACAAAGCTGGACGGATAATGCTTGGCCAGGACGAACAGCAGGTCCAAACAGTTGCGGACAATCATTTGGGCCGCCTGTGGATTAATGCTGATGCTCTTGGCGCTGCCACTGCCGCTGCCACTACCGCCGGCCTCGTCGTGGAGGTGATTGATCAGGAATATGTTGCTCTTGTACCCAAAAGCGGCGTCCACGCGCAGCTTCAGCCAGTCGGGCTTGCTGCCCTGACCCTGGCCCTGGCCCTGGCCCGCCCCGAAGTTGGCGCTCTCCTCGTTCGTTTTCTGGACAATGTTGATCAGGGCATTGATGATCCAGTCGCGGGTCGGCTCGTGGTGGCACAGGTTCCGGATGACGCGGTGCAGCCGCAAGCTGTTCACCTTCTGGTCCTCGACGAACAGGAACAGCAGCAGCGTGGCCAGGGAGTCCGGATCGAGCAGGATGTTCTCGTCCTCCATCATGAGCAGGGCCAGCGGCTTGCCCACGTTCAGGGCGTGGCTGTGGGCATGGTGGTGCACAATCGTCGTGTGCTGGTGGTGCTGCGGCTGGGCATTGCCGCTGGCATCGTACCAAATGGAGCTGTGCCAGCGCGCGTCCTCCAGGCTCTGCAGCGAGTTCTGATAACGGGCTGTGGGCGGATCAACATAGAGATTGGATCAGAAATGGATGGAGCAGAGAAAAGAATATAAGCAGGGATCAAAGACCGATAGAAGAATCCCCATCCGCCCCATCCTCCCGGCTCTGGCTCTGGCCCCACCAAAGTCTCTCAATTGATTCAAAGCCTATTAATGGAATGGTACAAAAGATCCCCCTATAGCCCACATCCACATCCACATGGATCATCGGACAGAGGCAGAGCGCTTCTAGGCAGGATGGCAGGCAACATCCATTCAGAGGCCGATGGACAGCATCATCGACAGTTCTTTGACGGACAAAGGGAGACGGAACGGACGCCAGTGGAGAGACTGCACTCGGAGGGATCTCGGATCTCTACAGATAATCCCAAAATATCCCAAATATTCGTTTTCGGACTTACACAGCGCACTGCTGGGGGGATGGGCATCCCCCAGGCGCGGCCCGTTGCGTGTCTCCCAGTCGCGACGCAGGAACTGGGCCTCGGCGGCCAGCTCTGGCGGCAGGCTGGCAATCTGCGACTCCTCCATGTCCGAGAGTATCTAATAAAAGAGAGAGAGACACAATAGAGACGGGGGATCCTTGCGTTTCTGACGAGCACTCACCACTTGGCGCAGATTCTCGGGTAAATTTTGGAAAAAGGCTGCCGTGTCGACGGGATCCTCGGGGTTGGCCGTCTGTGCCGCCTGGCGCTGCTGTTCGATGCGTTGCTGCATGAGCACCTCCGACTGGATGCTCAGCGGCAGGGCGGCCAGGAACTCGGGGTTCACCTCCACGAGCGAGTCGTGGGCGATCTGGATGGCGTTCTGCTGGGCCCGCTGGCGGATGCGCTGCATGCGCAGATGCTCCTGGATCACCTCCTCGCGCATCTCGCTGGGCAGCGCCGCCAAAAAGGAGGGGTCCACGCCCTCTGGCACCTCTAGATCCCCCAGAGCGGCGCGCACCTCGGGGCTCATGTCTGTGACGGTTCGGCTTGCAGTTCCAGAGCCACTCGCAGTGGCAGTGGCAGGTGCAGTGGCAGTGGCAGTCGCACCACCACTAGATCCTCCTTCATCTGTGCTGGGAGCAGCTGTCGGTGTCGGTGTCGCTGTAGCTGAAACTGGCGCTGGCGCTATAGCTGCAGAGGAGGAGGCCCCTCCTGCGGCATTGGTGGGAGACGATCCCAAAAAGAGTATCCCATTGCGACCTCCAGGGGAGGCCGACGTCCTGCTGGATTGCTGCTGCTGCTGCGGATGTGCTGTGGTCGGCCGCGGGGGACGGGTGAGTGTGGCCGTTCCCCAGAGCGGCTCATCGATGATGGCCACCTGGATGGGCGGCGTTGTGCTATCAGTGGGCGGCGGTGGTGGCGGTGGATCTGGTCGGCTGCTGCTGCTGCTGCTGCTGCCGCTGCCCAGGGACTGCTGCTCCTCCTGCTGGCGCTGTGCCGCCTCTGGCTCGGGCACATCCAGTATGCCGGGCTGCAGCAGGCTGACATTCACTTCCTCCTCCTGCACATTGTCCTGGGTGGTGGCCTGGTCCTGGTCGCGAGGGGACGACGACGCCAGGAACGCTGTTGTCGGATAGAAATCGAGCACTGAGGCCGGCGACGGGGCCAATGGCGGCGGCGGTGGCGGGGCCGGCCCACGTCCCGCATGATGATGCAGCCGCTGATGTTGGCCGTACATCAGCCGATGGGTGCGTCCATTAAGGATGCGCGGGGCATTCTGCAACGACAAAAGAGAGAGACACCCGATCGTTAGAGAGGATCTCCAGCAGGAGGCGGATCTGCATCTGCATCTTTACCTGTCCAAATTCATTGAATATATTCAAATCCTGTACGCGAGCATGGAGACGCGGCGGCCTGCCGCTGGCCGATGGCAAGTGCGGCACTGGCGGGTGTCTTGGGGCCACAGCCAAGACATCTGCCTGCGCCTCTGCCTGTGCCTGCGGTTGTGCCTCCTCTTGTGGGGGAAACAGTAGCAGACGTGATTCTGTTCCCGCTGTGCCCGCTGTTCCAACCGGATCTAAAATATCATCATTGTCATTGTCCGGATCGTTGGTCAGGTCGATCTCTGCGAATATATTGAAGGACGGCCGTGGCTCGTTCCGGCGCAGTGTGGCGTTGCGTATCGGTGCACGCAGCGGGCGCGAACGCGCCGATGTGGCATACGGCGGCATGGCCAGGCCTTCGGCTGGCGCAGAAGCTGCTGTTCGGGGGGAGGGGAATTGGGAATTGGATCGATTAGACACCAGGGAACATCCATCCTCTGGGGGGGAATACTCACTGCCGCTGCTGGCTGCCAAAGTGGGCGCTGCTGTCGCTGTGGCTGTCGTTGTGGCTGTGGCTATGGCTGTCGCTGTGGCCACTGTCGTTGCAGTCGTCGTTGTTGTGGTCGTGGATTCATCGTTGGGGTTCGCTCCTCTGGTGGCCAATGGCTGGGCCTGTGATGCCGCCGGCGCTGGCGCCAGCGAAGAGGGTATCAGCATGGGAATCAGTACGGGTATGGAGCTGCGACGATTGCTGTTGCTCGAGCTGGAGCTGATCGTGGCTGTGGCGCCTCCTGCCGCTCCCGGCGACGATGTCACTGTGGCTGTGGCACTCGTGAAGGTCGATGTCACCGACGACCCGGTGGTGGTCGGCGTCGTGGCCGTTGGCGTCGGTATGGTGGTGGCCGTGGTGGCTGCTGCTGCGGCCGCCATGGCGGACTGGCGCGCGGCCTCCTCCTGCTTCCGCTGGTAGTGGGCCGCCTTCAGCTGCCGGATCAGATACGGCAGCAGGAAGTGCGCCGCGTACAGGCACGCGTCCGTCTGGCTCTCCATGTCCAGGGCCTTGGCCTCCTCCAGCCACCAGTGGAGCGCGTCCTGGGTGAATATCTCGACCTGAGTCTCTTCCGTGGGGTTCTGGTGCGTGGGCATGCACACGCAGTACTGCTGGTCCAAGTACATGAGGCGACGGCGCACTCCGTTGTTGCACAGGGCCGAGGAGCCGGAGCCGGAGCCCCCTCCGCCGCCACCGCCTCCGCTGGCCGCTGCTGCTCCGCCGCCAGATCCGCCGCCGGACACCTGTTCGTCCAGGAGATTGCTCATGTTCTGGCTGTTCGAGGAAGCGGTTGCTCCTGCTCCCGCTGCCGCTGCCGCTCCTGAGGCTCCTCCGCTGGGTGCGTGGAATCCTGCTGCTCCTCCGCCTCCGCTACCTCCGGCACCGCCTGCCTCGCTGTTGCCATTGGCGGGGGCATTGCTGCTTCCGCTACCCCCGGGGGTGGGTATTCCGCCTGCGGCGCTGATGAAATTATAGTCAGGGGCGATCCAGGAACGCGAAGAGGGACGCAGGGCGGCAGCCACAGGGCGTTCTCCGCCGCCTGCTCCGCCGCCGCCGCTGCTGCTGCTGGCACCAGTCGCACCTCCGCCAGAGCCGGCTCTAGCTGCGGAGGAGGCTGCCCCTCCTCCTGCGGCGGCACCACTGGAACCGCTGGCACCACTGCCACTCGCACTGGCATTCGCATTCCCGCCGCTTCCGCTTCCGGCTCCGCCTCCGCCTCCGCCGCCACCGCCACCGTTCACGTCAATGTCCAGGGGCTGGGCAATGGAGCTGTTCATCCGCACACGGAAGCTGGTCGGGGGCGTGGGCATCAGCAGGGGATTGTCGACGACGAGGCGCTCGAACAGGAAGGCCTCGGCCCGACTGGCGGCCTCATTGACGGCCGAGTCGTCGTCGTCGTCATCGACATCGTCGTCGTCGTCGTCATCGTCGGGTATCGGGTCATCGGCCACTGGCTCGCCGGAGGCCGTGATGGCGGCACTACGCCTGGGTCGATTGTTCGAGTTGCTCAGGGCCAGGGCTATGTCGATCTGGTTCTCCAGCTCGGGATCGTCGATGGCGGCACGATGGTCCTCGTCATCGGCGTCGTCTTCGTCGTCGTCGTCGTCATCGACGTCCTCGTCGTCGTCATCGTCGTCGGCGTCGACGTCGGCATCGTTGGAGGCCGTCTCCGAGGACTCCGGCTCATAGATGTGGTCGAATACCTCGATGAACTGGCGGGGCCGCTCCTCGTCGACGTCCGTCTCGCTGTGCTCGTCCGCCTCCTCGTCGGGTGCATCGTCCTCGTCGTCGTCCTCCTCGTCGTTGCGCTCATCGTTCTCCGTGGAGCCGTCCGAGTCGGAGTCCGAGCTGCTGGCGTCTCCCAGCAGCGAGGTCATCTCGCGGCGGTTCTCGCGGGCCCCCGTATCGGAGGAGGTGGAGGCGCCGTCGCTGTTGCCGCCGCCCAGGCCGTTGTCGTTGGCCGAGCCGCTGTTGCCGTTGCCGCCGCTGTTTGCATTGGATCCATCGCCCGGGGCCAGGAGGAGCCTGTCCGGCTGGGAGCCGCGCAGACGGGGATCTACGTTGATGGAGCTGCTAGAGCCGGCGCCAGAGCCAGATGCTCCTCCGCCACTCGTCCCGCTCGAGGCTGCTCCGTTCTGCGGGTGCTGCTGCTGCGAGGAGCTGCCGCTGCCGCTGCCTCCGGCCCCGCCTGCTCGCGAGGCCAGACGCAGGCCCTCGCTCTGCAGAAAGTCGTCCCAGAGCTGGTCAAAGTTGAGCACGGGCCGGACGGGCCCTCCAGTGGCACCTGCAGAGCCAGAAGGTCCATCGTTGGCTTCTCCTCCGATGCCGCCTCCCACGCTGCTGCTGCTGTTCCGTTCTCCCACAACATCGATGACGGAGCCGGCGGCCGCACTGGTGATGCTACTGCTCGATCCCAGTCCGAGGCCCATTCCCAGGCCCATTCCAAGGCCTCCTGCCCCAGTTCCTGCGCCTGAGCCTGCTCCGCCTCCGCCTCCGCCGCCGCCTCCTCCTCCGGCTCCGCCTGCTGTTGGGGGGGCCGCATCCTCTGCGTCGACGGCCATTTCGTCCGAGTTGAAGATGAATTCAAAGGCGTGACGCCTGTCCGACAGCACGTTACGGATTATGTCCCGCAGGACGTGCTCGCCGCCCATCCCGTTCGAGCGCTCGACAGCCGCTCCGGCGGCGGCGCGTGCGGCCATGCGCGGATATAGGCGTCGGTTGATGATGGTGCCGTAGGTGTTGCTGCCGCTGTTGCCTCCTCCGCCGCCCAGGGTGGACACAGAGGAGCCGCCAATGCCCGAGCCCGCGGAGTTGTTTCCGGCGCCCGTGCCGCCCGCTCCGCCCGTGCTGGCGCCGCCGAATAGTATCCGCTTCGAGCCGAGGGTCGTGGTGGAGACGCTGAACCGCAGCAGGATCTCCATGGGCCGCAGGATGGAGGCCAGGGTGCTGAGGGTGTTGTGGTTCGACAGATCCTTGTACTGGGCGATCTTGGTGAGGTACGTCATGACGCCCTGCCGCAGCAGGACGCGGTACATGTTGTTGCGGTGCATGTGCACCTTGTCGAACAGCATCGGAGCCTCGATGAGGTTCGGGAAGAGGCTCATCAGCACCTGCAGGCGCGTATGCTTCTCCGAGGAGTCCGGCTGGGCCAGCGCCCGCGCCACCGCCGCGTGCAGCTCCTCTGCGACCTGCACCTGCACTCCAGGCACCTGGTAGCAGTCGGAGAGCGAGCAGATGAGCACACGGGCCATGGTGCTCACCTCCGAGACGTGGTGGCGCTTCGTGATGGGCAGAAAGCGGTCCAGCAGCACGGCCATGAACGTCATCTGGGGCTCCTGGATCAGCGGACTGTCTGCCGGGGTGTACACGTGTCCGAGCAGCACTCTGGGCAGCAGCGACTGGTAGGCCCGTGTGGCGTCTGCAAGCAGCTTGAGGAGCGTCGCACGGGAGATTGTCGGCTTCGAGTGGGTGTGCACGGCGGTGGGCACGTGCCAGGTGCAGCAGCAGGGCTCGTACTTGCCATCCCCCGAAGGAGGGCCACCAGCGGCGGGAGCGGGAGCGGCAGCAGGAGCAGGCGCCGATCCAGGACCTGCACCTCCTTTCTTGCTGCCGCTGGTCGATGCCTGTGGCTGTGCCTGTGCCTGTTGCTGCTCATGTGTGGGCTCGTCCTCTTCCATGGCCCCAAATTGTGGCTGGGCGCTGGGAAGTCCTTCCTCCGTTTGAGGCGGGGGCTCTGCCGCCGCCTTGGGATGATCGCTCGTGGGAATGGCTTTGGTGTAGTGGCAGCACGGCTGGACCAGGGCCAGCAGCAGCTCCTTGAGCACGGACACGGCCGACTGGACCATCGGGTCCTCCCACATCTCCTCCTTGGCGGGCGGGGCCGGGGCCGGAGCCGGGGCCGGTGTCTGCGGATTGGGTCCCCCGGCGGCGGCTGTCGGCTGCTGGCCGAACTTCGACTTGACCATCACGCGGGCCTCGTCCGCCAGGGCATTGCCGCTCGAGCTGTTCGAGTTCATGAGGTACTCGCCGCGCAGCATCTCCTTGGCGGCGGCCACGAAGATCTGCGGGTTGCGCGACACCGCCGTCGACACCTGGGTGAGCACGAAGATCAGATCGCGCTGTCCCACGGGCACTATGCCGGCGGCACGCATCCCCAGGACCCGCTCCATGGCCTCCTGCAGCACTGGCGGTGCCTCCAGCACGTGCCGCAGGATGATGATCGCGTACGTCGGGAATCCCATGAAGCTGCACGCCTGCTGCAGCTGCAGGAGCATCTTGACGCCCCCGCAGCGTATGAATGTCTGGGCGTTCTCGTAGTTGCGCGTCAGACGCGCGCAGAGGCGCAGCAGCGAGAGCTTCGTCTCGTGCTGCAGCAGGTTCGGGGGCTGCAGGAGCGACACAATGCTCCCAATGATCCGGGCGCAGTCGAATTTGCTCAGTCCGACATTCTCCTCGCTCAGCAGGATCCTCTGCGTGCGCTTGGGTATCGAGGGTGTGGCCGTGGAGGCCGCCGACGATGTCGTGGCTGACGTCGTCGATGTCTTGGCCTTGGCGGCCGCCGCAGCGGCGGCGCTCTTCTGCCGGGACTTGCTGCGTGTAGTCATCGGTGCGGAGGCGGACGGCGAGCGGGTACGTGCTCTGGCCCCGCCGCCCCCCATCGAACAGACGGCTCCACTTTCATTGGAGGTCTCGTCGCTGGTGCCTGCTGCCGCTGCCCTTGCCGCTGCCCATGCCGCTGGCCATGCCGCTGGCCCAGCCCCTGCCGTTGTGGCTGTAGCTGTGGCTGTGGCTGTGCCTGGTGGCTGCACCATCGTGGGGGTCGTGTTTTGGCCCTCGCCGAAGGTCATCAGATGCCGCAGCGAAATCAGCTCGTCCGTGTGGGTGGTGCCCTGGCCGTCGGCCGCTGTGCGCAATACGCGATTCAGCAGATGCTCCACCTTGGTGACCGCCACCGGGTTGTTCAGATTGGAGATGGCCTCGCTCAGCTTGAGGGCCGGGAAGACCGGCCGATGGCTGCCGGAGGCCTCGCTCACCTGCGTCATGCAGTTGAAGGAGACGGTGCACCGCTGCCGCCCGATGTTGATGTGCAGCCAGCGCTCGCCGGAGTTGTAGGCGTTGCGGATGAGGTCGTTGTTCGCGTCCGAGTAGGCGTTCCACTTGCCCGTGGAGGCGTCGTACCAGCGCCACACGTCGCTGCACACCGCCCGCATGTTCGACTTGCGCTGCAGAATGTGGCTGATGCTGTCGATGGCGTCGATCAGGTCGACGAGGTTCTGCACCCAGCGGGGCACTGTGATGCGCTCCGCCTGCGGCTTCTCCGACTGCTCCATCATCCACTGGGCCATGCAGTCGAGCAGCTTGACCAGCGACACCATCGCGTCCTGGGCGTTGATCGCCTCCACGAGCGGCCTGTGCATGTCGCTGAAGTTCTCGTCCAGCAGCAGCGTCGACGTCTTGAGGCGCACGAACAGCCGGGTGGCCGTCATGCCCGTGAGGCACTCCTCGAGGCGCGTGCCGCGGGCGGTGGCGCCCGGCAGCCGCGGGTTCTCGAACAGCTGCAGCGTAAAGTCCACCCACTGGATGATGTTGCGCACGAAGTTCGTGACGAATACCTGCTTGTTCAGGTGGTTGTGGCGCCTGTACAGCACCGCGATGAGGTCCGAGGCGCTGTTCACGACGTCCGGTATGGCCTCCATGAACTCGAAGGCGCGCGAGATGGCCTCGTCGCAGAAACGGTCGAAGATCATCGGCGGCATCAGCTTCAGATGCTTGTAGTCGTAGCTCGAGGGATTGCCGCCCGACTTGTACTGGCTGAACGTGGGCGTCGGGGTGGGGCCCAGGCTGATGGTCGAGCCGGAACCCCCGCCCGAGGACTCGCCCCCCTCCATGCCCGGTCCGTCCATGCCGATCTCCATGGCAGATGGCGGCGGGGTGGGCGCTGTCGGTGCTGTGGGGATATTAATACCTGCCCCAGCACCAGCACCAGCACCGGCACCGGCAGCAGCACCGGCAGCAGCAGCACTCGTGGTGGCATGCGCACTGGCCTCCGGATTATTGAGCAGATAGTCGGTGGCCTCCTCCAGGGAGCCGTTGTTGCGCAGGGCATCCACCACGTGGTAGTGGGTGAAGCCCATGTCCGTCAGCGTCTTGATGTGCTCGACGTTGAGGCCGTCGTCGGTGCTGCGGATGTAGAGGTTCTCGAACTTGATCTCCTTCAGGCGCGTGTGGTAGCGCTCCAGCAGGGTCGCGTGCGACTTGACCAGGTGCTTGACGATGAGGATCATCGTCTCGAACATGCTGGCCCCGTAGTTGGCGATGGGCCGCCGGGCCCAGATCCGGCGCAGGGCCTGCATCGCCAGCTGGTGGATGTGGATCAGATAGAAGACGGGCTCGAAGGGCACCGTGTCGGGCATGTAGTTGAGGCGCGGACTCATCGTGTAGGGCGAGTCGAGCATCGCCCGCGGATTGACCATCTTCTCGAGCAGCTGCAGCCAGGCGTCGAGGAACTCGCCGGTCCCCTCCGGACAGTCGCGCTTGTCGTCCTCGTGCGACTGCATCAGGTCCTCCATGGAGGCCCACTGCTTGAACTCGAACTTGGTCGACTCGGCGTCGAGCGACAGCGCCCAGTAGAACATCTCGAAGAAGGCCTTGAGGCCGTTCTCGGCGCAGAACTGCGAGATCATCAGGTGGAAGGCGCTCCGCTTGTCGTCGAACAGCATCGGCCCGGTGAAGCCCACCGAGCAGATGAGGAACGTCAGCTTCAGCTTGGGCACCGGCTTCGGCAGGATGCTCTCGTGGCTGAAGCCGTTCACCAGAATGGAGCTCAGTATCCGAGCTATCTCGCGCGCCTCCGGGGTAGGAACTTTGTTTATGTTGCTGATCAGATCGTTGATCCGCCGCTGGCGCGTCTGCGGCGAGCCCACCGACAGCTTCACGAGCGTCCCAAGCAGCTCGGCGAGGGCTCGGCCCAGCCGGGAGCTGGCCGCCAGCAGGCTCTTGATGTACCGGAACTGCTCCTCGGGCGTGTACTTTGTGCGAAACTCGGCGGCGCGCTCCAGCTTGCGGGAGAGCTCCGCCTCCGTGAGGGGATCGGCGGTGCCGGCGGCCGCCGACATCTGGGCGGCAATCTCGTCCCAGATGAGATCCGGATGCTGGGTGGGCTCGTCCGAGCACAGATTCAGCAGAATGGTGCTCTCCCACACCAGCGAAATGTAGAGCTGGACGAGCTGCTGCAGCAGCTGGACTCCGGTCTCGCGGTTGACGCCCCACCGCTTGAGGAGAATGGCCCGCATGTCGGTGGAGGCGTTGCGGCACAGGTGCACCAGCATCACCACGTACCCATGGACAAAGCTCATGTTGTGCAGGATCGGCGTGTACTCGGCATTGGCGAAGCCGTCCTCCAGCCGCTGGCAGCACACGAGCTCCGCGAGCAGCACGCTCCCGCCCGGAAAGGTGAAGTGCTTGATGAGGGGCTTCAGCTTGCCCACAATGTCCGCCAGCTGCTTGAGGGCCACGTCCAGCACCTTCGTCTCCTGCGCCTGGCTGAGGATCGCCTTGCAGACGTTCGCCACCGCCTGCGACGTGGTGGAGACGGGCGAGTCCACGGGCAGATTGGGCAGCGACAGCAGCTGCAGGATGGGCTTGAGGCCGCCGTGCAGGACAAACTCGCGGCAGTGGTCGCCGTTCGGGCTGTTGCTGAAGATCGCTTCGATGAATTTCATCACGTTCAGGATGTAGTCGATCAGGGGTATGGCCTCGCGCTCGGGCGGCGTTACAGAGGCGCGGACCAGAGCCGCGGACGAAGACGTAGCCGAAGAAGTGGTGGCCACGGTTGGGCATCCTCCTGCCGTTCCGCCAGTTCCTGCTCCAGTTCCTGCTCCAGTTCCTGTTCCTGTTCCTGAGGATCCGCCTGGTGTCTGTGGGGCGGCACTGCCGCCACGTGATGTAGAGGCCACTACTGCGGCGACTCCGACTCCGACGCCGACTCCTGCTCCCTGTGGCGGCTGCTGGTGCTGCTGTTGCTGCGAGGCGGAGCTCATCTCGTCATCGTCGTCGTCGTCGTCGCCGCTGCTGTCGTTGTTGTTGTCATTGGCCGCACTCTGCAGCACGGAGACGGTGCCTCCGCCTGCCCCCGCCACCATCACCATGGGGGCGCCTCCGGCGACCGAGGGCAGGACACCGTGGGCGCCATGGGCGCCATGGGAGCCGCCGCTTCCTGAGCCGGAGCCGCTGCTCTCCTTGTTGGCCCGCCAGCAGATGAACGAGGGATCGGAGCCAAGGCGCACCAGCTCGTTGAGCAGCCGGACAATCGCTTCGGTGGCATCGGCCCTCAGATACGGATGGTGTTTGATGAGATCGTCCATGGCGTTGCCCAGATTGGTGGCCGTGTCGCCCAGCGGATCGGAGGAGCGGCGCCTGCGCATCGCCACCAGATAGTCCGGGGAGAGCAGCACCTTGAGCACCTTGTCGAACGGATCGTACGAGAGGAACTCGAACAGGCCGCGCTCGTTCAGGCACAGCGCGGAGAAGACGTTGGGCAGGGAGCCGAGAACCTCCCGCGTCGCTGGGACGTCCTTCTGGAGGAGGGCCTTCAGCATGACGCTGGTGATGCCCAGATCCTGGAGGGAGGAGAGCAGCGAGGGCTCGTTGAACACGTACACGGTGACCACGTCGGTGGCCAGGAGGAACAGCGAGGGCCCGTAGTACTCGGCGTTCGCGATGATGTGCCGCAGCGACTGCGTGAGCGACGTCTCCATGATGTTGCGCATGTTGCTGAAGTGGGCATGGTCCTGGATGCTCTTCTTGAGGAAATTCAGCATCGACTTGAGCAGCGCCGCGCGCTGCGTCACGCACGACGGCTTCTTCGGCTGGACGCTGCTCGGCGGCAGCTGGGCCTGCGACAGTTCGGCCTTCCGTTCGGCCAGAGGACGGGCGTAGTAGCTGTTGGCCGGATACACGACCACGGCGAGGCCTGCGTCGGCAGGATCGGCACGATCACTGCTGCTGCCTGCGGCTCCGCTGCCCTCGGCGCCCTCATCGCTGCCGCCGACGACGGCCGCGACGGCCATGATGCTGGAACCACTGGGTCCGGCCGCCTCCAGGTCCAGGTCCAGATCGTGATCCTCCCCCTCGTCCCCCTCCTGATCCTCGTCTTCCTCGTCGAGAGTGCCGCCTCCCAGGCGATCATCGGAAGCGTCGCGATGCGGGGAGGAGCTACTGCCCTCTGAAAGCAAAGAAAAAAGAGTGTTAAAGGAAGGGTTTCGCCTTTTGCGGAGAGAGCAGAGCCGCACCTTCGATGTCCGCATCCACTAGGTCCAGCGACATGTCCAGCTTCCCCTCCTCGTCCCTGAGCGTGGACTCCTTCAGGGTGATGCCGATGTCCGCCAGAGCCTTGCAGCAGCTCTTGATCTCCTTCTCGAGGCGATCGATGAACACGTTCAGTCCGTTGTTCTGGTGGAAGCGGGCAATGTCGATGTTCGTGATCAGATCAATCACCCGCACGGCCCGCGTCACGAAGGTTATGTGCTCCAGGTCCACGCCTGGCCAGCTGATGACGCACAGCAGGGACTGCATCATGCCGCTCTTCACCAGGGCGGAGCCGCCCAGCTCGTAGCTGGCCAGATGGTACAGCAGCGAGAACAGCGACGTGGCCAGGATGAGGGGGTAGCGCTCCGTGAGCCCGTGTGTCGTCAGATTGTTAATGCAGTCGCGCACCAGGAGCGGCAGTGTGCCGCCCTGACGCTCGGCGCCCGTGTAATGGACAATCTTCATTAGCCGCGATCCGGCCCTGCTGCAGAGAAACCACGAGAGGAAAATGGCCAAAGAGAAAACAATCAACAAATTATGGAATTGCGGGGGGTGGGGGTTAGGCCAAGGGCAAGGGCAAGGGCAGGGGCAGGGGAGGGGGCATCGCACCTGGGCACATTCGGATTGCGATCAAAGTGCAGCATCGATGTGAGGGTGCGCAAGACGGCGGCCCGTATCTCCACCAGGATCACGTCCTCCTTGTCGATCAGCTCGCATAGCTCTTCGCCGAAGCCCGGGTACAGCACCTTGTCCGTGTTGTCCTGCAGGGCGTTCGAGTAGATCAGAATGGAGACGGCCTGCAGGCGGGCCTGGACAAACTGCAGGCGCAGCTTGTAGTTGTTGAATCCAGAAATGAGACGCACGCGATGAGCAATGCGCATCTGGAACGAGTGTCAAACGAGTGTCAAATGGAAAGGAGGAAGCGGGAAAGTCACTGCAGTCACTGCACCTTTATTGCCTCGCTGGGCTTTGAGATCTGTCCGGCAATCGTTTTGATCACCTCCGGTGCCGATGCCGTGTGGCATAGGTCCATCATGTCAGGGATTTCCAGCTGGGCGGCATGGCCGTGCTCGTCCACATAGTCGATGCACAGCTGATAGAGAAACTCCAGCTTTGGCTCGCCGATGCAGCAGTCCTTGAGCGAGAGGCCATAGTTTGGGTCGCCCCACCGCTGCGGCAACAACAGAAACAGAGAGTAGAATGAGAGGGTGAGTGGTGTGGAGTAGGAGCATGGGAGTGGTTGTTACCTCTGCTATGTTGAACAGTTTAACAATCAGCAACTCCTTCTTTTCGAAGGGCAGGCGCGGTATAAAGTTGCTGCGCTTCGAGAACATGTACAGCAGATTGAGGACCGCCAGGACAATGTCCATGTTCTGTGAGGAGAGCAGCTGCGTCAGATGCTCGATCGAGTTGTACAGATGCCGCGAGAACGAGTGCTCGATCAGGAGTGTCGTAAAGTTGAGCACATGCAGCAGCAGTGTAACGTCCTGCGGGATATAAGGCATTTCGGTTATAATCATTCCATCTGTCTGTTGGTTTTTGAGGGGAGGGGGGTATGGGGGAGTGGGTGGTTGGGAACTACCGTGGGTGGACTTACCGTTGAGTGGAATTGTGTGTCGCATTGGAGCACAAATTCATTGGAATTCACATGTCGGGCTGCCTCATCCAGAATCTTGTCGAAACGATCGAGTATCTCGATCCAGTGATAGAGCTCGCACTTGCCGTAGATCCACACGTGGATTTTGTCGAGAAACTCGAGCAACTCCGCGCGTGTCCGTCGCTTTGTCAGCTCATCGATCAGTTCGCGGCACTCGGAAGTCAGCTCCGAAGAGCCCTTCTTCAGCTTTACCGTGTCCACCTTCATGGCTCCGGCTCGGGCTCGGGCGGGAATCGCCTTTCGCCTCGCGCCTCGCCGCTCCGGAAGCTTCCGCTCCCTCCTGCTGGTTGTTGCTCCTGCTGCTTCTGCTCCTCTCTCTGTCTCTCTATATCGCTTTGTGTGTGGTTGTTGATTTCTGTGGCGGTGCCTCTATTGGTGGGCGTCGGGTGGATGGTGGTGGCTATACGCTCCACCTACTCTCCGTCTCCTGGTTCGGTTGGTCGGTCGGGTTTTCTCTCCGTGTCTCTCTACTGATTAAGCATTGAATTTTGCCTCAAAAGTTATCGTCAGCGTGTTTAATAAACTGCAAGATTTTACCAAAAGAAACACACGAATAAAAAAAACATTTAGCATTAGTTATTTTCCGAGATTTTTAAAAGGATTATTGGGCCAAAAGCAAAAACAACAACAAAAACAAAAACTGTCACGAACGCACACATGAAATAAAATGTGGATGGGACGAACACACAAAAAAAAACAAGAAATATCACCGATATATATGATTGGAATTTGACTGGAAAAGAAAATGCAAACTCGGCGAAAAAATAAGTTTTTTGTTTTTCTTGTTGTTTCCTTTTTTCTCCAAAGGAAACTGCGTTCAGCACACACTAACACTAGCGCACTACCTACGCAGCAGAAAAAGAGTAACTGCACTTGGCAGCTGTGCGAACGAGAAGGGACGAGACTGCGAATCGAAATGAAAATGTTGGCTGAACACTGCCGGAATATATATCTATCAAAATAAATGAAAAATGGTTGAGAACGAGGAGCTCCCGGATTTATGGGGAAAACGCTGTGAAGGAACAAACACACTTGCACACGCGCACGCATAGCACAGAACACAGCCGAATAACTAACTGCACTTGTCAGCTGTGAACGGAACAAAACGGAAAGGCACACTACCACTACGTTAGCAGAAATGCTGCATCCCTTCCACACTTATACCAACCCAACGCACACACACACACACACAAATGCCAATTGGACGCACAATAAATTTCCAACTGGCAACAGCCGCAAAACAGCACACAGAACACAACACACGAAGAAATAACGCGTAAGGTAAATCGGAAAAAGAGCGCGCGCGCATTAACAAGAACTTTCCGATGCGTTACGATATAGATATAGAGTAAAATGCATTTGTAATTGTATCATTTCTGACAGACAGACTCACACACACCTAGCCACAGACCGGACAGGCACACGTCTATACACGCTCAAACGCAACATGTTTGAGCGAAATGTCAAATGAGCGCCAACCGTACACCGAGACGCGGCTCCGAGCGATGCGTCGAAGAGTGGAGAAGACTGATGAAAAGGGTGGAGTGGAGCGGTGCGGTACGGAGCCGGGAAAGGAGTCGCGACGGTGGCCTGTGCGTAAGTCAAGGTTGGCCTGCGACGCAAAACAAACGGTGGGAAGGGCGGAGGAGGGGGCTCGACTTGGAAAGGGAGCCTTATGCAGCCAGAAACAGTTTTCTTTTCATCTCTTTTTACTATGAAATTTACACTTTTGCGTGCATGTACATGTATGTCTAGGTGCAGTCGTGTGTGTGTGTCTTGCGGAGCACCCCGATTTCTAGAAACACTTGGGCATTATTTTTCCGTGCGGCATTTCCTACGATTTCTACCGACCCAATATGCATGTGTATGCGTGCGTGTGTTGAAGAAGTCTGTTTTTTCGCCCCAGCAACAAAAACAAAACCAGCTCCGATCCCTGTCTCGCCCGATGCAATGCATTTTTTTTCATTATGCCTTTTTCGATTCTTTTTTTGCACGAACCTCAGCCTTTTTTCTTTAATAATATAACGTTCTTTTCACAGCCAGGCCAGACACACGCGCAATATTAATGCATGAAATGCAAAAAAAGAAGTCCAAAGTGGAAAAAACTACCGTGAAAAAAAATGAAATTTCCACAGTCAGAACGCAGAAAACAATTAGAGTAGATGTGCGTGTGTGGATGCTTTCCTTGAAAAAAGAACTCTGATGCAATACTTACATTAATATTAAACTGCAGCATTGCTGCTATGTTATTTTCTCTGTAAAACGTTCTAATTTGGTATATTTAACAATCTCGGTTTTCTTGAAATTTCAACAACCAGCAAAAGGCAAATAAATGCAAGATAGGGATGATATAAATTGGTATATCAATATATCGATATATATTGTTGGATGATAATATATTTTTTACTGGTGCTATAATTATTGCGGAACTTATCATCAATGGCACTCTTTTCATCAACTTTTCTGAATTGTTTTTTGACTAAATGGCCACTAATTTGTATTGTTTCATGTCTTAAGGTCATAAATTCACGACTTTTGATTCTGCTTATCGATGCACAGGGTAGCTTTCAAAATAGTATCGGTATTTCTGTGCGATAAATGGAATTTATCGACGTATTATTTTTTAAATTACACTATTCCGAATCACAAACGCGATTAACGATGGTTTTTTCGGTGTAGATTCGTAAAGATCTGAAGTTGTATAAACTAAATAGGCATGCATGACAGTTTCGTCTTCCTCCAATAGAATGCCTGCCTCGTTCCCTGTCGTGTGCTCTTTAAGAATATAATATAATTCTCATCTTTGTTTTTGTTGTTGACCTGAATGCCTGTGTGGTGTGATATGTTTGATTACCCTATCTGGTCCTACAGTGGTTCGAAGACAAGATATACTTTTCGTCATATATATCTCGCTGGCGGCAGACTGGCATTGTGGGATGGGCGCATCTCCTCTTCCTGATGCTGAACGGAAAATCCACCAATATTGGATGATTGAACACATGCAGTAAAGAAATTGAATCGACATGAATATTATCTCCATATGAATTAATAAAATACAACTTCATTCGACTGCTGCCTTAATTATACTTAATTTGTCTTTATTGAATGCTGATGGCCGGCTTGCTTCCATTTTTGTTGTGGCCAATTCGCTAACGAAAGATAGAGCATTTACCGCTCTTCTGGGTCAGCGCCTCTCGGGCGGATATTGTGCGAATGGCGGTCCGAATCATGCGCTCTCGATATCCGCATTGCCATTGTTCCACTGGTCATTGGCCTCAAATGCTTCAATACATGAGGCAGGCGATGAACACCACACCTCATTCACTGTAATCGAATGCCGATCAAAGATCAAATGGAGAAGGTCCAGCTTGGTCTTGATCTCCAGAGTGGCCAAGGCCAGCCACAGATCACCCATCATGACGTTAGATATGGAGCTCTGAGTTCAGGCTGAAGCGCCAGCCACGGACGTGCTGTCAACGATGAATGCAATGCTCATCGCGGAATCAACGACGGACGCGGCTTGCCCAGACAAATTCGAGACACGCCTTTAGCCTCGACTCGGATTGTATTTTATTTGTTTCTTAATCTTAATTAAAATATATATAGGCGTCACTCGACGACATATCTCAGCAGACGAGGCGGTAGGAGATGTATCTACCGGCTGTTTCCGAGGAACGGATGATCTTCACCACCTGACCACGCTTAAGGCCGAAATAGCGAGCCACTGGATCGCCGGCCTGAATGCGCATCAACATGTTCTCCTTCAGCTTGTAGCGACTGAGCAGCTCCTGTTTCTCCTCCACCGTCATCACCACATGCTCCGGCACCAGTTCGTGTTCAGTGATGTTGATTAGCAGCTCAGACTCCAGAAACTGTTCCAGAATGTACTTGGGTGCCATGTCCACGAGCGATTGCTTGGCCGAGGGTGTCATACCGCCCTGGACCACAACGATTGCTCTATGAATGTTCTCTTCCTGCATACGGGTGCAATAGGTTTTGATCGTCTTGATGCCAATCTTCGGCTCCTCCGGGAAAAAGACGAACATCTGATCAGTGGGATCGTCGTTGTGGGCCACCAGTACAATCAGGTCGGACCTCGCCGGCCTCTTTTCGCTTGGCTTGTCGCCAAACATGTCTTTAAACTGCTCTAGCGTCTGGTCCAATTCGTCCTGCGTCACCAAATATCCACGATCGTGACTCAGTTGCATTATGGTCTTGCGAATGCGCCATAGTTTGTAGGTTTCAGCCTCGTCATCCATGGTTATTTTCTAAATTTTTTAATTGCAAAAAAATATGAGCACGCGGAAGCGTCAACTTTGTCGATACCGATGAAAAAATGATCTTAGCCCATTTCAGCCCCCTCTACTTAAACAGTTCATCGACTTGAGGTATGTCGGAAAGTATTACTGATTGTAAATTTTTCTTGTGGATCCATGCCATCTTTCCTTTGAGCTTACAAGAAAAACACGATATCTTTCACATCAACTGCGTTAAAATGATTCAATTTTCATTATATTTGATGGCATATTAAAATACCCCTTGGTCTACAATGGGTTAATCGGTCTCAGTATAGGATTGGAAACCATATTCCTCGAATTTGATATTCGATTTGAATATTATTTGAATTTTATACCATTGATGAATTAATTTCCTACAAGATTGGCTAACTGTAAGTACCCTTTTTTATTGGTCTGCTTATAAAAAAAGGTTTAGGCAAAAAAGGTACACCAAACTGAAAATTTTTTGACATGGCAACATACATTTGCTACATCATAACTACATATTTATGTAAAAACGAAGGGAAAATCGCGCCACGAAGAGAATATATACCAAGATAAATTTAGTAATAAGGTGACGTCGTCACCACATCTGCTCTCGTTCGAGGACCATCCGCCGGCTATTTTTTTCTAGAGCGTGTCTCTTTGAGAGCAGAGAGAGCGAGTTGGAAAGGTGGATGGACACTACCCTATTACTAAATTCCGGGGTCCTAAACAATAAAATTTAATAAATTGATGATGCCGATATGCCATAATATAAAATTAACTCAATTTGATGTTACTATTAGTATAATCTTTTTTTTTCGTTCGTCCGCTCATATATTGTTAAAACTCTTTCAAGAATACCTTTACTACAGAACTGTTGGCCAAATTTCAAAGCTATATATCTTGAAATTATAGAAATTAGTTCAAGGTTTAAATATGATTAAAGTGATTTTCTGATTAATTATGGAATATTTTATTTCTTTAAATTTCCTTTAAAAAAAATTCGCTTTTTAAAGTTATTTGATATTAAAAAAAAAAAACTAATGTAATTTTTGGAAATCGTTTGAATAAACTATAAAACTAGTAACTTCAAGCTTCTCTGGTACATAATCCATAATACTAAAAATAAAACGAGGGGGAACGTTGTGAGTTGCTGCGGACACCGCAACTCTACAGTTATACCCGATACTAAGTCAGTATGGCTCTCCTCCGGCAGACGCCGCTAATATTAAACGAAACGACAGAGTGCGTGCGAGAGAGACAGAAAATCAGTCTGAGCGTGACGTCGGGCGCTGCGTAGCCACTGAAAATTGATTTGTTCCTTTTGGCCATAAAAATTATCTGATCTGATCCAGATTCAGCAATCTGATAGATATGGTCGCTATCTATGATTCTGCGTTTTTAGTTTTCTCGAATCTGCAATATTGTGGATGCAACAAATTTTAGTTTTTTGTGTGGGCGGAAGGGGGTGGGGCGAAATTCTGAGATATACGTTTTATAGTGAGATCTAACAGAAGTGCGGATACTAAATTTGTTTACTCTAGCCTTAATAGTCTCTGAGATTTGTGGATGCCCCAGATTTTCGTCCTTTGCGGGGGCGGAAGGGGGTGTGGCGAAATTTGGACACGAAACGGTCAAGGTCCGATATCACAGGAGTGTGGATACCAAATTTGGTTGCTCTAGCTCTTATGGGTTCTGAGATCCTTGAACTCATATTTTGCAATTGGTAAAACCGACCATGAAACCTGTGTGTTAGAGAGAGACAGAGCGAGAAAGAATGAAATTGTTTTCTTAATTCTGGCTATAATAATTATACGATCTGGTTGAGATTTTACACTCTAGAAGATATGGTCATCCTCTACGATTCTGCGTTTTTGGTTTTATCGTATCTTTAAAAATGTGGATGCCACAGATTTTCGTCCTTTGTGGGGGCGGGGCGAAGTTTTGAAATATTTTTGTAGCAGTGACATATCACAGAAGTCTGGATCCAAAACATCGTTGGGATGGGGGTTTATGGGGTCGGAAACGATTCCTTCTGGACGTCACACACATCCACTTTTACCACAAATCTAATATACCCCAATACTCACTTTGAGTATCGGGTATAAAAAACCATGTAATTCTTAAAACTAAACTGGAGAGGTGAAATTTGTGGCATCAATAAAGTTGCCTGCGGAGCTTTCAAAGCTTCCGGTCTCGGCGGAAAAGAGTATCTGCTGGATGCGCATCTTGGCCCAGGAGCGGCTGTACGGATTGGTTATCTGCCGCAGCTGCGAGCCAATGCTTTGGCCAAAGTGCGTCATATCATCATCGGGATGTGGTACGGCAGGTGCCACTAGTGGTGGTGGTGGGGCTATAGCTGGTGGATCGATCTGTTGCTGCTGCTGCTCCGACTCCGGCTGATGGCTGCGGACTGGAGGCTGTGCAGCTCCCGGAGAAGTGTACACAGGTTTGCGCTGTTGCTGCTGCTGCTGTGCGTTTGGTTGACTCTGGCCCGTGACCTCCTCCGGTACTTGTGTATTTTCCTCTACAATAGAATCATCAATAGTGAGGTCGTAGGTCAGTCTGCGTCCGCTGCCATTTGTCATAGAATTATGCCGAGTGCTGCGACCACTGGGAGTGGACGATGCCACAAAATGCTGTTTGGTGCTTTCCGTATTGCTCACATAATCCGTTTCGTCACCAACCGCCGCCTCTATGGCATCCTCGCTCATACTAATGTCCGAAGTGGCATTGAAGAGGATTCTGCTAGCTGGATTCACGGCTGGCGTTTTCTTTCTCTATGTATGTCGATTATGTTTATTAGAAAGGGGGAACCCTATAGATGCATGTACTCACGTTCCTGCCGTGGGAATGCGAAAGGAAGGCATCGGCCAGATTGAACCAAATAAGCTTTGTGTCGTAGGGCTTGCCCTGCTCCTTGAAGCGCCTGCGAGTGCCCAGCTCCTTGGAGTAGACGGTGCGTATACTCTTGATCTTCCGCTTGATATCGTTGATCGACAGTTGTGGAACCTTGAGTTCCTCGATCATCGCGGTGTAGGCCTCCTCGCGGGCCACACGATTCTTGTAGTTCTCCAATTCGGGGTTGTACAAGCAAGGCTGCTGCTCGTAGGCCTCCAAGAACTTGCAGATTGAAATGCTGCCATCGCTCAATTTCGACATGGCTACAGTTTTTCGTTTTCAGTTTTCACTCTACAGGAATGGCTATTAACTGGTTACGAACTATATTATTCTTTTCTTGTTTTTCCTTTTGATTGTTTACTAGAGCCAGTGTGACCTATTGGATTTACCTATAAAATATACGTCCGACCCTCAGAAATATACCAAAATATGCGGTCTCAATTAAAAAATATACCGTAAATGTACTGCATTTTTGACGATTTTCATTGGCCGTTACATTTCCCGGTGGGGTTCACCCTTTCAATGGTTGGGAAATGCAGTTCCAATGATCTCCATAAATCCAATCCATAATAAATGATGCACGTAAGAACGATTTGAAAGCGAAAATTAAAAAAACCCTGCTTATGGATATTTCTATACCCTTTTTTCTTAAATAAAATATTTTAAATACCTATGCTAGCCATTCATTCTCCATTTTACATTTACATTAAATTTTACATGCATATCAACTGGACTTGTTTCAAAAGTCGGAGCAGGGTGGCCATTTACGTGGTTATATTTTTTTCGGTATATTTACGGTTGCCAGTTGTTTCAAAACTTGCAGAAGTAGATTTAATCAAATGTACGAAATGGATTCAGGTGTACAGATATTCCAAGTCTGTTATATGCTAGACATAGTCTAGGAGACACAAAGAAATTGCGGGAATATGCCACGGAAAATGATGGTTTGTTTCATGCTTATTTAGGAAAACAGTTTTTTTCAGCGCTACATTTTACGGTATATTTTATCGGTAAGTCCGCGGTCACACTGATCCCGAACCGAAACACGTGCGTGTAACAGTAATGAGTTACACCACTAACCATACTGTATACTGTACAGTATACTGTATGGTTAGTGGTTACATCATGTCTTGCTCACACACCTTTCATATTTGAATACTTTTTATAGTATTTTTGAGTATTTTCTAGTAATTTCCAGTATTTTTCAAGAAATATGCACATTTTCCGTCAGGTGTCTTTGTCGATAATTACATACATATGTAGTTGGTACGTAGCACGTGCGTAGTTACCGTGTATTTACCATATACAAATTAAATTATGCTTCATGTTTTACATTGCTTTTATTGCTTAAACCTTATTTTTATTAAGGAACCAAATGAAAATGAGTACTTGATGGTAGAAAATCTAGTAGGAAATTGATTCATTTAGCGAGTAAAATTATATGATAGGCCCTGAGGGTTCTAGCAGGCTAGTAAATCTAAGCCGAATATCAAAATCGAGGAATATCAACGCAATCACGGATGGCAGCGCTGCCAGCTGAAAAGCTGTGATCCCAAACCGAAACACGTGTAAACGCCTTTCAGCTGCTCTGTTGCGTGTGTGTGTTCTGTTCCCCCCTCTAAGCGGCCGCCAGCACCAGTCCGAAGGCAGACAGCCGATAATTTGCGAACCTGTGTTTTAAGACTTCGATCCGTTCCTATTCGCGACACCTCTATTATTTATTTAAAGTTAAAAGGTAAGTAATTGCACGGTCAAAGCTGTGGAAAATTCAATAATGTGCGCAATCCACACACATGCACTTTTCCCCTGCCTGTGTCTGTGTTTCTGCGAATGTCGTTCGCCGTTGGCCCTGCGTGTGTGTGTGCGTTGCGTTGCGTTGCGTTGCCTTGTGTGCGCGACTACAGACCAGACTACAGGGGCAAGGTGGTAGATCGGCAGTAGTGTTTTCTAGCGCGTGTACGTACACGAGTGCTGCAATTTTTTTTGCACATTTTCTTTCCGATTTCCCTTTTCCGCCCGTCCGTTGCAGCAACGGAATTCCTTGGTATTGTGTGTAGTGTATAGTGTATGCAGGCGCTTGGCTAACTGTGAACTGTGAATCATCGTGAAGCGCGCGAGGGGAAGCAGACGCGACGCGGAACACGAAGTGGTCCGCTCAGCAACAGTGAAACCCGCAAGCACACGCCGAAGGCACAGTGGAAATTTTTCCGTTTTTGCTGACGCTGTCTAAATTTAAAATTGAGACCAAACCAAACATTTGTTGAAACAGTTGTTCGCTTCGCTGCGCTGCTCAGGTGCAAGGTGGGTGGTGGATGGTGGATGTAGGTAAGGGGTCTGTGGGGGATCACATCTACATGCATACATACATACATACATATGTAGCGTCTGTGCTGTGGGGCTGGAGAGGACGGGACGCCTGAAAGCGTGCTGCACATGCATACGCAGGTGACCCTGATTACGCAGGGCCGCCCGACAACCCTGCTGTGCAGCGTTACATGACCTTGTCGTAACAGGGGCTCTTGCGAGCAAATAATTATCCCTTTTTGGCAGATTAATGTACACAGCAAACCCAGATTTTGTTGGCATTTAGGCAGAAATCCAGAATAGAAAACACTCAGCAACAAAAGTCCAAATAAAGTGTAATAGTGTAGTATATTTTTTGTATATTGGCAGATAAAATGCCTTCCGACTCAAAGAAACGCGATGCGCAGCGCAAGAAGGATGCCCGCAACAAGAAGATCCAACAGATTCCCTCCACCAAGAAGGCCAACGGCCAGCCGGAGCGCGAACTGACCGAGGAGGAGAAGCTGTGCGCCAAGCTCGAGGAGGAGGCCCGCATCAGTGCCGAGGCCCGCTCCTGCACCGGCTCCCTGGCCGTGCATCCGCGATCGCGCGATGTCAAGATCGCCAACTTCTCGATAACGTTCTTCGGCTCTGAGCTGCTGCAGGACACCATGCTCGAGCTGAACTGCGGCCGTCGCTACGGCCTGATCGGTCTCAATGGCTGCGGCAAGTCCTCGCTGCTGGCCGTGCTGGGCGGGCGCGAGGTGCCCATTCCGCCGCACATTGACATTTTCCATTTGACGCGTGAGATACCGGCCAGCTCGAAGAGCGCCCTCCAGTGCGTCATGGAGGTGGACGAGGAGCGCATCAAGCTCGAGAAGCTCGCCGAGGAGCTGGCCATGAGCGAGGAGGACGATGCCCAGGAGCAGCTGATCGATATCTACGAGCGTCTCGACGACATGTCCGCCGATCTGGCCGAGGTAAAGGCCGCCCGAATTCTGCACGGTCTTGGCTTCGACAAGGCCATGCAACAGAAACAGGCCAAGGATTTCTCTGGTGGCTGGCGTATGCGCATCGCCCTGGCCCGTGCCCTGTTTGTTAAACCGCATCTGCTGCTGCTCGATGAGCCGACCAATCACTTGGATCTGGACGCTTGCGTGTGGCTGGAGGAGGAGCTGAAGACATACAAACGCATCCTGGTGCTCATCTCGCACTCGCAGGACTTCCTCAACGGAGTCTGCACCAACATCATTCACTTGACCGCCAAGCGGCTCAAGTACTACACCGGCAACTACGAAGCGTTCGTACGGACACGCATGGAGCTGCTCGAGAACCAGATGAAGCAGTACAACTGGGAGCAGGACCAGATATCGCACATGAAGAACTACATTGCCAGATTCGGTCACGGCTCCGCCAAGTTGGCGCGCCAGGCGCAGTCCAAGGAGAAGACCCTCGCCAAAATGGTCGCCCAGGGCCTCACCGAAAAGGTCTCCGACGACAAGGTCCTCAACTTTTATTTCCCCTCGTGCGGCAAGGTTCCCCCACCTGTGATCATGGTTCAGGTAAGCGCCTCGACTCATCAATCATTCATCATTCAGCGCATCTATCCAGACATCTCTCTGATCCCTCGCGTGTCTCTTTGCAGAATGTGAATTTCCGGTACAACGATGAAACGCCTTGGATCTACAAGAATCTGGAGTTTGGCATCGATTTGGACACACGTCTCGCTCTGGTGGGCCCCAACGGAGCCGGCAAGTCGACGCTGCTGAAGCTGCTTTACGGTGATCTGGTGCCCACCGCTGGAATGATCCGCAAGAACTCCCATCTGCGCATCGCTCGCTACCACCAGCATCTGCACGAGCTGCTCGACCTCGATGTCAGTCCGCTGGAGTACATGATGCACGCCTTTCCCGATGTCAAGGAGAAGGAGGAGATGCGCAAGATTATCGGCCGCTACGGCCTCACGGGTCGCCAGCAGGTCTGCCCCATTCGCCAGCTGTCGGACGGACAGCGTTGTCGCGTCGTCTTCGCCTGGCTCGCCTGGCAGGTGCCCCACCTCCTGCTGCTGGACGAGCCGACCAATCACTTGGACATGGAGACAATCGATGCCCTGGCCGATGCCATCAATGACTTTGACGGCGGCATGGTGCTAGTTAGTCACGATTTTCGTTTGATCAATCAGGTGAGAAATCAATCGGGATTTGGAATTTGCGATTCATGATGGGATGATGATGCTTGGGATGCTTATGGACGATCTTTATGAATTTTCCAGGTGGCTGAGGAGATTTGGGTGTGCGAAAAGGAGACGGTTACCAAGTGGAAGGGCGGCATTCTCGACTACAAGGATCATCTGAAGAACAAGATCACCTCAGAGAACGAAAAGAAGGCCAAGGCGGCAAAGTAGACAGATGCTACACAGAACACAAATTAGTAACATACAGAAGGAACACACACACACACACAGCACCCACAACCACACACAACCGCACACACCCTATGGACATTCAGGCAAACGCTCCTCCTGCGCTCTTCAATATACAACAAACACCCATTCGATGACAATCTCAAGGGGATTGCTCCGCCCTCCGCCCCCCCTTAGGATTATCCCATGCGAAATTACGATTTGAGTTTACACTACGCTATAGTCAAGTCATGTAAACCCACCCCAACCATATTGAAGCATATATATACTAGAAACTACATAAGAACCACACCATATACCCACACACATGTGAGAGTCCGAAACTCAACAAGAATACACAAATTTTTAGCTGAATTTTTTCTTTTTTATGTGTCGAATTAAATTTAAAAAAAAATAAACATTACAAATGTATAAATATTTATATGTATATTTATATCGTATATATACATGCTATATACATACATAGATACATATATATGTATGTATACCAATCATTCATCAAATGTGGAGTAGTCGTCGGAGAGGAACAAAACATCAATAACTAAACAGAAAAAAAGAAAAGATAAAAACAAAAACTACAAAAACTGCTTGTGATCTTGCGCTTATTCGTAATTTCGTTTAATTCTCCGCTAGGTTTCAATATATATTTATATATATATATGTATTTTTTTTTTTGTAATTTATTTACGCCTTAACGATACGAGTATATATATATACATATACATACATGATAGATACGATATATACACCACAGATCAGATCTATAAAACACAGATCAAGTTAAAGATAAAGATAATAGATACAACAACAAAATATACTACTACTACTATATGTAATTAAAGTTCTGATTAAGAAGCCAGAGAGTGACAAAACAAAACGAAACCAACAACCATGTGTGTAAAGAAAACAAAACAAAACAAAGAAGAAAAACCATACCGAGATGATACTGCCTATCCCCCACATCCCATTCCGCTGGATGGGGGGGGGGGCTCAGGCGTTCAGCCGTTGCTTAGAAATTTCAATATTCAATATATCAAATTTGATAGGGGAATTCGAATGAATTCGAGACGCTCGAGATGGAGTATTCGAGACGTTCGAGTATTACAATACAAAATATAAAATACAAAAAATAACTAAATATGTTTAAAAACAAAAACTATTAAAACAGGAAGAAAGAACAAAAACACATATAATATTATTTATAGGTTATTTAACAAATTGGAAGAGTTTTTATATACGAGTATGCCACAAAGATATATACAAATACACGTGCCCGTATCCCACATACAACAACAACAACAGCAGCAGCAACAATCTATGCATAGATGAATGATTTTAAGCAAAAAGCAGCTAAGCTAATGTTAAGGTTAAAGGTTATGTCAAATCAATAAGCCATCAGCTCCAAATGTGAAATTGCTGCGAGAAAAGAAATACAGCAAACAGTTGCTTGAAACAAAGTAATAAACGAAATAATTGACCAAAAAACAATCAAACTCGTTTACTCATTTCAGAATCTGTGGTCATTCAAATGGTTCTGGAACTTTCAAGAACCTTTTATAGCCCCGGAAGGTGGTTTGTCCTGCGATGCTGACCACCCGAATACTCATGTGATTGGAATTCCTCAAGGTAGAGGAGTGAGTTCCCTCCATGGATACCTTATATTCTTAAGTATGAGATATATCAATAACTTACCAGTATATAAGGCCTCCATCGTTCATCCAATTCCAGCTCCCGTCTTTCGTACCAGAGTGTGCTTTTTAAGCTTTTGTTACAATTTTTCAAAGTTAAGAAATTCCATGGGCTTTGTGGATCTTTTCTACTACCCCAGGAGTGCTTTTTCCCAGTAAAGCAGCTCGGTATAATGGATATTCATCTGTGATATTTGTTATTCTATATACTCGTTTATCTCTAGTTTCTTATATCTAATACAAATTTAATTTCTCGAGTATTATCCCAAAAGTAAGTCGCAAGTTCTGTGAGGTAATCTCCATTTGCTTTGCTTTATTGTACAATTTTCAAATCTGTGTGCTATTAGATGACTTATAACATTTATTGTTAGCGCATTTACATATGTATCATATACGGATTCCCTTTATTGTTGCACGGTTTTCATATATACCCTTGCAGAGGAAGCACCACCGACACTACCATCTATATCGGGTATTAAAAGAGTAGAGGGACATACTATTTTATTTTTCAACCAAACTCTGCTTTAGGTCACCCCTATGCTGCTTGGCACATGGTCTGCATTCCTGATAGTATATATTCTCTTGGCCATTATTATTTGTATTATTACAAGGCCTTGTTTCGACTTCGACTATATATTGATTATGATAATAAAGAGGAAGACGCCGGTCTATTTGGGGATTTGTCCCGATGTTTCCTGCTTCATTTCACAGAACCTCTAGGGGTGAGGTGATATCTCACGAGACATACAGTTCGAAGAAATAAGAATTTGTTGTTATTTATGCCAAATGGGTTACAAATCGGATGACTATATCATACAGCTGCCATTGGAAAGAGCGGTGGAGGTTATATTTTAAAAACAAATCGGATTCCTATTGGTATTAAAGTTCAACAGCAGACCGAACAGAAGGGACCGATCAATACTCAATAGCCTTTAAATGGTCGTCCGTCCAACTGCAAGGGTATATAGACTTCGGTGCGCCGAAGAGCGCCTCCTCCCTTACCTGCTGCTTCCCGCTTCTGGTCTGTGGTTCGTTTTCTCGTTTCTTGCGTGTACGAGTGTAGGCACGTTCAAAGGTTGAATGGTAGACTTGGTTACACTTAAGCAATACTAGTTACGTGTGCTAACGCTAATCAATAATCGTAATAAAATAATCATATATGTATGTATCGTATCATATACTATGCTACAATCCATGGTACTGGTAATCGTACAATGAATGCCGTGACGAGCCGTGCTCGCACGCGACTAGTACACTGTGGAGAGGTCCGCGTAGATCAGTTTAAGCAGCTGGCGCTCAGCATTGCTAGCCGAACTGAACTCGGCCGCAAAGTCCCGGAGTAGGTGCTTCAGATCGCACATTTTGCGCTCGACCCAGGCACAGATGATTTCGGCGAGGGCGTACTGCTGCTGCTGGGGCACAAAGGCGCCGGGCCGCTCCACTAGCTCGCTGTTGTAGCCCGGACAGGGGCTCGCCTCGAACTGGGCGAGGCTGTAGTAGTGCTCGATGAGCTTGATGTGGGCTGGCGATTGCCGGGCAGGCGGCAGATTCAGGTGGACCAGCAGCAGCAGGCGCAGGACCTCCACACGCCTGAGCAGCTCGCTGTACATCAGCGCCCCACGACGCTCGTAGATGTTGTCCACGATGTCGTCGTAGTGCTGGAGGGCACTGCGGTAGTCCTCGCGCTGCGTGCTCAGGTCGGCGCTCATTTCCAGGTCGTGGATCTGGTGGGTGGGCGAGGCGAAGCTGCTGGTGCGGTCCAGCTGCCGCTGCAGCTGCTGCAGCTCGCGGAGAATGGCCGCCTTGAAGACGCAGCCGTCCACAACGCGCTCCGCTGCCTTGTGGTAGCAGTGAATGGCGCCCTCCCGGAAGCCACAATGCTGGGTGCGCAGGTGGAGGAGCCCGAACTCGTTGTGGGCCTGCAGGAAGGCGCGGGCGGCTCTCACATAGGCCTCCGACTCCCGCTGCGGCGCCCCGCCAAAGGACTCGCACTTGGCATACCCAATGTGGCACATGGCCGCGTACTGCATGATGCCCGACTCCTCGAAGCTGTACGCCAGCCTCTGGAAGTCCGCCTGTACATCATTCACGCTGGGCGCAAAGCGTCTAAATGAGAACGACAGAAAATGAGTCAGATATGGAATTCAGTTGGGCGGAAGTTGGCGGTGGGCTGGCTTGAATGGAAGGAAGAACTAACTTGAAAAAGCCGGCACGCTCGAACTTTTTGATTTTATTGGAGGCACGCAGATATTGCTCGATCAGGTTTTTGGGATACTGCTCGACATGGTGTTGCTCGGCCAGTGGTCCTTGGCCCGGGGAGGAGGTACGTTGGTGGGTGCCTGCACTGCCGCTGCGTAGCTTGTCCATGCTGTGCCGGTGGCCGGGGTGACGGTGGCGGTGGCCTTGGCCGTGGCCGTGGCAATGGCGGGTTACAGCTATAAAAACGTCTCAATTGTGCATTATTTCGTTGTAACAAAAACAGTTTCCACGGCTGGTGCTGCCAGTGCTGGGAAATGCCCTTATATGTGTGATTCAACATCGAATGCAGTGTTGCCGAGCCGGACTTTTTCCCGTCAAATTTAGCCTTTTTCATAGTCAATTAGCGGGAAAAAATTCCGGCAGTGTTGCCGTGTTGCCACAAAAACTGGACTCGTTACTTTCGGAACCTTCCTTCTTTGAACCTTTGACTTCTTTCGCTAAAACCTTTTTTTTGACATAAAAGAAAGTATTTCGAATAAGCCAGTAAAGTAAAAAATTAATTCATAAATCGTATAAAATTATGTGGGCATGGCTAAATGTTTTATATAGCTAGTAATATTCAACGGAAGATCAAAATCGGAATATGTAAAATATAACTTGAATTCGTCAGTATATTTTTAAAATGAGACCGTATGTAAACCATACTATCGACCACTATCGAAAGTTCTGCCATCGATAGTTCTCCACCTCTACCTCTTTCGTCTTTCGCCAATCGCCAACCGAAACATAGAAATCCAATAAATGCATTAAGCCAATCAAGTAGGAAATAGACGGAAGGGAACAGGCAATTGCTTTCATACGCTAGTTTTCAATCGCCCCAGCCAAAATGGCCATTGTCGAGCACGACAACGTCTTCATATTTGTGCCAAATTTGATTGGTAAGTTTTGGCGGAGCGAATCGGTCGAGTCCGCCTCTGGACTTACGGAATGTATACATACCTGAACCCGTGTGATTGTTCCTGCTGATGGCTGTTGAGGGGGGCGGGTGCGTCATGGGGCCTAATTTAATTAGCCGTGTGCTTGTGCGTTGTCATGCAACCTGTAAAATGCACACTGCCAGTGCATGGACCAGCCCCAGCGCAGCCCAGCCCAGAGTCGGCCTCACATCAATGTCACTTCCCGTATCGATTGAGCCGCGCCGCTGATGAATATTTGTTTGCTCTTCCCATTGCAGGCTATACACGCATCGTTTTGGCCCTGATTGCGTTCTGGTTCATGTCCACGAACTATGTGATCTCCGGCTGGTGTTATATAACCAGCGCCCTTCTGGATGCCGTCGATGGACACGCCGCCCGGGCCTTCAATCAAAGTAAGCAATATCAAATCGAACGCTAGTATCTAGCGGGCACCCAGTGCCCTCATCAGGCCACATGGCACACACACAGACGTCGCCTGTACACACCTGTTCAAACAATGACTATAGTATCCGACGAGCCTTCAACGGAATTATTTGGCTATTTAATGATATGCGCACTTTGCCCATACGAATGCGGCCTATCAACACACCATACCATATCGCACCGCACATCCCGACAACCACCAACCGACCGAATCGTATCTTTATGTAGTTGCGGCAGTATCTGATATTGGTTTTACCGCACGTCAATGCTTAATATGGTCATGGTTGGAGGGGGCGGCGCCCACTTCAGGCCCTCTATTCCGCTGAGGCATTGATTTGAACAATTAACCATTTCGTACCCTCTTTTGGGCTTCCAGGCACACGCTTTGGGGCCATGCTGGACCAGCTCACTGATAGATGCGGCACCACGGGCCTGCTGGTCACCCTGGCCTACTTTTATCCTCGCTACATGTTCTGGTTCCAGCTGTCCATCGCCATCGATGTGGCCTGCCACTGGCTCTTCATGCAAACGTAAGTGGTTGAGTTCCGCTATCAAACTCAATTAATCTCCTATCTGCAATGTGTGTGTATTGCAGGAGCGTTGTGGTTGGCCGAGCCTCGCACAAGGTCAACGAGAACTTTGTGATGCGTCTGTATTATCAGAAGGACATTTTGACCTTTATGTGCTGCGTCAACGAGCTGTTCTATGTTTGCCTGTACCTCTTGCATTTCACCTACGGTCCCCTCAGTGAGTATTTGTTGCGTCATTATGTGTGTGGATTGGACTGACTTAATTTGTATATTCAACTTGAACTCTCGCTTGAACTGTGATAGTATTCGGCGCCTCGCTCTTCAAAATACTGGCCTTCCTCACGGGCCCCTTTGCCGTGCTGAAGGCCTTGATCTCCGTGATGCACGCCTATGTGGCTGGCATTGATTTGGCCGCTGTCGATGTACGTGAGCGCCAGGAGAGGCGCCAGAAGCCCGACCCAGTGGCAGTGGCTGGCAAGAAGTTGGAGTAGGCGGCTCTAGTCAAAATCCATTAAATGCCAACAGCTCCAACAGCTCCAGCTTTCAACTTAAAGTACTAAAGCAAAACAACTCTTGATTCCAGAAAGAAAACAAAAAAAAAGCAAGAAATAAGATGAGAAGTGAAGAAGTAAAGCGTAGAGAAAGGATAGAAAAAGAAATAGAAAAAAAAACAAAGAAAAATATATTAGATTATTAATTATTTGTACGCGCTATTGCAATATTGTTGATTTTATTTTGTATTTTGATTAGTTATACGGCGGAGGGGCGTGCCCGCCACTGATGTGTATTTAAATATTCTAGAATGGCATGGAAATTGAGTGAGGGAAGCGATTCTCGTTCCATGCGCGCGAACAACAATTCAAAACAATTGTCGTTGTAGTTGTAGCTCTTGCATATTTAGTTTTGCTTCTTTTAGTCAATGATAATTTACATCTTTTTTGTGAAGCTTACACTTATATACACATATTTTACGTATCTGTATGCTAGATATATGATTGAACGTCGTCTATATATATATATATATATATATGTAGCGGATACTTCCAGGAATAGCTTCAAACTCGTATATTCGTACGTGTAGCCCAACAGAATCTCATTTTGTACACTATTATTTTGTTTGTCAATTATATTGGTTCCAGACATTGCAGATTACACACACAATCCATGTTAAATTCTTAATGTAACTAATGTATTCCTAATCATAAGTCAAGAATTGTAATTGGAGACCTGCATGAAATATATATTTAACCATTATCGTGACCACTCCACCTGTGTTCCTCCTCAATCCTGGAGTATTGTTATTGATAGACCTGTCAACACACATTCAATGATTTCTGTCTTCGCACATCAAAAGGGAGAGCACACAGAAACGTACACTTTTAATTTGTTTTGTACTTCGAAATTATACTCCTAGCCAAAACAATTTGCTGCAAGCTTCGAGTACTTTTGCAGGTTTGAATTACGCGCCCAATTGCTCTGCGTTGCAGCCCTGCTCCAGACCAGACCAGCTGACGCATCTCTTTGCAGCCCTGGCCCTGGTAATTTGTATGTTTATATTTTTCTGGGTCAGGCCACATAAAGACAAGCCACTGCGGACAGCGGCTCAAAATGATTATAAACTGGAAGCGCCTGTCCAACATAGTGCGCTATACAGTGGCCTATGCTGCGATAACCCATTGCACATTTGAGTATATTGGCGACTTTGTACTGGTGAGTGTGATGTTCAAGGCTCCTCTGCGGTCCAAAGCTAATACGCATCTGCCCGCCCAGTGCAAAGGACCCTCGATGGAGCCGACTCTCTTCACGGACAACGTTCTGGTGACCGAACGGCTTACGAAGCACTGGCGCGGCTACAAGCCCGGCGACATTATCATTGCCGTCTCGCCGACCAATTCCAAGCAGTGTGTCTGCAAGCGTGTGGTGGCCGTCTCCGGCCAGGAGGTGCGCATAGCCCAGCCCCGTTCGGTTGCCAACAAGACCAAACCAGCCATGATAAAGTCCTATGTGCCGCGCGGCCACATTTGGATTGAGGGCGACAACAAGGACAACAGCTGCGACTCCCGCGACTATGGCCCCATTCCCGTTGGTCTTATCCGCAGCCGTGTGGTCTACCGTGTTTGGCCGCTGGCCGACGCCTGTGGCGAACTGTAGGATCATCTGTAGATCTGTAGTATATCTTCTATTCTGCCAAGCTTATTTTTATTTGTAATGCGATGATGTACCCTTACAAAGGGTAGGGGTAGGGGTATGGAAATTGTTTAGAGACTGTTATAAAGAATATATATTTACGAAACGAATGATGCCTCTCATCCGGCAAGCAATCGTTCGCATGGCCGGGTAATCCCTTCCTCAATGCGATCCTTAGGAAATCCCAAGATTGTCACTTGTTTGGCCAGTGGCTGGCCTTTCATTTGGCACATTTAACAATACAAAGTACATACAAAAATTAATCTCTATTTATCTACATTTTTGTGCAATTTCCCTAAAAACGTCCTCTGCCATTTTCAATTATTTTGGCTTCCCATTACCATTCCCTTTCGCATTCGCATTCACAGTTTTGGGCCATCGTCTGGCTTCGACTGCCCGTCCACAAAGTACAGATTGTACTCCCTCTTGAGCACTTGGTGCACCTGATTGCGGCAGGTGAGCACCAGGCCGCGCTTCTGGTAGTCGAGGAATGTGTGCACAAACTGCCGATTCGTCTCGTGCACCTGGGGATGCTGCAGGTACTCGGCGATGGGCATCCACTGAAGGCGGGCGATCTCGCGCTCGCAGCGCGTAAAGTCCAGGTTGAGGGGCTTCAGGGCAATCACCATATATATATCGGAGCAGCCGAAGTTGCCGCCGTGCGCGTGCCGCAGGCACACCACCGAACGAAATGTAGTCCTGATGCCAGTCTCCTCCTCCACCTCGCGTATGGCCGCATCGATGAGGTTCTCGCGCGGCTCTACATAGCCTCCTGGCAGCTTCCAGCTGTTGGGTATCATCGCATAGCGATCGGAGACCACCAGCACCTCGTCCTTGTCGTTGATCACCAGGCCCCCCACGCCCAGCAGGGTGTGGGCGTAGTTGGGCAGGTTGATGGACTCGTGCGTGGGCAGCCAGCGGTACATGACCACAATCCCGGTGCGGGCGTGGTGGAAGTCGAAGCCGGCCGCTGCCAAAATGGGCACCCAATCCGCCTGCTCCTTGTACACGCGAAACCAAATGGCACGGTTCTTGTTCTTTGTCCACCACTCCAATGATTCTGTGGGATTTCAGTTTTCAGTTTTCTTGATTTCTTTCTTGACTCTTATTTACTTACTGTTTAGCTTTTCCTCAAACTCGGACTTTTCGACGGTCTCCTCGCGGCCGTCCACTGTGACGCCAGCGAAGCGATCCGTTTGACCGCGAAATACGTCCGGCGGCGAGTCCATGGCCTTGTGTCTGCAATTATGTGCACATTTATATTTATGTACGGGCTATTCTGATACTTTTGCCTGGGGTCTGGGTGTCTACTTACGAGTGAAACGCTCGAGTAAACTGCCGTGACTGATGTTGGGTGGCCTGCTCGCGCTGGTGCTGGGGGGATGTTGAAACGGAGGAGGTGCTTCTATTGGTCCGTAGGCGCCTTCTCCATGAATTGAACGCTTGCAAGGGTAAACGAGTACTGCGACCCAATATGGCTGTAGACAACATTAAATGATTGCGCAATAGCAACGGGCAGCGCCGTTAGCAGCAGCAACTTCTTCCAAACTTGTCACAATTTCCAGAGATTACGGAGATATAAAACGAAGCGCTGGGCTGGGCATGCTGCGTGAGAAATGTAAGAGGGTGGAACGAGTGAAAACACCAGCAGTAAGAAATCTGCAGCGCTCCAAACGTCTGTTCGATGTAAATCTGAAGTGGGGGGGACCCTATCTCGTCTGGCAAAGAGATAAGCGTTAAGCGTTGTCATTGCAGTGACGTTGTTGAGTTCTGTTCCTGACATTTTGAATTTGGCGCGAGTTGGTGTCATATGCACATGCAATAGAGATGAGTCGTGACCGCTTCCCACTCGTTGGGACCTCTGCCGAAATGCAGTTTGAATGGATTTATGTAATAGCAGTAGCAGTAAAAGCGACTTAATCGGGTGTGATTTATAGCTAAAGTTTTTGATGGTCAGAACAAATGAAAGCAGCTTGTTAGTTTGTTGCGATTTAATGATTTTTTGTTGTTCATAAATCAAGTGACACTCGGGAATAAGTAACGTAACAGTAAGAGTAACCGTGACGAGTAGTCGGCCATCTCTGACCAGGAAACCTTGAATGGCAATTTGCTTGTGTTATTTGTTTTAATTGCTTCCGGATCGGTTATGTGCTAGCTTTTATGGGAGGCGAGTGTGTGTGCATTTATCAGCTGTTATCAACATCGTTCAGTCATTGTATGCACGCTTTATATAACAAACAAATCGAAACACTGCTTGCACTTACTGCACACTCGATGCCTGTCACGGCTACTGTCGCCCACTTGGATGCTAACGAATTGGGGCGATAATAGAACCGAACCGAACCCACTTTAATCTATGCACCGGAACAAAGTACTTTTTGTAAATACTTGCCTAGCAAAACAAACCTTACAATTGGAAACACAGTTCTGCGCCCAAGATTGATTTACGATAGTTATCGACTTGTCGAGCCAGTGCTGGTAAACTCTTAGGGTGTACTGTTCGCGCGCCTTTTTTAATTTGAAATATTTACAATCGAAATGCCCATGTAACTCTTGGGCTGGTGAAGAAGCTCGGATCATATCCGTGTTTTGCTTGCGCACTTTATTCAATTTGAAATATTTACAAGCGAAATGTTCAACTACCTTATCGTATACAAAATCTCTTTAGCTTGTCTTGAGTAGGCGAGGTATTTTCGATGGTTTGGGCAGCGGGACATCTTTACCACCCTGCAAGCGGTCTTCCATGATTAGCCAGCTGTCGTTCAACGCCTTGGTGGCCGACATGCGACGTCGTGGATCAGGGTTCAGCATGGGCTTCAAGAACGACACAAATTCGCAGGCAGCGTTCGTCCCCCACTTGTAGTCGTGGATTAGGACGGAGACCAGGTTGCGCTTCTCCAGATGGGTAATGTGGAGCAGCTGTCCATCCGGCTGGAATATCTCCGACGAGTATATGCCCTGGTCAATGAGATACTGGGGAATGGGGCCGCACGTCTCGATGATGTTTGCGACGTGCATCTCGTCACTGGTGGCCGAGTCGGTCGCCTTGCCGGGCTCAAAGAGGTAGTCGCCGGTGGCCAGCTCCCAGAACATGCAGGCAGCGCTCCAGATGTCTGCCGTTTCGTTGTAGCCAGCCCCAAGGATCACTTCCACGGCCCGGTACTCCCGGGTCTGTATGTCGTCCGTATAGTGATGGTCGAACCAACAGGCATTGCCCATGTCTGCAAGCTTCACGGACAACTTGCACGGGAACAGAGCCGGATCTCGGCGCGCGACTATGTTGCGGTCCCGCACATTCCCATTCGCATCCACCTTAGTCTCGGACAACCGATGTTTCCCCTGTTTTCCACCTTTTTGTCGAGCACTTCCGTTCTTCCACTTGCGGTTCGTCACTGGCGCCACCTTCGGCTGGTCCAGTTCTGCGGCACGATCGGCCTCCAGCACCTTCTCCTGGACGATGCGCATGAAAGCCACCGGGTTCTTGTAGAGAAGCTTCAACATTTTCGATCCCTTGGCCAGGCTCCTCTCCATGGCATCCGCGGCGTCAACGGCATCAGCGGCTGCATAATGGTGGTTGCCTGCTTTCAAACGGTTCTTTTTCTTCGCCGATCTAAAATCGACTGGCTCGCTGCTGTCGAAGGACTCGCAATCGAGGAGGAAGCATTTCATGGCATAGGCGGCGGCGTCGGTGTCCTTCTCCAAGTGACCGAAGCGCTCCAAGTGAAAGATGTCGTACTCCTCGAGGATCGTCAGACCGTCAAAGCTGAAGGGCATGAAGGGCAGCATCCCGGTCACACCCATGCCGGCGGTGGAAGGGCTGAGGAGACTGCGACTGGCCAGCTGTATTAGATCCTCAACTGCGCGCCGGCGCAGCAAACGGCGATGCGTCTCGAAGAAGCTGGTCGTGCGCTTGATATGTCCCCGAAGCCGCTTCTTGGCCGTTTTTGTCAGCTTGGCATCACTGCAGCGAGTCTCTTCCTCACGGCCGGGCGGCATGGCAGCAGGGAGGGGATTCGCTGGAGAGTCGTCAGTATGGCTGGTACGGCAGTGGGGCTTTCGGGTCGGAGTTTGCCTGGTGTGGGCCTCCAAATAGGTGTTGGCCGCCTCAGCGGCCTTGCTCCGCACATTAAGGTCGTCCGCCTCGAGCAGCACATTCTCGGGCTTGATGTCCGTGTGGATGATCCGGCACTGGCCGTGCAGATAGGCCAGGCCCTCCAGCACCTGACGGGCAATCTGCCGGACATTGTAGTTGGGTATACCCCGGTAGTTGGAGCGTTGGATCAGACAGAGCAGGTTCTGCCCGAGTACCTCGAACACCAGACAGTGGTGCGTGCCGTTCGGTCCGCTCGCAAAGAAGTTGTCCGTGAGCGAGACCAGGTGGGAGCGCAGTGCGTGCGACTCGTACTTGGACACCTTCTTCAGCAATGTGATCTCGTCGCGCGCCGTGCCCGCAAAGTGTTCCGCCGATTTGCACACCTTGATGGCACAGTAGACCTCCGATTGCAGGTCGAAGCAGAGCCACACGATGGAGAAGTGGCCCCAGCCGAGCTTCTTCAGCACCACGTAGCGGTGGCTCAAGAGGTCGCCCAATCGCACCGGATGATAGCCCCCCACGCAGTAGTCGCTCGCGTTCTCGTCCACCCCATTGGTTGTCGAGCTGCCACTGCAGCTACTGTTCTGGTCAAGGCCCACCTGGTGCACCGCGGCTTCGGACAAGCAGCTGGAGGACACGGTCTCCTCGGAGCAGAAGCTCAGCTCCTCATCACTGTTCTGTGCGTCCGATTCCTTCACCGAGCTGGAGCTCTTCCGCAGAGTCGCTTCAGTCTCGGGGTCGGACGCCGGAGAGGGCTGATCCACGGCTCCACAGTTCCAATCGTCGTTGTCAGGTTCGAAGTCACAGAAGTCCTCTTCGTCTGACATGTCTGCTGGCCCGCTGGAGCACCTAGACGCCAAATGCACACAAGATATTTAGTCTTAAAGGGAATTCCTCTCAAATAACTACTAAATACGTTCCGAAAAATATGGAAATTTGTGCCACAAAATAGTTGTAGGCAACCTGAAACTAATCTGAAACAAAGCAAAAATGACTAATGGCACAAAAACACGTATGATCTGGTTACTTGTGATCCGAAGGTACTTTTGCTAAGGCTAAGGCTAACAGATATCCGAGCACCTCAAACAGATCGGACAGATGGGACTAGGCTCTTTCGGGTATAGGTGTTATAGATCTTTCTATAGACAGGGCTGTGGTAAATATTGGTTGTATTACCTTTGAATGGATGGTAGAACGACCAGAACTGGCTAATAATCGTGCGGTACGAGTACACTACAATGTTGAATAAGATCGATCCTCCCTAAAATAAGAAGAAATGCAAAGATGATTAAGGAAAGGAAGTAGTACCTACAAATATACTCACTGTCTTATTCGTTCCTTATATGCATGAAGACATTGATTTTTTCCGCTTTAGAGAGTGGTGTTTTGATGTGGCGGCTGAAAGTGCCTGTAGGCAAATAACAAAACTGGGAAACCCAATCCCCAATGAAAGTTTGGAACCAGGCCTCCTACTTAGGACTGAATTTACAAAAAAATAATATCATATAGATTGTTTATGAACGGCCACTTCGATGTGGAATGTGTGTTGCAGTTGCAATTGCGGGAATTGGATTGGGAGTGGGACCGGGTATGGGGTGTGCTTTTGTGCGAGTGCATTGATCTGGAAAATGCCATTTAAGGCAACAAAGCGGCAATACCAAAACATATAACCAGTTTACAGTGCCGGCGAAGGGATTATAAAGGATCGTTAAGTTGTTGCGAAATGCACATAGGCCCCGGAGTCAGCGGGATGCCGGACGACGGATGCCGCATTACAACCGGAATCAAAGTCTGAATCCGAATCCAAATCCAAATCCAAGCCGGAATCACATCCACTCCGTCCAGTAGGTGTCCGTCTCAGGTGTGTCATCGATCGGAGAACAATAGCTTCCATTGAGGGTCTCTCATTCGGATATGTTTGTATTTTGATTGCCAGCTTAACAACTTTTTTGTCCGTCTTTTTTAAGAGTGAAATTTCCCAAAAAAAAATATGAAAGAAATGTTACCCCTGCCGGGCGAATTTTCTCCACTTTTTACAGTCGATATTTGCTCAGTTGTTTAAATAAATTTTCCGCTTAGGGTTGCTGCGCGACCTACTGTTTGCACACAATGGATTTCCATGCGTTTTGGGCTTAAGTGAAAATGCCTTGTCAAATATTTATGAAAGAATCGATTGCGTGGAACGGGGGGGCTGAGTACGAGTATCTCTCTCGGGGGCCAGGGCCCCGAACGACAAGCCCAGAACTTCAGAGTTGCGACCTGTGTGCGTGGCTGTGTCTGTGTGGAAAAGCGTTCGTTCCCAGGCGCGACGGCGCGCCTGCGCGTCTTCAACCCTTACCCTCACACCCTTTTCCTGGGCCATTTACCGCTTTTTTATGAAAATCTTGTTTGTAATTAGGGAGTTTTCCTTATCATTTTCCGAATGCCCTTGGCATTGTTTCTTTACCAATTAAGCGTCATTTTCAAGTGTCCCGTTTGGGTGAAATACACATCTATTTGCCTAGGCAGCACTTTCGTGCCGCGAAAAGAGGCGGACGGAGAGGCGTTTTGAATTTCACTTATTCACATATAACTGGTTGCCTCCTAATGAACTGTTTATGTGCACACAATGGAATGGAAATGAACATAAATTAATGGTAATTTTCCCCTTTTTCCGAGGGGCCAAGCGCAAAGCTTATTCTGTTCTTTTTTACATTTTTGTGGGTGGTTCAGCGCCCCTGGCAGCTGGAAAAATCGCGATTGCACACAAAGAGCATTATAATTTAGACACACACTTTTTCCAGTAGTTTTGGTGTTAATTTGAGACACGCATTGGAGAATATAAGCAGCCAATCCGAGATCCACATTGCACTCAAAGGCAGAGAATGAACGATTCACAATCTAGAAGTTCCACCATGTGGCAGGTTACAGGTGCTGCGAACTGGTTCATTTGGAGAGCCAAAGAGCAGCGCAAAATCGTGTGACTCAAAGAGAATTCTACCGGCTAATTCAATTCACACAATACACAAAGTGCCACAATAAAAATTAACAAGAATGCTTAGCAGTTTTCAAGTGTAAGCTCTTTGCGCTGGGCCACTCCGAACAGCTGATTCGATCTAGTTTTAGTTCACGCGCTGCAAATGTAAATAATGGGAGCTGGGTAGAGGTAATTGGCACATTTTGCAGCATTTTGGGCAATGGCCCGAACAATAGATGTGGCACACAGTCTGCCGGAACGGGACGGGACGGGACGGGACGGGACGGCAGCTGCTGCATCATCGATTGGCACAACAAAGAATGCGACGCATGCCACACACTGCACTGCGAAAAAAAGGAAAGGAGCGGAGAGGAACGGAAAGAGAAAAGGAAGAAGGTCGCCCAAGAAAACAAAAAAAACGATGCTGCAGGAGTAGGCGCAATAACTGCACATTGACATTGGAGGAAGCGCTGGCTGACTGCCCCGAACAATGGAAAAGTGAAGAATCTCCCAGAGGACAGCTGTCTGCCACAGGGCAGAACGTCTCCTTCAAGCAGGCATCTTCAGGGTATGTACGTCTACAGGGTATGTGATTTGATTGTGCAACTAAGTGTAGCAACACTAATGGGCTTTCCACCAGCGGCGGCAGGGCAGCGGCAGCATCGCCAGGGGCAGGCATTACGCGCGACTACGCGGTCAATTGGTAATTGGATTAGGGCAGCCGGGCAACCCTTCCGCCCAGCATCCAGCATTCAGTGAGCCATGCAGCGGCAGTGACGATGAGCCGATGTTGACCCTGTGACCCGACGGCGACCCCTTCCTTGGCTGTGGGCTAATCAAGAGGGAGCTGGCCCTTTTGCTGCCTTCGCTGCCAAGGAAAACACGGAAATTAATTAAGAAAACAGAAAGTATCCGTATCTGACAGCAGACGCAGCCGCAGCCACAGCAACAGCCACAGCGTCAGCCTCATCGCAGCTCTCGGCTTCCCCGGCATCCCTGGCTTTCCCGGCTCTAGGCTGTCCATCAAGGATGATCCCCGCATGGCTGCGTACCCGCGGCAGTGTCCCATCTAGTGTCCCGTAGCGGATTTTTATTACATGTAAGTTATTTACGCACACATCAGTGCATCACGTATCAAATGTTCTTTTCCCATTTAAGGAATTTACATATTCCCTGACCTGACCCTTTTACCGACCGAATCGCCAAGGGGCTGGGCTGGCCTGCCCTCCTGGAAGAGCTTGGAGTACATCTTGAGGAATCCATCCATCCATGTATCCCAGCTGCCGATCGTTGTGGGAACGCCAGTCTCCAGCGGAGATCTGGAGCAGCACCGTTGATGATTGGAAATCAAATTGTGGGAAACTTCTGTGTGGGATGATGTCGTACCCACCAGTCATCGGGTATCCTCCAGTCATTTATCATATCTGTTGGCGGCAGGATATGCGACAGGATGTGACTGGGCATAAACGGTGCCCGCAATCATTACCGCCAACCGCATCCTGGTGTCATCTCGATACTGCGCATAAAAAGGAAGGCGAAACAAAGCGCCATTGTCGTGCTCCAAAAAACGTAGCGAATGGGCCACCGGATCGGCCAGAAACAGGAGCAGGATGCGCAGGCAGCTGCTGCAGACCGACCGCAAAGTTCGCGCCCATGTCCCGGCCGCTGTAATCCTTTAACTGTCACCAAAACAAACACAAACAGAGCCCACAGGATACAGGACACAGGACTGACCTCTTCATTATAATATGAATACGGCGACAATCTGTGCCGGGTCATGCCGCACCGCGCCGCGCCGCGCCGCGCTGCGATCAGGGCGGTTCAGCGAATCGGAAAATTATGCAACGCTCTCCGGCTTCTCAGGACACTGGATTAGCGGCAAGGAGTCGCCCGACTGACCCCTGCGCCTGCTTTTATTGCTTTGTGTCGGACAATTGATTCTGTGACATACATTTCGGTGTAAACAGCTTTGGTCAGCTTCCCGGCAATCGACGCGACTCTACCTGGGAAAATAGAGTCCTCAATGCCCGCCCTGCTCACTGGACGGGGCATAAATCACGGGAATCCCAGGGCTGTCCGGCAGAGTGCTCTCTATTTATACGGATCGCTTCAATCAACAATGGCCCAGTGATATATGGTCCATGCATAATGGTAATCTATAATAATTACATCCATCTGTGTGTTATTATAGCTCCAGTGCCCGTCGAGTGTCCTTTCAATGGAATAAATATGGATAGATTAAGGTCGATTAATGGGTGTAATTGTTGCATCATAGCTTGATTTATATACATTTTATTTAGGCTATTTATGGAAAGACTGTTGTTACTCTTGCTTAAGTATAAGGAATGAGAAGTACCTTAAGAATATTCGATATATTATGGATATAAGTCACACGGCATATAGAACACTATATTTATAGATTTATAGATGGAGCTATAGGTGCTATAGTTTTCAAATTATAGTGTGGAGTGTGAGTATTCATAAAGCTATGAACAGACTACAGACTACAACCGCATGGCAATCAAATTGAGAGCTCTATGCGGCCTGGAAAGGTGGTCCCTGTGCTCTACCCAATCTCTACCCAAATGGCTTCAATGGCAATTTGACCCTGCCCTGCTTCCTGTCCGTCCACGCCCACGACCCAGCCTTGACTCTGCCACAGGCACCGGCACAGATACGGGGCCACTGGTGTATACTGACTGGGTGGAAACATGCCACAAATACATTAGAATGCACTCAATATGCAAACCGTGTACAATAATTGAAAACTGTCAGCGTCTGACAAATTTCCCTGTCGTAAAACCTGGCGTGTAACCCTAAATTAACCCCAAAAGTCAAGGGCACGACATATGTGGGTTGGAAGTGAAATTTCCGAAAGTCATAAACTTGCGATCGACATCGACAGTGGCAGGCAGGTCCTTCTAGTGTCCTTCAGGGTTGTGTTAATGTGTGAGGCGCGTGGGTTGCCCTAGGAATCGTGGGCTGTGCTCTGGAGGGTGGCATTCGGGTTGCAATTTGCTGATAAACATCTAGCGGTGTATTTTTGACAGTTTATCATTATGCCGGCGAGCGGACCGATGCCGGACCCCCGCCTGGGGGTTGTTCTGCTCTTTTCCTGGCCATGGGTCAGGTCAGGGGATCATTACAGTGTAAACATTTGTACAATTTGTATTTAATTGATTTTCTGCACTGACAGTGGCGCAAGTTTTCCGTCATTAGCAGATCCAGTTCCGATATGTGGGACCTTAGCATTTGTGTGATTAATGCACGCCCCAGACGACGTCGACGACGACGACGGCGATGACCGGGCTCCTGTGGCCCGGTCCTTCCACCGGTAGGTTCTCACGTCTCTGATCTTAGCATCTCGAGGGTCCTAGGACGCCAGGCTCCTATTGTGTTTCCTTATGGCTGCACACGACGCGCCAAAAAAGCGAAAATTCGCACACTCTCCGGAGATTTATTATTGGGCAAACACGCAAACACGGTGCCGCAGGAGCAGGAGCATAAATCTCAATCTGTCGGGCCAAAGGGGAAGCGGAGAAATGCGAAATGCGAAATGCCAAATCGAAAACGAAATCATTGTGCCGAAATCAAAATTGAAAAAATTTAACCGCAAATTAGGCAATAAACAATGGCTAAAGCGGTCACGGGTTAATACGTTTAGCATCAGGCAGACACGACCTCCGAGGGTCGCAGCCGCCACACAAAAGGGTTAAGGGTGTGTTCCCCTTCTCTCCCGCTCCCTCCACAAACTTTAAACGTGTGCAAAAATATTGTAAATCCATGTCGATGCTCCAGTTATTTGGCTTTTGGGAAAATGTTTCCGATCCAGACTCGACGCATCAAATATTTCACATACATATGTATGCACCTCCTGGTAGAGTGGGGTTTATCCCATAAGGTGGTGCCAATGCACACATGCATACCTCTGTACAAAGAAAAGACACAAAATCGGAGTGCACTACGGAGCATAGCTTCAGCAGTCCCCATAATTGAATCCAATCCATCCATCAGACGTAAAATTTATGTAGATTTTTGCAGTAAACCCCAAGTCACGGCTGCGCAAAGCAAGAACCCTAACCTAAAAGCACACGCGTGCGCGGATGCCGCTGCTGCCACGATTTGCGGCAGAAGTGGCATTTTGTGGGAAATCCCAGCCTGTTGGCTTTTCCGCAGTGAAATAAAGCTGGTTGCATCAGCAGAATGTGCACGTGGACGCGCGCAGTCTCATTTCACCCAGAGATATTTTCGCACAGCTTCTGCTCTCTCTCTCTGGCACTTGTCCAAGCCCACGCACGAGCGAGAGGGCCGATGCACCGACCACAAGCAGCTTCAGCAATGCCATTCGCACACACACAAAGCCCAGCACGGCACACATACGGGGGCATAGGGGCTGGCGGTGTGCGTGTAAGCGCTGGCAATGCTGCGCAATGGAGAAAATAAATGAGCGAACGCAAATGTTTGTTTAATTGGTTTATTTAGCCTCTAAGCGATTGCAAAGTTAAGAGATTCATAGTATTTTGTAAATTGGTTGAAAATATCACAAATTCCTGAAAAGAACATGCGCAAAAAATGAAAAAACTGTGAAAAAAAGCAAATATGAAAACTTACTCGTAGAGGCGTGGGGGGGGGGGGCTACCCGAGTCCTAATTAGAACCATCGACATCCCTCAGTTCGGCGTCGTCAGTCCAATAATGGTGCTCGGTCTGGGTCTGGGCCTCCACCTGGGGCTGGGCCTCCGTCTGGGTCTGCACGATATGCATGTGACATTCGCGTTTGACGAACCACTTCATCATATAAATGCCTGCGGATTGGAGATTCATGACGAATTCGAGGGCCAGCCACCCGGGAATAACTTACCAATCACGTCCAGCAACTGCTGGCCCATTACGAAAAAGTAATTGAAATTAAAGAAATGAAGCATCTTGAACTTGCAACCTTGTGCGAAGACGTCGAGAAATGCGAAAGGCGGAAGTCGGGTGTCTCGCCGAGTTGACAGGTTTGACAGGTCGCTGGCTTCCAACAATCGCAGGCCTGATTTTCGCATATCGATGTTTCTGCAGCTTGCGGCTAATCAATTACGCAACTTGAGTAAAAAGAGAGGGTATTCATTGCTCGATAACTTTACGTTTTATTCAAATTTAATTGCAGCCATGCATTAATTTCTTCCCCGAAGGAACCTGATCGCCTCTGCGCGCCTGTCAAGCGTTTGACAAACTTCCACGGGGTTTCCCGCCCGACGGACTGGCATTGATGTGCGGATCGACATGGGTCCCATGGCCATGCCTCAGTCCCATCCGGGACGGTCCTGGATGGGGAATGTCTGTCACGTCATTTGCATTTTTAACCCCTTTTCTTTGTCTAATGATGCACACAAGTCGCGACGTCTTTGCCGCCTTGCGGTCGCCTCTCCGTCTTCGAAGGGAGGCACACCACACCACACTGGCCGTGTCGATTCCCCCTTGCCAGGGCGTCTGGCAGTTTGCGCCAAAGATTTATGGGCGACTGCGACAGAGACTTTCCCCGGCAAAAGACCATTTCCATTTGGGTTGCTTTATGCGTGGATTGATCCGTTCGCTGCCTCAAAGATTTCTGATATTTTGGTAATTTTCTTCACAATTAAATATGCAAATGCCCTCGCTAAGCGTTTGTTTGCAGGGCGTTTGGTATTGTCAATCGGCCCACAGAGTTCTCTGCCGGAGCAGGACGCATCCATCACCTTTTGCCCAGAGAAAACTGAACAAATCCCACAAATTATGGAACACAAATCTAAGCAAAGATCCTGCATGGAATGGAACGATGATCAGCCAGAGAAGGTGGCGGAACTCAGCTCCACTTGACCACCGCTTGGAGGATCCCCTTCCTTCCACAGAAGGGAGTTTCAGGATAGAGCAAAGGATTAACAGAAACTGCCAAGACATGCATGTGACTTTATTCTAGAGGAAGTTGGGGATCTAGCCTGTAGTAGCCCGTCTTCCCCGTGATACAGGGGTTGCCTGAAAGATGAGATGTGATCTATGGCAAAGGACTATGACTCTATGAGATGCTTGAGATTAGAATTTAGGGGATTTGCTTCAGCCGGAACCTGTGAATTTCGACAACTGAGATTAGCAAGATATGATCTCATTGCATCGCTCTGCTGAGCCTGGCTGCTGTCCGTGATCCCGTTTCAGTTCATCCAAGACGAATGCCGATTTCAATGGTGTGTCGTAAGCCACAGTTTGGACTAATTAAGTGTCGAAAGGATTACCAACGCCTACCCACGGAGATGGTGATTTACGACCTGCTACCTGTATCCTGCATTCTGTAGCTGTGTGTGTCCACCCTCGATCCTCGGATCCTCATTAGCATGAGCCACCTGAGGTGTGGATCTAATGCGTCCGACTTGGGCTCAGCGCGTGTGCCATTCATTGCGGATCACTGAGAGGAAGGACCGCCATTCATGTTCATTCAGAGACCTCGTCCCATTCTGATTTGCTAATCCTTTCCTTTTGTGTTGCATGGAAACTCATTTAGGCTTAGTCCGCCGCCAGGGAGACTGCTTTCGTATTGCAGGCGAATCTTGGCGACAATCTCGGCCAGGGCAAGAATCCTTTCATGCCGTAAGCATTGCCATTGCCGCCGCCTGATCCTGCCGGTACTGCAGCTGCATCGTGGGCGCTGCCAGTGTCGTGCATTTGCATCTGGCTTAAGGAGGGAGCAAATCTTAAGACCTCCTTTGTGTGCTCAGAGCTCCTTTGAATAGAGTCCTGCCACAAACAGCTGTCCGCCGCCTGCCAGTGATTGACACGGCCAGAGACGAATGGTATCCCAATCTTTGTCGTCTGGGCCTGTGTTTGCCTTTGCATAACATCCATTATGTCTTTATATGGGTGTATTCAAATGATGGGCAGCGCAGCCTTCCACTGCGCCTGTCAGCTGTCTGCTGTCCGCTATCCGGTGTCCGGTGCCCGTCGGTCACGTGCCCACGTGTGTCCACTCGGGGGCACCGGCACCTCAATTTTGGGCACATCAAACGCGCGACTAACTCCTGTAATTGGCCCTCTCTCCTCCGCCCCGTCCCACGGCAGCTTATCGTAATTGGATCTTGCTTTTACTCTGGGACTCTGCTCAGCTCTGCTCTGCTCTGCTATTTTGACTATGTCATGTCACATGTTGCAAGGAACCAAGGAACCAAGGAACCAAGCCGGCACAGCGGCAGGGAAAGATACTCACGCGTATCGATGTCCCCAAGGAAAACATCAGTGTCCCTTCGCGACCAAGGGCTCTGCCCCTGATCGAAGGAAAGTCGAGGAGTCGAGAGTCGCAGACCCTTGAGCAATTTATTGCTCAATTTATATTTGCTTAGACTGCCAATAGTTCAATAATTCATAAATGCAAGGAGCCTATCATGTGTCTCCTGGGAATTTGCATAAATGCGATTTGCATAAGGCAGCTGCCGCCTCGTCCCGTCTTGTCAGGGGTAGGGCCCTGCCCGGCCCTGCCCGTCCCAGCCCTGCCGTGTCCTGACTTTGCCTCCTTGGCTCCTTGGCGCGACGCGAAAGGTGTGAGGCCATGTAATAGAAGTCCTGCCACGACTCTACCTGGCTCCCGCTCCGATCTGTTGTTGTTTGTTCCCGTGTTGTTTTGATATGTAAGTTGATATATGATATTTGATTCAGACTTCGGCTTCAACTTCAACTTCAATTATGGCAAATGGCAAGCACAAAAGCTAGTTATGGGCTGGCTCTCGGATATGGTTTCCTGGCTATGATGCTGGCTCTCTGGGTGAGGTTTTCCCTGCCTTTTCCCTTTTTTTTTGTTGTTTTTGCATAGTCACAGCTGCCACCTCTATGCAAAATACGAGTAGGAGTCGCAGTTGCAGTTGCAGTTGCAGTTGGTGTGGGGCAACTTTTGGTCAGGGCCTGTCTGTCGTCCCATATGGCAGGGCCTCGAGGTGCAGTCTAGCGTGACGCACGCTACCTGTACCTGGCTCCGGCTCTGGCTCTGGCTCTCCGCAAGTTGCACTGACAGTCCGACAGGAGGGTTCGACCTTTGCTGAAGTGCGTTTGTAAATTTGTTTGCCAAATCAATTCAAATCTAGAGCGCGCGGAAAATATCCACAGAATGGGCATTGTGTCACCCTCCGATCTCCAGTGACAGGCCAAGGCCACCCTGTCACCCTTTTCTCTCAAGGCGCTTGGGCCATTGCCGATTTCCCGATTTGCCGCTTTCCCGATGCCATATTCTTCATTAGTGCAATGCGGAAAATTGCAAATGATTCAATTCTAATCCGCTCAGAAATTCTTTGGCATCATTTAAATTTCTGCGCACTTCAAGTGAGAGGACGATTCGGTGTCTCACGGGTTGGGTCGGATCGGATCGGATCGGGTCTCGTTCTCCCATCACTCAAGGGTGTAAAGGGTTCCGCGCCGATCCTCAATGATTTTGTCACATCCCGACGCTGTCAAGTGAGCCGCACTTAATGAAGTAGCAAAGGATCGCAGTGCATCCTCCCGTCTGCTCCTTAGATTGCAACAAAGATCGCACACAGTTTCGCACAGCGCTTCGCCCCGGGAGGGAGTCGAGTCTCCAGTCTGCTGGCAATTGTTATAATAATATTTTCAATGACATGACAGTCCTGTCCTGGTCGTGGCCCATAGATTTGCATTAATGATATGCGGCCCGATGATGATGTGCAACATTTGTTAGATTGCTCTCCTTCCCAGGGCAAGGGTTGCCTCGCTCTCGCTCTCGCTCTCGTCTCGTCTCGTTCTCTGGGTGACTGCATCTTGATGGGTTTTTTTATGTTTTTTGTTTAGTTGAAGTCCTCTCCGAGGTGTTGGGTTGCCTCGCCCAAGGAATATTGGCAATTATGCCAGTCGCTTGCTGTCGGTAAGATGATGCATGAGGATATTATGCAGATCGTCCTGGAGAGACGGAGTGTCTCCAGAGACAGAGAGAGAGAGAGAGATCGCGTATAATCCAGATCTAAGAGCCCAGAAGATTGATTATGTCGACGGGGCCTGTGACTAGGCCAGGCGCATCCTCATCCACATCGATGCTCCTTTCTGTGACCTTCTTTCCTTGCCACACTCTTCGGGTTTCCGTGGATCGGAGGATCGAGGATCAGAGATCTGCAAAATGTTGATAGATTGATTATGTGAAGAGGTTCGTCGTGGAATACTTAATTGTTTATATTAAAACGAAGCAGATCTCTTCTCAGCTGCGATCTGCCGCAGTGAATATGTTAATGATCCTTGGCCTCTGATCTTCTTGGATTGCCATGCGAGGCAGCAGCATTTGATAGATGGACCATGTCTGTGGGTCCTCCTAATGATCCTTCCTGAAGGTAGAGCCAAATAAAACATCAAGTTTGATTTGTTTCATGGGTTTGTAATTGTAAATGGGGTTCTACATACCTACTTTCCCATTGCTCGGCTTGATTTTCAGCTGTGACCGCGGTTGAAGGTCCTTCCGTGACCTTTGCACCTGCTGCTGGCCGAGTGTGCTTGATGTGGAGCGGTTTGGCAGCAAACAACATGTTGTCTGCCGCATAATTGGACCGAAAAAAGCAGCCGCAGGACAATGCCCTGGCCAACAGGTGAGTTTTCGGCGCTGTCGAGGGATACGGCTTGTTAGAGCCTCGCCAAAGGTCTTGGGCCAGCGACCGTCTACGTTTTCGTCTCCGCCTAAACTGTTTAGCGCCTTCTACTGGCTAAAGGAGGAGGAGACCCAGGAGGAGTCCCAGGAGGAGTCCCAGGAGGAGTCCCAGGCGTGTGTGTGTTCGTGTGTCTAATGGATATTAGACTGCCTCTGGGGTGGAGTACCCGCAGAACGTACACACATACATATGTGGCAGCAGAAACATAACTGTTAAATGTCCTTTGTCCTAGCACTTCTGCGTGTGTATTCTGTTTTTGCACATGTTGACGCGACAGCGACTGACTCCGACTTCCTGACAGGACATGCAGGAACGAGCCAAATGCCTGCCTGCCTGCCGCCCGCCCTCACGTGGCACCGCACTCCCCGGCCAGTCCATTGTCTGGGCTGTTTTCGCAACTGTTTCGATCGATTGCCGCGCGATAAGCCCGGCACTGGGACGGCGAACGGCGAACGGCTAACGGGGGACGGGGCACGCGTTGCAAGGCCAGCGGACACTGAAGCGGGCAACAAAGTGCGGGTCGAAAGGTGCGTCAGCGTCAATCGACGCCGGTAGCCGATCGAGTGGCTACATCCACTGCATTCACACACCGATCCCGATCCGATGCCGAGTCGACTTTTGTCACTGTCCAAAAATAAGCGGGTGCCTCGACAGCCAGCCATATGTGTGTGTGCCTGTGTGTGTGTCGCTTTTCCATTTTCGCCACTCGAGAAACCGTTTAAATCGCAATTAGAGTTTTGAAGTGTGCCCGCTTTTAATGGGCGATTTTTCACAATTTTCCCCATTTTCAGCGAACAAAAGTGTGCCCTCAAATGGGTTTCGAATTGAGAGGAGAGCCGCCGATCGACCGATTTCCGATTTCTGGCACTCCATTAACTTGTCCACAATTGCAAAATGACACTCATGCAGACAACAATTCAATTAAATTTTAGATAGAACTGGAAAGAGGGCCATCTGGTCCACTGTTCCACTGCGTGGCCAGCCCTGGGAGCAGCTTACCGATTTTTTTATTTGCATATTGCCGCTGGTTCTTTTCGGAACTGCCAGATCTAGGCGAATGCCGTGTAGAGCGGAAGAGAATGAACACCAAAAGGAGTGCAAAAGCACACTTTTCGGAAAGCGGAGGCAGAATGAGATAGAAATACATAGGAAGAAGTATTGAAAGTTGCAGAGACAGTATGGACCGAATAAAGCAGTGCAGAATCATCGATTGAACCAGAAGAACCAGCGAACATGGGATAAATCAAAAGCTAATGAACAGAAAGAGAAGTACGACGCTTAGAGTGCAGGAGAATCAATTGAACAGTATTAAGCAAAAGCAAAACAGAGGAATACTAGTTCTTTTTGGGGTTCGGCGGATGTCTAAGGGGACTTTAGATGTAAAACCCACGAGGCAACAGTTTTCAAGTATTTCTAACCTGAAAAGCTGAAGAGAAATGAATTTTAGTGACCACCTTCCTTGGGGTACTTCTAGGAAGCGCGTGCATGGCTTTATCTTACTGGACGATCGGTTATGGAACTGTGACTCTTCTAACTCTCGGCCTCATTACGCGGCAACCATCCAGAACAGGAGGATGGCAGTCGGTTGAAAAAGGTACGTACTCGTACTGTGCAGACATTCTTCCGACATTGCGTAAGTATCCGTTTCACTTTCAATCAAAACGAAATTAAAGAAATGCATGTTAAATGACACGAGAAGTCCAGAACGGGAATCCATAGAAACGGGAGCGGGAATGGGAAAGGGCATCATTAGCCGGACGCGCCAGAAGCCAGAACCAGATAATAATGGGCAACAACCCATAAAAAGAAACGCCAGCAAGCGACAACAATGACAACTACAACGACGACGACAACACACGGCGACGGGGTACGAGGCGGATGTTAACCTCTCGGCGACTTGGCCAGGGCCAGGGCCAGGGCCTGGAGAAAGTTCATATAGATAAGGACAAGGGTATGACAGGACCGGACCTGTGCTTTGTTGCGCCGTGATTTCGGGTGGGCTGGTCGGCCTGCTTGACCGCCGCTGCCCAACAGAAGAAAGCCCCGGCCACCCTGTCGATCCTGCCCATTCATATCACATAATAAAGTATTTTACTTTGTTTTTCCTGTCATATCACACAAAGAGACGGACATGTGTCGGGTGTGCTGGCTGTGCTGGCTGTGCCCTGCTGAACTCGTCCGAGCATGCATTTTCTTATAGTCGATGCTACATGCTACTCGAACGAGCAATGTACTTGCGGACCAATGAAAGTTTCACGCTCTACTGATCATTGCCATGGGAAGAAGGTTGTGTCCGTCTGGCTTGGGGTCTGGGAAAAGTGTTAACCCATTTCTAGCCCATGAGAATTTGCATAGATCTGGGGTTGGACAAAATGTTATGACAGCTCATTTAACGCCCAAGTCTCGAGTGGCATTGACCATCGATACAGCGACAATCCTTCGGCCAAAGTCTTGGACAACCAATTATCATAATTGACGGTTCGCTCTTCCCCGAACAGCTGGTGGGCATTGTCTTCTGGTGCTCGTAGTTCTAGTGCTCTGCGGGTGATCAATCGGTCTTTGAGGGGGTTCGCTAGTTCCAGTTTTGGTTAGTAATCCTCCTAGTCGTTCGAGGCCTGTAGTCTTGTGCCTAGATTTAAGACTTTTCGTCACTAAAGGGGAACTCATTCTAGTGGAAAGTTCTGGTTCTGCGACTACGTATTCCCATGAATTATCTCTAGGAATAGAGATTCATGTGAGACCCTCTGGGCGGGATTGCTTATGGTGATCCTTTACGGATCTGCTTTCTCCTTGATTGTCTCTCGTTTCCCAGTAATCATTATGGACTTAAGACCCCATATATGTAGTACCTTTCCCTTAACCCGACTCGACCACAAAGGTTTAGTGACAAATGCGGCCCACCCCTTGCCCTCATTATAGCCAGAAATTCCCGAACCGAACCGAACCGAACCATTCCTTGGACCCACATGATGACTATTGCTAGTGCCAGAGTGGGGATCGTGATCGTGATCGTGCTCGTCAGCCCAGATGGGCCATGTCTCGCTATCAGAGCATTAAAACGCTCATTAAACCAGGAGCTGTCGCTGTGGCTGTGAGAAGCACTTGGACCTGGCCTCTGCCCGGCTCTGGCACTCTTCCGTGCACTTTCCGCAGAACTCGTGCGCCACGCTCCGGTGCCCCTGCCCCCCTCTAGTCGAGCGAGGTGTTTTGCATAAACTGCTGGCTCCTTTGTGGTTTCTTCATCGAAATTATGGCACCCCAGACCCAGACCCAGACCCAGAGCCGGCCATGTGGGAACCTTTCTTCCTTCATTCCGTTCGTCAGAAAACGCTGCGCTTGCATTAAAAATGATTTATTCCTTACAATGATTATACGACAAAAAAAGTGTGTACGGCTATAAAAAAAAGTTATAAACAAAATTCGAGTGTCCCAGAGAAGAGCCTCAGCTGGCCTCAGACATCGAGAAGCTGAGGCGTCTCTTGGTGGCGTCCCTGACCTGCGCCTGTGCCTGCATCCACATGGCATCCAGCTGGCACGAGGCTTCCAGCTCCTCGCCGCCCAGTCCCAATCCCAATCCCATTGCCAGCATGGGAATCGGATGCTCCTCGTCCAGCTCGCAGTCGCTGGTCGAGTTGTGGCCGCTGTCGGGGCTGATGTGGCGGATCTTCTGGGCGGAGCGGGCGGCCGCCAGCAGCTTCTGGGCCGACTGCCGTACGCTGGAGGAGATTCTTGTCGCGATCTTCCGTTTGCGCCGCACCACGCGCTGCCTCCGCAGCTGCAGTGATCGCCTCTTCCCCTGGGACTGGGACTGCGACTGCGACTGTCCATCGACGGTAGCCGGCTGGGGGGAGCGCACCTCCCGCTCCTCGTAGCCACTCGCGTGGGGTGACCTCCAGTACTCGCAGAGGTCGCTGGCCGGGTCGAAGGCGGGCCGGTAGGTGGGCGAGTGGGTGGCGGCAGCGGCGGCGGCGGCGGCGGAGGAGGTGGTGCTGCTCAGGGGGTGGTGTCTGTGTCGCTGGCGCAGACGCTGACGCGGCTGCCTGGGGGCCGGCGCCTTGCGGGTGCTCTCCAGAATGGCGTCGATCATCCGCTCCAGGGTCACGTCTCCCATCTGGCTGGAGCTGAGCGTGGTCTGGCCGCTCTTCGTGGCAGGGGCCTGGGGCACGGGCATGGGCAGGGGAAGGGGAAGGGGAAGGGGCAGGGGCTTCTGCTCCAGGTAGCGGGGCTTCTCGAAGTAGCTGTCGGGGATGCCCATGCCGCGGAGTGCGAGCAGCGGACCCGGGATTATGGCCGCGCTCGGGGAGTACTCCGCCTCGAAGGTCGGCAGCGTGGAGGCGTAGGCGGGTGGGCGGAGTGTGGGCGTGGGCGTGGGCGTGGGCGTAGTCAGGGGCGAGGACATGATATTGCTGAGGTCCTTGAGCAGCGGGGTCCGTGGGTGCACGGGCAGGGAGCTGGCTGGCAGTGGCGTCGAGGTCAGCTGGTTCTCCTTCCCCTGTCCGTGGGCGAGGGCCAGGCAGAGGGACTTGCGCTTGAGCTTTCCCCGCAGGGCATGGAACTCGCTGTAGCTGCTTGCCCCTGATCCAGCTCCAGCTCCAAGTCCAGGTCCAGCTTCTGCTGCAGACCCAGCTCCCCTGCGCATTGGCGTGGCTGTGGTCTCCTCCATGTACGAGGGTCGGGGCTGGTTGACGGCCCACTTGAGCATCTTGTTCTCTGGCGTGGTCTCTGGCGTGGTCTCTGGCGGTGTGGGTGAGGTTGCGGGTGCTGCAAGTGTGGGAGAGGGGGAGAGAAGTGCGGTTTAGTCTCGTGCTCGAGCTGTATCTAGATACTTATTTGTATCTGTGTGCGGTTCTGTTCTGTTTGTTCTGTCTGGAATCCAGAGCTGGTCGGCTTTTGCCGCAAAAAGTTGCCGGGTGAGTTGTTCGGGAATTTTGGCGCGCTTTCTGGTGGCCTTTTCGATTGCCAAATCAGCGAAGCGGCAAAAATGAAATCAAGAAAACAAAAAGAGAGAATTCCAGGCAATCAGCCTCCCCCCGGGCAGTCGCCGCCCCGTACCCCGTTTGCATTCGGACACGAACTGGACACGGACCTCCAGTGGAATACTAATCGAATATCCCTAATTGCAAGTCCATGCTTCGCTGGCCGCGCAGAAAATGCCTCTTAATTTCACTTCAATTTACCTCTTCACAGATTTCTGTCCACTTCAAAAAAAAGCACAGATTGCACGGATTCAATGGGTGTATTTTTTCTCTATTTGCAGATGGATATTCCAGGGCCCGATCTGGGGTTCCTTCGGACGCGGCGCGAGTGAGTGTACGAGTGGTGCGCCTGCGCGCCGCGAAGTTCGTTTCGAGAGTGACTCTGTTCGGCTCTGCTCGGGTACGTCCACGACTTGGCCAACGGCGCTGAGAGCGGCAGAGACCAGAGAGAGCGCGCAGAGGGAGAGCGAGAACGTCGAGAGAGCAGAGAGCAGAGAGCAGAGAACGTGTTGCATTTTCTGAGAGCGGGAGAGCAGGAGAGCGGTTGAGCGGGTGAGCCGGACGTTGCACTGCAACAGTTTCGAGCTCTCTTCAAATCGGAAACGTGGGTGGAATGTCGCCTTGAACGGCCATGGCTGGCAAGTTATGGAATGCAGTCGATGTATTACTTCCTTAGACCATTCCAGGCAGGAGTCGGTAAGATTTATCGGTTATGTGTGTAGCTCCAGGGGAAAGTTATTTAGGACTTCCTTCAGAGCCATTATCAGTCGATTTGGTCTATATGTATTGAAAATCGTATCTGTTATGTTTACTTTTTTGAAAATCCATCCAAAGTAGCCTGGAACCTTATCTAGGTCTATATTTTTCCAGGTTTCAGTATGCATAAGAGGTAGAACCTGCAAAACTCAATCACTATATCATGGCTGACATGGGAAAAAGAGTTTGCTTCCTAGTTCCGAAGAGTTTAATTATTGATTTGTAGATTGAAATAAGATGATATATGCAGACTTAAGCTTCAAAAGAAAATATGGGTCGAACAGGAACCCTTTATTGTATTTCAATCAATCAATCAATATCTAAAAGATGTGGCTTGTGTATAGATCTATGGACATCTTTGGTGTAATCTATAAAGAAAGCGGTAGATAATGCAAAGTTATTAGACGACTAGTTTAGCCCCAAGCCTTCCCATCTGATATACACATACATATATATGCAAAGCCCAGCCAAATCTGATCAAAATCGGCTGACTATATCATATAGCTGTCATTGGAATCAGGAGGTTTGCAAGAGTTCTCGTAAAGGAACTGCCAGAACCTTCTCTCTGGTCTTCCGAATCCAATTCTATATGGTTCGTATCCCACAATCGTGTTCCAACAGCTGTGCGAATCCTGATTGAAAGAGAGAGGGAGAGGGAGAGAGAGAGAGATGGACATATCGCTGCTCCTCTGTCGAGGGGCCAGCTGTTCTCTTCGCTGCTCGGCTCGGCGCTGCTTACGCCACAAAACATAATTTTCAATTACCTTTCTCTCAGCGTGTGGCTCCTTTCACCTCTGCTCTCCTCCATCTCCATCTCCCTTTCCCTCTCTAGCTGCTTGTCCTTCCCCTGTCCCTTGGTCTCTGTTTTCCCATTTTCGCCAAGAAAAGGACAACTCGCACACATAGCACTACAGTGGGAACCGGGGGATTGTACAATTTGGCCCATTGTTTATGGGACAAGCAGAGGAGTCGTCGTCGTCGTCGTCGTCGTCGGCGTCGGCGTCAGCGTCGCTGCAGGAAAATGTTGTGGAAAATTGTGCAATTGTTTTGCAATTTATTGGTTGAAAAGGGGCTCCGTGGTTCAGGAGAGTCGCTTCCATAGCCTCTTTCACTGTCCCTCCCCCCCGTATTTCTCTCTCTCGTTGTCCATCTTCTTGCGCTTTGTTCTTCCATCTCCTTCCGCCTTCTGTATTGCCATCCTCTTCCGCTTTCTCTGCCTATCTCCTTTCTCCTTTAAGCGCAAATTTATGATGACTCTGATACCCTCTGGATGGGCAGAAAAGGAAGCATCTCTGGGAGCATAAATAGTACCTACATATATACATATATATGTATATATTTCTGATCCTACAGATCCTTCTGTTATCGCTATATCAGATAGAAAAAAACACACAAAGATATCCCAAAAATTTCAATTAGGAAAACTCTTTCGGCTCTGCAGAAATTGAACAAAAAATATCACATACCATCAATCGATCAAATTGCAAGGGTATCCAAAGCTTCGATACCGGGTACTTGCCATTGAGCGGAGAATCTCAGCAGAGAGCCAGAGAGAGAGAGAAAGATAGAGAAAAAACAGAGATAGCCAAAACGAGAGACACGAGACACTCATAAAGAAGAGGACCAGAAACCATCCCATAGAAAAGGACAGCTGAGTCTCTCGAGATCCGTCAATTATCCCCGTTTTTGGAACCTATCTACTATCTGTTTTTTGTTGTTGTTTTGTTTTGCCTAATTTATTTGGCACTTTGTGCGAAATGGTATTCGTTTTGTATTCCCTTTCAATGGCAATCGGATCACTTGCCAATGTCCGGCGGTTCGGATCGGGTCAGGTCCTGGCCTAGATCTCACGATCAGTTCCGGACCACCGAATGGGTTCCAATTTATGGCCTATGGCACCTGTACGAACAATTGGATGAGGACCTCCAAGTGATATATGTAAGTCTATTAGGCCGTGGGGGACCACCCTCAGTTGGTTCCCAGGAGAATAATCTCAAGAGAATCTCTCTTCATTCAGAATTGAAATTTAAAAGCTGAAATACACAAGGGAATTTGGACAAAGTATAACTTAGAAATCTGTATACGTCTCTCATAGCATATCCCCCGATCTAGTAAGGCGAGAAGTGGTGCCGAATACATCTCAAACTATCCTTAGTCTTAATAGATTATTGAGAGTGAAGAAATAGATTCATTTTTACTTTTAATTGATGCAAGTTTCTGGATTAGGTATATTTCATTAAGGGTTTCTTTGTTGTATACCTTGCCCCTTCTAGAATCTAGATTGTAGTTTAATTTGACTCCTTTTTAAGTTTTACACCATCTTAAACATTTATTCTAGTAATATACCATCTATTTCCATATCTTTAGGCATACAAAAACATGCTTAATTCACTTTCCAGCCAGCTGTTCTGGGCCCTGGAATATGCCTCTATGTATGATTTCTGGGTCGTTCTCACAGTCCTAATTTAAATAATAAATCTCAAACCTTCGTTTCGCAAATTTGACACTCGAGAGGCTTTGCAGGACCTCAATTTGTTCTTCCATTCACAAAAAAAACAAAAAACAAAACCAGAAACGGTTCAGCTGCCCAGAAATGTCGAGTGACCAACGATAAATCTACGGAAAAAGCGAAGAAAATGGAAATAAATCAATAATATTGCAGTGGAGGATGGCCAGCTGCGTTTTCCTTTGGCTTATGCCCTCCTTCGGAATCTTACCAATAATCCGTCTATCTGTCTTGCAGTTGCATCGAATCAAAGGCAATTTTACGCATTGGTCACTGGCCCAGGCTCGGGCTGAGGCCCAGGTCCTGAGACCAGGAAGAACCAGGAGAACAAGGAAGATAAATTAGGGCAGAGCCCGATCCCCGTTACCCGAGCCCCGACCCAGGGACAGAGGGACAGAGGAGGGTAGGAGGAGGAAGGGCAGACAGTGCGTCGCGATCCACTAATAAATTGCCCAACAATTGTGCAATTTTTCATAGACGTAGAATCCGCAAGGCGGCAGCGACAGAGGCAGCGGCAGGGGCAGCGGCAGGGGCGACCCTGACGCTAAGACTTCACGCTCGGATTTGCTACCGTTTTCGATTTTTCGCTGTCCTTTTCCAATCACTATTATTTTTTCTTAGAGGCTCTGCCTCTCAGAGTGGGATTGGCTGTCGCTTTCCCAGTCGCCCACCCCCCTCCACAAGGGCATACACTGGAAGGACGTGCGGCGGCAAGGACATCAGATAAAGTGGAAAGTAGGTAAGGGACAGAAGAAAACTAATCTTGAATCACACGCCGCACTGATAGCGCCAGGATCGGGAATCGGGAATCGGGGATCGGGGACCCACAATCCACAATCCCTGGCCGGACAGCTGTTCGGGGATTAGCACACAGCTCCTTCTGCTCCTATCTGGACTCGCACGCAAAATTATTAAAACACGGCCCTGAATTATGGGCCATAATTCAGAATTTGAACGGGACCCCCGTCCGCCGCTTAGCCGGCAAGCTATTTGTACTGCTGCCTTTCGGGCATATCCGACATTTCCCGACTCCCGGCGTCTTATTTGATAAGGCAGCCAAAAGGGAGAGAGGGAGGGAGAGGGGCAGGGAGAAAGCCGAGACCAGATGCAGCCACAGGATCCTGTGACTGTAGGCGCTCGCCTTTCATAATTTACTTTGATTGATTTGGGTAGCCCGATGCCCGATGGCCGATGCCCGATGCCCGATCCGATGTGAAGTGCTGGGATTTATTGAACTATTGAATGTGCCACTCAGGAGCCCCAGGCGGAGAGATGAAATCCAAGGATGTAATCGAAACTTAAGGAATGCGGATCTTAAGGACACGGCAAAGTTTCGATGGAGGGACATACGTGCATATGAAATGATTGGACAGAATGTTATATAAGAGCTTTTTCGTTTAAGGAAATTTAAGGAAGAAATCATGAAACGCATGATATGCTACTAAATGGATTGGAAACCCCCTTGGCTGGCTTCCAATATTACTAAGGTGAGTATTTTGTATCTGTTTTAAAGCCTTCTGTTTCGAGCCTTCAAGGCTCGAGGCTCAAGGCTCAAAGGAGGGGATACCATATACTTTCTTAACGGAATAACCCCCTATATTGGGTGATTATCATCACAATGTCTCCTTAAGCGAATGTCTTTAATTTCAGATGAGTCAGACCTAGGGATAGAACCCCTGTATGTCTCCAAAGAGATTTGAGCCAATTTTTCACAAAATACTGTCATCTAATGATTGCTTCAGAAAACGATCAATATTCGGAAAATGTATATCAATTACCACTCAATATCCAAATGGCAAGCGAGAACCCCGTGAGAGCCATTAATATGCTGATGGGCTATTTGTCAGGGCATATTCGATTGAAATCCGAACTTAAATTTCAATATTCAAAACGGTGCAAAGGGGTTTCCAAGGGAATGCGCCAGAGAGTGCACAGGAATGCAGAATCTCACATCCAAAGGTAGAGCAGAGAGCGAGAGAGAGCCAAAGGTGGTGGCGGGGAGAGTCGTTGGCCGAGGCAAGCCGATGTCTGCCGAAGCAGGGAGAGCACAGGGAGAGCTGTTGCCGAAGCAGGGACAGTCGCTGCCGAAGCAGGGAGAGCCGCTGCCGAAGCCGATCCGAGGCGACCACGACATGCGGCGTGCAGTGGCAGAATCAGTCACATTTGCACCTCTTGCACCTTCGGGACGTACTCGTTACCCGTCTCCAGCGCGATCTGCCCAAAATTCTAGATTTTTTGGAAAATTCTGTTGTTTTTTTTTCTCGCAAAGGCAAAAGCAAACGAAAGTTTTTTGAATTTTTTTTTGACTGTGAAAAACCAAGGAAATTCCTGCAACTTTGGATATCAGCAGAAACGGCAGAAAAAAGGTAAAGATAAAGTGAAGTGAAAGAGAAATCGAGTGGAAATACGAGTGCTCGTACTCGTACTCGTGCTCGTGCTCGGACTCGTACTCCCATTTCCGGAAGAACATTATAGATGCATTAAAGCAGGGGAGTGGTGGAGTGGCGGAGTGGTGGGCCTCTGGTCTGTGAGAAAATTAATTAAAAGCACCCCATAAAAATCGCATAAAAATTCATAAATTCGCGCGCGTGCGATTGCGATTTGGGGGTACGGAATCGGGGTTATTTTGTTGTTGTTTTTTGGGCTATTTGTGGGCTACCCGGGCCAAGTGCCCGAGTGGCAGATAAGTGCTCTTCAGACCAAAACGAGAGAGCGGCTGCAAAAAGCGCAAAATGCTAGCACGCATCGGAGTCCTCCACCTCCTCCTCCTCCTTCCATTTCTGCTCTCTCCGATCTCCGCATCTCCGAGCAGGGTCTTGAGTGGCCCGAGATGGGCAGAGTGTGGCAGTGCCACCATTTTGGCCGCTCCTACCACCCAAAACACGAGTCGCAGCTGGAAGTAGCTGTTGCTGTTGCCGTTGCCGTTTCCGTTGCCCTAGCCAGAGCCCAGAGCCTGAACCAGAACCTAGTTGCAAGCTTTTGCGCGCTTTTCCATTGTTTCCACGGTTCTCATTGTTGGCAGGGGCAGGAATCAGGGGCAGCCGGCTGCCGGCAGCGAAGTAGTGCGAAATCCTTGCAGAAACCATGCCGAAACCCCACCGAAACCCGTTCCCGTTCCCTGCGACACGTTAGTCGGGTTTGCCCGTCTCACATGTCCCTCTCGTTCGGGTTTCGCACACTCTGCCACACTCTAAATCGAATGCGAAGAACCCCAGCAGACAATTGCTAACTAGCCCGATCTTCCTTTGCTACTTTCAGATCCTGACACGCACAACCCGATCCACAACTTATATCCAGAGATATCGCAGCTGTCAAGATGCTCAAGTGGGCTGTGAACCAGCCCCGACCCTCGTACCTGGCCAAGGAGCTGCCAGAGGGAGCTGCCACCAACCCCAAGACATCAGCAGCAGCAACAGGAGCAACAGGAGCAGCAGGATCAGGGGCAAGCAGCTACAGCGAGTTCCATGCCCTGCGGGGAAAGCTCAAGCGCAAGTCCCTCTGCCTAGCCCTCGCCCACGGACAGGGGAAGGAGAACCAGCTGACCTCGACGCCACTGCCAGCCAGCTCCCTGCCCGTGCACCCACGGACCCCGCTGCTCAAGGACCTCAGCAATATCATGTCCTCGCCCCTGACTACGCCCACGCCCACGCCCACGCCCACACTCCGCCCACCCGCCTACGCCTCCACGCTGCCGACCTTCGAGGCGGAGTACTCCCCGAGCGCGGCCATCATCCCGGGTCCGCTGCTCGCACTCCGCGGCATGGGCATCCCCGACAGCTACTTCGAGAAGCCCCGCTACCTGGAGCAGAAGCCCCTGCCCCTTCCCCTTCCCCTGTCCGTGCCCGTGCCCCAGGCCCCTGCCACGAAGAGCGGCCAGACCACGCTCAGCTCCAGCCAGATGGGAGACGTGACCCTGGAGCGGATGATCGACGCCATTCTGGAGAGCACCCGCAAGGCGCCGGCCCCCAGGCAGCCGCGTCAGCGTCTGCGCCAGCGACACAGACACCACCCCCTGAGCAGCTCCACCTCCTCCGCCGCCGCCGCTGCCGCCACCCACTCGCCCACCTACCGGCCCGCCTTCGACCCGGCCAGCGACCTCTGCGAGTACTGGAGGTCACCCCACGCGAGTGGCTACGAGGAGCGGGAGGTGCGCTCCCCCCAGCCGGCTACCGTCGATGGACAGTCGCAGTCGCAGTCCCAGTCCCAGGGGAAGAGGCGATCACTGCAGCTGCGGAGGCAGCGCGTGGTGCGGCGCAAACGGAAGATCGCGACAAGAATCTCCTCCAGCGTACGGCAGTCGGCCCAGAAGCTGCTGGCGGCCGCCCGCTCCGCCCAGAAGATCCGCCACATCAGCCCCGACAGCGGCCACAACTCGACCAGCGACTGCGACTTCGAGGAGGAAGTGGACTCGCTGTCATCGCTGGGCGCCTGTGGCGGCCTGGGCCTGGGCATGGGTCTGGAGGCAGCCACCAAGCGGCGTCTGAGCTTCTCCTTCCAGGAAGATCTGTTCGTGGAGAAGTGAGGGAGGGCGACTCGGAGGAGACTCATCTTTGGCTGTCGACAGATAACGTTTGTTCCACTTTTTCCCACTTTTTTCGTTACACTTTGGTTGGAGGAGTATTTTTGTTTAAACATTAGAAAGAATGTGGCTAAAAGCGCAGACTTGCCTTGGTATCCATAACCATATATGTATATCCCCAGAAAATAATGATATGTTGAAACAGATTTTATAATTGATTAAGATTTTTTTTGGAAATAAAACTTTTTAGGGTAATAATCATCGGAAATAATATGGTATTTCTACTGGGGAGTGTGGAAAGGGTACAAAGAAAGAACCACCCCGAAGGAGGAGTCCTATGTTGAGTTGAAGATCCATAGAACATCTAAATGCAAATCGAGTTCTTTATGGCCTCCAAGAGGCTGAAGATACAATATTAAGTTCAGAACGAGGCTGTTATCTTCCAGATATTCCCTATAGATCCCCTATGGATATATTAGCCAAGTCTTATAGTGTCACTGTCCTTGCCACATATCGACATCAAATTGCTCTCCTTCAATCAAACAAATCTCCAATGAGAAGTGGCAGATATACTTCCCTGAAGGCTCTATCCAGTGGGTTCCTTAGAGCATCTCGCACAAAGGAACTTCCCTGCTAGGACTACATGGCACTCGACTATCCGCAGAGTGCAGTTCTCACGGCAGTCGGAGTCAGAGCCGTTCCGCCCCTGAGTTCGTGAGGACGCGGATCGGACATTGCCGATTAGTCGAACGCTGCAGGACGGTAAGGCACACAGACATCGTGTGGGTTGGGAGAGACCCACCCCCCGCGCACTGGGCGACTGGCTGAGTGATACGGCATATCCTGTGTGTCCTTCGACACGGCACTTATCACGCACCTGTGCACCACCACGAAATGGCCAGGCAGCGGACTACAAAACGGTTTGGCATTACCATAAATTTGCATAGAATATACAAAAATTCGGTTTCGCTGCTGGTTTTCCGTTTTTCCGTTTTTGTTTTGTGGCCAGGACGGGATTCGGCAAGGTCCTTGTTAGCTGTACTCGAGAGAGTACGATCCAACACATAGACCGTGACCAAGTTATGCAAGCTCTGGAGGAGGCATATGGAAAGTTGTTCGCTCTGATCCTGGCAGGGTCCAGCAGCTGCCGCCGAGGACTGGCTGTTGGCGTGGGCTGTTGCTCCCCGAGGCTCTGTTGCGTTTTTAAATGTCTATTAAATGCCTTTAAGTAAATGCCTCTGAATGGTACGGCAACGGCAACGGGGCATTGTCTGCATCGGATCGTATCCCATCCATTGTTGCACGGCTTCTGTTCGCTCAATTGAGCCGGTCCCGCTCCCGCTCCCGCTCCTCCGCCCGGCCATGCCAGCTGCCCAGTAGGTGGATGTGGATGTGAGGCTAAGGATCTGAGGATCGCTCTGTTCTGCTCTGATTTGAGGCTCTTCGGTCCTTCGGCTGTGCTAAATGTCACATAAGAGCCCGAACGTTGCGTCGGCGGTAGCCGGAACACCTTTCCGAAAATTGCGCCAAAAGGGACTGCAAGAAGTCAATGGAAGAATGGGAATAATGGGAATGAAGAATGAGGCAGCGAGGCAGCGAGGAAAAGGAAACAAAATCGCATCGTGGCATGCGTCCTGCGAGGGCGGGGGCAGTGCCAGTGCCAGTGCCAGCCCTCGGGGACAGCTGTCGTCGTCTCCTGTGGCACGTGATACACTCATTCCGCCAACGCATCGAGGATCGTCTTGAGTATTTGGCATAGGAGTGGGAGTCGCTGCATAGTGGCACGAGGAGTTGTGTGCTTCAAGTGCCTCTTGCCACATGTTGCCGCTTCAAATTGGGGCAATTTTCGGCCTAACAGGGTTAAGTGCCGGAAATTACCCCGACAAAAAGGATGTACATACTCGGTTAAGAGAAATTCGCGCAAAATATTTGCCAGTCTTTATGTACAAGAATTTCCTCCAGTCTGAAACTATATCATATATCCGCCAAAAGAAGGACAAGATAGCGACTAACGATCGTTAGATCTGCAAAGATCTGCATAGAAACGACCGATTGATCGGCAGAAGATAGTTAAGGAAATCTAAAGAGCAATCTATATCCCATCCTTTCTCTCTGTTTTAACAGGATAGGATAACAGCTGCCCTCAAATAGAGAGGAATGGGAGGAAGAACTAGTCTGATAACGATCATTAGCGGAGCTGTGAAAGATAGAGTTCAAGTCTTGCCGAAAGATGCCTTCCTTCCTTCCGAGCAACTCAATCAACGTCAGAGGGGAGCGGGAATGAATCGCAACTGTCAATAAATGGAGCACTGGCGAGGGGACAGTAGTTCCCTAATCCCATCTGACATGAGCAATAAGTAATAAGTGGCAGAATGGGAACAGTAGCCCCCGAGACCAGAGCCCAAAAGCAGAGCAGATCAGGGGAGGATCAGAGCAAGATCGGTGGAAAGTAGTCGCTTTTTTGCCAACTAAAACTATTTGTATTTGTCAGAAGGCTCTGATTTCACGGCAGCTCAAGGCACGGCTCAAGGAAGACTGTCGCGAGGGCAGGACCACGTCTGATCCTCGACGATTAATCAATGTGACGTGTGTGTGTGTGCACTCTCCCTCTCCGGCTCTGGGACATCTTGTGTTTGGTTTTTCGCGCCAAAGAAATGTCCTCGCTCTTGTCCTGTGCGTCCCTGCTCTATCCGTTTCGGTGACAGCAATTTAGTTTTATTTCTCATTTCAATTTAGCTTTAAACTTGAATGTTGGATATCCCCCACGTTGGGTCTCTCTCCGACTCTCGGCTTGGGGTGGTGCCTCGGTTCGGTTCTGTCTGTGTCCTGCGCCATCGCTTGTGTGAAAGGGTTGTCGTCGGGTCAGAGGAGCCGGCCAGGGGTAGACCGCAAGATCAAACAATCCAATCGATTTGCATAGCCCGTAAAGTCGAAAGGGTTGTCTCTGGTCCTTGTTCCTTGCTGCTGATCCCGATCAAGATTCGGCTACAGATTCCGTTTGAGATTCCGATTGCGTATGTAAATGTTGTTTGCACGACAAACTTTATCTCGAGACAATGCCAAATGCAAACTAATAGATACATTTATAGCGATTTGGGCGGGATTAGAAAGGGTCTCTCTCCGACCGGGGTAATTAAACATCTTTACGGTCAGCCAAAAGGGCCAAAGGTGGAGGATGCTGCCGCACGCAGATTGCTTTCTTTTTTCTGTTGTGTACCCAAGGCAATGGAAAGGAGTGAGAGTACTCCTGAGAGCCATGAAAGGAGTGAGTCGAGTCGAGTCGAGTCGAGGACCCGATCTTGAGCACTTAAGCCAATTTGAAGTGAACTTGTTGTTTGTTTTGTCTGTTGTCTTGTGGCTTAGATGTGGTCATGGACTTTCGCTCATCGCATTTGATCCCCTTTTGACCATAGATCTATTTATTCCACATTTGCATGTTCAATCCTGTGACGACTTACGGGTATAGCTTCCATGGCAGCAGTACCCTAAGACCTTCAGTCCTTCAGAGCTTTTAACTTTAATTTAAATATGCAATATAATTATTTACTATATAAACTGGACCCATAAGACCCAAACCAATGCCGAATGCTACCCATACTCGTACACATTTCGTTATCAAAACACAATTGCTTGAAATATTTCTAATGAATGTCCTCCCCTCCGTTTCTCCGTCCATTCCATTACGGCATTTATGGCTCCGCAGATAATCCTTGTCTGAGGTCTGGGGTCTGGGGTACACGCAATGTTTGCCCACAAAGATGGATCGTAAAAACGTGTAAAAAGTTTCGAAATATACGAGTGTGTACTTGTGTATGCCTAATGAATTGTTTCTCCCTTTAATTTGGGTCGTAAAACCCCAAAAAATTCGTGGGGTGGGGCTGCAATCGATATATGTACGTCCGTACGTAAAAGTGCAGTAAAAGTGAAAGAACAAAGGCTGGGAGATGCGAGAACTCTTCATGGATTTGGTGTTTTTACGAGCGGGATGGAAATTTTTATGGATGGATCTTCACTTCATCCATCCACACATAAATCGCAAGAGACTTTATCAAATTGTCATTAAAATCGGGAAAACCTTCGGGGCGTGTGGCAATGAGAGAAAGGCAGGAAGGAGGGACTACAATTTTGATTAGCCAGCGATCGGTTCGGTATCGCATCCTAACGGAGTCATAAAATTGCACCTTGGTCCGATGGCAGCTGATGCGGGTCCCTCGTACCTCCCTACCCTTCCCTTCCTCCATTCAATACCATTCCCATTCCCATTCGCATTCGCATTCACATACTCATATCCATATTCGAATTCCCATTCGCTTTGTCGTTGTGCAGTCGTCGGGACATGTGCGAAAAGGAATCGGTATTGGAATCGGAAATTAGCGTATTCAGTGGGGAAATTAGCCAGAGCCTGATTATGCTGGTTGCAAATGAAATATCCTAAATTATGAGGCATTCACACTCGCACTCGCACTCGCACTCGCATCAACCTGCCTCTGCCTCTGGGCCCTGGACTATGGGGGTACCATCGAAAACATACAATATACAGTATAGAAAACGAGTGTTTCCTTGCCCTCATTCCCTCATTCTCTTCTCTGTTTGGGTATCCTTTTCTGCTGCCTCGTGGCACCTGTCTTCATTAGTTTGCTCTCCTTCGGAGCCCTCGATAAGCAATCAATAGAGGGAAACGCGAGGAGTCAGCCAGTGTCTGTTTGTCTACAGGTGCAAATGGCTGGCTGGTTGGCTGCCTGCTCCAATTTGTATCCAGCCAGTCGCTCCCTTAGGGCTGTACACATAATTCCAATGGCTTTTGCATATTGATTGGGCCTAATCCAGGCCACTTGTCGCAGGTACAGGTCCCTCTATAGCTCCATATTCATCTCCAGCTGCTGTCTCCGAAGTCTGGACCAGGCTGGAGGCGGAAAATGCGAGGGAAATACTTTCTGGTTCTACTGATCTTTTGCTTTAACAGTCCATATTGCTCCGGTTCGAGATGTGTAAAGCGTTATTTCTGGTTTCTTGAAGCATTCGATAAATTCTAGAAGTAAATGGTCACGTATCCCGATTGCGATTCCGATTCAGATCAGTTCCCATCGGGCTATAGCAAAGAGGTTCCATCATTTGCTCATTAGACATCTCTCTCTCTCTCTCTTTCTCCCTCTCTGGTTGTGGTTCTGGTTCTCTATACCTGCCTGAAGTGCTAATCCCGAGGCAGGATTCCTTCGCTGTATCCTGTGTCGAATGCGAACCAGTTTTCCGCTTCGCTGCAACTGACGCATAAATTGCGGCATATCCCGTTCCTGCCTCGTCTAAAACAGGACATGCCGCACACCCTCTCCCTCCATCTCCATCTCCATCTTTCAGAGTTTTTCTTTCCAGACACCAACATTTCCAGTTGGTTTTCCACATCTAACATTTGCCCGGGCCAAGTGGCCAAGGGAATGGCTATTCAAATTGTTTGCCCTGGCAATATGGCACGGTGATTTTTCATTTCTTGGGCAGCAGCAGCAGCAGCAGCAGCAGAATCGGAATAGGGATGGGAATGGAAGAGCAAATGGAAATGGAAATGGGGATAGGAATACGACAGGATCATAGATCAGTTTTATGGCGCTCTGTGGCAGCCGCTCCTCCAGCACCTGTTCCCCAAATGCAGGTGCCATCAATGGCATTTTCCTGACATTTACATAAGTGGCGCGTGGCTCCAGGAGCAACCTGCTGCTCCTGCTGCTGTCCTTAGATCCTCGTCGTAAGGACGATAGCCCCGGGATCCTTCCGCATGACAATGCTAAGTGGATATCCCCCTCCCCTCCTCTGCTGGGCATCTCCCTATCTCTGTATGTTGGTCTGTCGTCATCTCATCGACCCTCATCAAATGCGTCGATTTTTATGTTTCCTTTCGAATTTTTCACGCTGCATTTTCCGGTGCTGCTGCTGCTCGGCTCGTTTTCCTTCTGCTGACCAGCGGGCAGCCGGCAAGGGTTGCAAATGACCGCCTGCCAGGCCGAGTAGGTTTTCCCTTTCGGGCAAGTTCAATATTTTCCCAAGACGCTAGCGGCACGCGCTTTTCCTGGCCAGTGGCCGCTCAGCCATTGTTCCAACCCTTTGACAACTGTGTTGTGACAGCGGACAGCAAACAGAACAACCAGAGGACAGGCCACAGCCCACAACGGGCTAGTGCCTGGACCTTGATTCCACCCAACAATTGAAGCATCAATCACGAGGCAAGCCGCGATATGACAGCCAGGGAAACCGCTTCCGGGCGATTAGTTTTTGGTGGACAGAGTCGTGTCCCCAATCTATGGGAGAAAACAAAGAGAACTAAACCACTTACCTTTTCGAGGTTGAAGCCAAAGAAAGGGCTTTACATCTTCATAGTTTTACTTACCTTTAGATTGGTTTTGCATTTGAATTCTTCTCTAGATTCATTGGGTAGGAAAGGTACTCATTCTTCTCTCTTATTTATTGAGCAGCAGGTTTGGCTTTTGATTGATATTCGATTTCGTTTTGAGAATCCCATAAAGGTGGCACAGAAACATGTACTGATTGTAGCTCTTAATTCGTATACATTCTTACATAGGAATAAATATCTCATAGGTAAGTACTTACCTTACTTGTAGGTAGAGAAGATCTCGCATCAAGTTGAGGGAACCTTTATTTTGTTGAACCACCATCGTTCTGGTCGTCCCAGGTGACGGAGCCCCATGTGCCACCGTCCGCAATACCAGTTCCAGTTCTTCCAGTGGCGACTGATCTATCAAGAGCCTTTGACAACTGCTTCGAGGGTTGAGATTCCCGTACATGTCCTGTTCCCGAATCACTCAGTTTTGTTCCCAAAAAAAAAGAAGAAGAAAAGCGTATTCGTATCCTTTCATTTGCATTTAACCCTTTTCCATTGATGGCCGCCGCGGGGTTTCCACTCGGTCGTCACCAGCCAGAGACTCTGCGTACTTCTCGGAGAACGTGGTTCTCCTCCTCCTCCTCCTTCTCCTCATCCGATCCGCTCCGCTACGCTCCTCTTTGCCGGCCTCTTACTTGATTTTAATTTGATTTTTTCCTCTTCGGTTTCTAATATTTCGCCTGACATTTTCGTAGTTTTATTATGAAAATAGTTTTGGGTTTTTTTTTGTCGTTTTGTCGCTTTGTCGCTTTGAATCCTGTCCTGTCCTGGTTTCTTCTTCAATTAAATATGCAAATGTCCCGGATGATGCTGCAGAAATGTCAACAAGAAACGATTCTCGTGTGATATATCTCCGAGTGGGACACTTGAAGTTGCGCTTAATTAACTAATTGCCAGCCCAGCGGAATGGGCTGGGAACTTGCTTAGGAAATGGAATGGAAGCTGCCACTGGGACTGGGACTGGATCTGGGGCAGGCATCGGGCATCCTGGCAGATGGCAAAAGTCACATGTAATTCGTGCTCGATTAAGTTTTAGATCTTAAACTAAGATGTGAGATTGCTCAAGGGGTTTTCTTTTGACTAGGAAACCTTTACAAATGTATTAGAAAAGGGTGGAATGAAGGCAACCAGACCTGAGGTGGAACAACCCGAGGACTTTGATTGAGATATGAGCAAGGCTAAGGAAAAGCTCAGATCAAGACAAGGAAAATAAAGGATTTTCCACTAGATTTAACTTAAAAATAGTTTTCGTTGTTTCGGTAAGACGTGTCCTGCTACAGGTCTTCTCCGATGGCTGCACCCACTTCTTGGGTGTTCTTATGCCTCGGTTGTCAATGGAAATTGAAGCATTTTGTGGACGATCCTTATTATGAAATACATGCATGCATCTAGGGAAAATAGGAGTCGGAGTTTACCTGAAAAGTATACAAAGTGTTTTAATAATAGTTTCGTATGGAGATGTGTTTTAAAGATCATATTGGATCTCAATATAACATAAATATGAATGTATCTATGATATCAAGAGCTCACTCACTTGTTACGCATATCGCCTGCACTACTTGTCGCCTGGCACCGCTTTCCGCCTTGCACTGCTTGCCGTATTGATGACCACCTGCTTCGCTCAAACTCACGCAGAAAAAAAGCAAAATAAAAAACACAAGCTAGAAGGTAGCATCCAAGTATTTCGCTCAAATGTTTTCTTGTGCTATTTTCACACTTGCTGCGATCTTTTGTTAATTTTTCCCAAACTTCTGGCTCTCCTCACATATGGCTTTGCATTTTCCTGCCTTTTCGACCATTTTTCTTGATTCTCTTCGCACTGCATCCCACTACTACTCGCGTGTAGTGGGAGGGGGAAAGGGACAAAACTTGACGAATTTTCAAGCACACACACACGCACGCAAAAAACACAAAATAACGAAACAAAAACACATTTTTAGATTTTTACACATGAAAAGAAACAATTTACGCAAAAATAATATGTGTTTCTACGTATGTATATTTATTTAAGAGAATATACATATCACAAATTGCGGCACTTTTTCTTCGTCGCCACTTTCTTCGTGCCCATTTCTGCGCCCCCGCCCATGATCAAACACATTTTCTTGCACCAAAACACCTTTTTTGTACACCTCCTATCTTCACTGCACTCCCGCGCGATATTTTTCGCGTTGAATTTTCCTCCATTTTCCCGATTTTCACCAATTGAAACGCGGAGCCGACTAACAGACGCGCCGCCTTGGCCGGCAAAAAAATTTGAGTGAGAGCCGTGCAAGTGCGTTCATTCTTTGATCTCCTGCTCCTCTTCCTATTTGGTCGCTCTCCCACTCCCTCTCCGAGTGCTTTGGCTAATCCATGATAGAATCGTGCAAGGTGGTCCGCTGCCGTCTTGTTTTGGTCATCACACCAGCAAACTTTGTTCTTCTCTCTCCTTCTGTACCGCTGAGCGTAAGTCTCGAAAGAGAGTAGGCCTTGCCTAATCTCATCATGGGCAAAAATACTCGAGAGAGCGTGGGAGTGAGTGCAAATTGGAAGAGAAGGAGTAGATCAAAGAATGGACGCATTTGCACCGCTCTCACTCAAATTTTTTTCCCACGGTCAAGGCGGCGCGTCGTGAGTCCGCTCCGCGTTTTTATCCGGGAAAATCGGGAAAATGGTGAAAAATCCAACTGGAAAAATGTCGCGCAGGTGTGGGAAGTGAAGTTCAGTGTATTGGTTCGGTGATTGAATACAAAAAAGTGTGTTTTAATGCTAGAAAATGTGTTTGATCAAGGGCGGGTGTACGGGAAGAGGCAAAATGGCAACAAAAAGGCAGCTCGGCGAAGGAAAAGTGCGGCAAAGTGTGATAAACATATACATATACATATATTTATTTGATTTATTGATTTATTTGATATATACATTTGTAGATAGACATGCTATTTTTGCATAAATTCTTTTTTTCATGTGTAAAAATCCAAAAATGTGTTTTTGTTTCGTTATTTTGTGTTTTTTTCCGTTTGATCACGTGAGTTCCAGCAATGTGTGTGTGCGTGTGTGTGTCAAGTCTTGTCCCTTTCCCCCTCCCACTACACGCGAGTAGTAGTGGGATGCAGTGCGAAGAGAATCAAGAAGGAATGAGTGCTCTCGTTCCAAGTGACGTTCATGAAGGGGTGAGGCACTCCCAATGCTGCTGATCTGACACGAACTTCCGCCCTCTTGTGCCTCACCTTAAATTAATAAACGAATGCCTAATATGCAAGCTCGGAAAACGCAACGGAACAAGATTATTGGTAAGTGAGAGAGAAATTGTAATTTTATTTAATGATTTTAAGGGAATATGCACTTGATTTTTGTACCCGATACTGAAAAAGGGTGTGGAAGGAATGCAGGATGAAGCGTTTCCGACCACGAATAGTCGAGTCGATAGAGCCACGTCTCTCTGTCCGTCTAGAGCTGGTGCTGCCCAGACTCCTGTTATATGGCCCCGCCCCCTATCGTATATGTATCCTCGATGATTGTTGGCTTGGAAATGGGGCATTTTATGGGGAGCTCTACTATATACCATATAGTATTGTACTATATATAGGCTTATGTACACTTCCAAGCATTGTTCTTGTAATTTCACAACAAAAATGGGAATAAAATCTAAGCATGAAATTGAAAGTTTCCAAGCCACTGGGTCCGATTCCTGCGATTCCTGCGATTCCTGCAATTCAATCAGAGAACAAAAAGTGCGGCAAGAAAACAAAAATAATACTCGTCGGGTCGGGAGGAAGGCAGGAAATTAAAGGAAAGGCAAGGAATGGAAGAGAGAAGAAAAAAACGTAAACTAAATAATTACAAGGCCTGCCAGCCAGTCAACAACAACAACAGAACACAACACAGAAATCACTATAATAAGGAAACGGACAAATCCTTGACACCCATGGCAAAAGGACACCCCATACCATACCACGGCCTGGCCGTGGCGTGAGTCCCCGGCTCGGTCTTCGGTCCGAAAGAAAACGAAACGAAATCGAAATCCCAAAAAATGTAATGTAATTGCAGTTGCAACAACAGAAGAATAAAAAATGGGAAAAAAGAAAACTAGACCAGGACCTTGGTGTGTGTTTTTTTTTTTTTTTTTTCTTTTAGCGCCGAGGGGTGAGCATGCCCCTACCCCCGTTGTGGCTGCGGCACAGCTACCCCTTGCCTCTTGCCGCGGCCTGCCCCTTGGGAAAGTCTTTCGCTCTGGCGCTGCTTTCTTTGCTTGATTAGATTTGATTTGTGTATTTGTGGCATTTCACTTTCGCCATCGCCATCGCCATCGCCATCGCCATCGCCATAGCCATTCCCACTCCTTGCCACACCGATGCCCATTTCCGGATCCCATTCCAGGACCTATTCCCTTTTCGGTTCATGCTGCTGCGAGCTACATTTAATTTCTAAATTATCGACACGACCATGGCAATGGGCGTGGATTGGCTTGAGAATCGGTATCGAGATCGGTGCCAGGATCCGGGACTCGGCCCCCCTTTGCGTGTTGCTGTTTTTTGTTTTGATTAATCAAATTATATAGAGCTTTGCGGGAATCGGCATCGGAATCTCAATCAGAATCGGGGGCAGGAGCAGGAGCAGGATCAGGAGCAGGGGCAGGGGCAGGGGCACTCCAGTTTCTCGCTGGAAAAAAAAGAACATTGCACTCGGAAAGCCTCTGCTAATGAGGCAATTTAAATGCTAATACTTTGCCCAACAAAATATCAAATTATAATCCAAATCTCACCGCCCCGATGCGTGTGCGCCCCCCTGCCACAGTCGCTGCCACTGCCACTGCCACTGCCACTGCCACTGCCAGAGGGGTTGGCTTTATAATTATGGAATATGAATATGAATTTAAATATGAATTTGAATTGTGAATTAGTTGGGAATTGGCTTTCGGCTTTTGTGATTCAAATCGAAGCCCTAATACGACAGTCGGCCGATGGATCGGTGGGGACACACGCCACACATCGCCATCTCTGGCGATCGCCTCTCTGCCGCGGCCAAAGTCCGTTAAGTTTGGTGTTCTATTTGTTGTTGCTGCTGTATCTGTTTGGTGGATTGTTGGCAGACCTAAGCAAACAACGTCACAGGAGCAGCAGCAGCAGCAGCAGCAGCACCACCACCACCACCACCACCACCACTAAGCTGCCGCTGGACCTGCTGGCCGCAAGGATGACCGCATTGTGAGCGCGTGCTTGGGGTCAAAGGGGACACGCTCGCATCTGCAACTGCATCTGCATCTGCATCTGCAGCTGACTTTCCCGAATGGCAAACAATGAAACAGAAACAGAACAGAGAGCTCTCTGTTTACCATTTTCCATTCCGTGTGCCGCTGTCTGTTTTTTTTTTCGTTTTTTAATAAATTAAACAAATAGAGGAAAACGCGCTTTCATATTTTGTCATCTGTTGTTTGCTTTTCCATATTTTTCCACAAGGCGCGCACGCTCCCGTGCCACCGAAGCCCCGAAGCCCCGAAGCCCAGGGCCAGAGATGATAAACGATGTCGCTAAGCCGCGACAATATCGGCTATTAGGGTAATAATTTGTGGGATTAGGAGCTGGACTTGGACTCGGCCTCGGCCTCGGACTCGCACCTAGAGCTACCCCCAGAGTCGCGGCAGAGTCGCGGCTGAGTCGCGGCAGAGTCGCGGCAGAGGTAGAGTTCAGTTTCCGTTGGCCCAGCGGGTCCTGCTGTGGGTCCTCTCGGCCCCTCGGGGCGAACTACTTGCTCTTGCGGTTTTGGGAAATTATTTCGAATTATGACATATTAAGATTTATATTTCAGCGCGCGGAGGGAGGGGCACAGGGGAGAGCGAGAGTGAGCGAGAGAGTGAGAGAGTGAGAGAGTGAGAGCTTGCCAAAATGTGAGCGCGCACAGGAGGCGGCCGCAAGACGCGACACGGCGCTCCTGCTCGGGTTTCATCCTTCGTTCTTCCTTCGCTGCACAATCGGCGCCCGCTCTGCCGACTTACAGCTGTTCCTTGGAGGGACCTCGACCTCGACATCGACATCGACATCGACCTCGACTCGTGTATCATCCAGCGAGGCCGAAGCCATTATTATTTCATATTTTGATTTATTGTTTTGCTTATTGTTTTGCAATACATTCACAGCAGATTTTTTTTGGCAAATGCCGTTGCCGTTGCCGTTGCCGTTGCCTTGTCCTCATCCTTTTGTTCCTCCGTTGGCTACGGCCTTGCGGTCTGCCTCCATTTTTGCGATTTTCGCCCAGCAATTTATGTAAATTTTTCCCAACCGAAATTTCGTTTTACGCAGCCAGGGGCATGGCTCTAACGGAATTCTAAATGGATCCTTTGCAGCAGGAGGCACTCCCTTTGGGCATCCTTTGGGTAGCTGGCAGTTCACCAAAAACTCTCCAAACGTTTCCCATGTTTATTCCTATTATCTGGGTTGTCTGGGGCACACAGCCTTTAGATACTCTATGGGGTAGCTATGGGCTCAGGAACAGAGCTCTTAAGGCCAGGAATTACAAGAACTGAAAGAAATCATCTGAATTGCATAATAAGCATATCATCTTTACTGATTTTTTAAAGATTTATACCTAGCCTTTTCCGACTTTTATGCACTATTTTCGTGCTGAAATCAGGAAGGAGATCAATGAACCCACCAGAAAATACTCAAAAATATTACCAATTAAAATATAAAAAAATAAAAAGTGAAAATGTGCCTCTTTACAATTGACACCGAGAGTCTTGAAATTAGATTCGACGACTGCTCAGCTTCCTTTGGAGGCATTTTATTCTCCCCTTTACTGTACTTTGGCACGCCTAAATGTCGTGAGAATGACAGGTGACGCGTGGCGAGTGCAGGGGTATACGGAACAGAAAGAGAGAAAAACAACACACAAGCTTGGCTCCACCAAGCCGGGGCCTCGAACTCTTCTACACACAACTAAATCCCCATTCTATGCGGTGCATGCCAGCACCTCAGCGAGCTATGCCACGCCGACCTCGTTCTGCTATGGCAAACAGCTCGCGGTAGTTCGGAGGGAGCCGGAATGGCACAGGTTCGATTCCCACCGAGGATGGACAAAAATTATAAACTATTTTTATTTTTGTTTTCTTTTTTTTTATGAATTTTTTTAATTATATTATTATAACTATAATTATATAATATAACACATAGATCGGCCGGAAAATGACACTAGCGCCATCTGGCAGTCGTTTTCGTGTCGTGTGTACATTTATTTTACATTTGTAAAACTGTTATATGAAATGCATGTAAAAAAGAAAGTCATGTAAAATTGATGCAGTGGCGCCTCTACTCGGACACTAGGAGATACTTGAGCTTGTGGAACTCATCGAAATAGTACCGCTAGGCGGCGCCTCTGGCGATTGTTATGTAGAGTAGAGATGGACAAGGCCCGTGTCTTTTTTCGTGCCACGAAACTCTAGTTTTGTGCGGGGACAGAACCCAAAAACATGTTTGAATATTTTTTAGATATAAAACCAGTTGTTTTAATAACGAAGAATTTATTCTCCTGCGAAAGGCTTTAGCAATAATTCTAAGTAGATTTCCATAACCGACTGAATCCGTAGCTGTAGACCCAACAAAAACGCAATCGAATATTTTTCATATCATCCATTTTATTTCATCTAACTTTCATATATTCGTAAGTATATATTGTATTTGTGTATTTGCTTTGTCTTGCTCAATAATTACACAATTTGGAGTTTACTTATGTGGTTCTTGTGGTTGCTTCGGGCCTCCCAAAGGGCCCAGTACAATGTTTGAATTACGAGTATGCAAAGGATAAAGTAAGAGCATAAGGAGGGGGGTCTCAAGCGGGAGTGGCGGTGGGGGCTCAACGCTCGAATGGGACTCGTATGTACAGAATGTTCGCTGATCCTTTTATAGAACAGATGCGTCCTCCATGTATTCGATAGGTCTTTGATGCAAACGATACGATGAATGCGGAGCAGGGCCTAAGGACTCGCATCTCCCATTTGAAGTGGGACCTTGCTTGTATGTACAATTTTTACAGGAAGGATGCGACACAAAAAAAAAAAAAAATATGGGATTTTTAAAACTTAATTTTCGAGGAAAAAAAATGATCTTAAACGATAAAAAGCCTTGTTCAGAATCGATAACTAAATTAAATCACATTTAGCGTATTTTAGAAATTTTTGCAAATCGTAGCTCCGAACGGGTTCCACCTCTTAGATATTTACAATCTCTAGACAAAAAAAAGGGCAAACAAACTCCATTGAATATGGTACTATAGTATCTAGGTGTATACGATCCGTGCGATCCGTGCGATCCGTGCGATCCGTGCGATCCGTAGGATACGATTTACGCGAATTTATGCTTGGGTGCTTCTTAGGTCTATGAAAAAAAATGTTTTGTTCCGTTTTAAGGTTTGCGTTTACGTTTACGTTTACGTTTATGAATAATGTCATTAGATTATGCTTAGAAAAGGGTTCATTGCCACGCCCGGAGGCGTCTCTCCGGGGCGTTCCCGTTGCGCTTCGTTGCCGGTTGTCTGCTGAATTAGAACAACACATCGATGTACATGTTTCATCTGGAGGAGCCGCCCGCGGCCTGCTCCTGCTTGACCTTCAGCAGGAGCTGCTCGTGCATGTGCACCTCGTCGTCGTGGTCGTCGCAGATGTCGATCTCCCCGTCGGCATCGCCGTCGCCGTCGCCGTCGCCGTCGGCGTCTCCGTCCGCGTCGGCCGCGACCTCCATGTCGCCGTCGATCTCCGGGTCGCAGTCCTTGTCCATCTCCTCGTCCTCGTCCGGATCCTCCTCCGACTCGGCGACGGTCACGGCCGCGGAGGCAGCGGCTGCGGCGGCCGCGTTCCGGGCATTGGCAGCGGCTGCCACAGCAGCGGCGGCGGCGGCAGCGGCCACGGCTGCCTCAGCGTAGCCGGCGGGGCCGTGGTGGTGCATGTGCATCGCGTGCTGCACCGCCTGCTGCTGCTGGCGCTCCCGCTCCCGCTCCCGTTCCCGTTCCCTCTCTCGCTCCCTCTCCCTTTCGCGCTCCCGCTCGGCCAGATGCTGCTGCTGCTGCTGGTGGTGCTGCTGCTGCTGCTGCTGCAGCTGCTGCAGGTGGTGCAGGTGCTGCTGCTGGTTGTACGGGTGGTGCTGGTGCTGGCCCCCCGTGCTCGCGCCCGACGCTCCGGCTGGCTGCGCGTGGTGCGCCCCCGGCTGGGAGTGGGAGTGGGAGTGGGCGTGGGCGTGGGCGTGGGCATGGTGCTGCTGGGCCATGCCCGCGTGCATGGCAGCGGCAGCGGCGGCTGCGGCGGCCGCCTCCCCCCCGTGGTGGTGGTGGTGGTGATGGTGGTGGGCGGCGGCGGCCGCGGCTGCCGCCGCATTGGCGGCCGCGATGTGCGCCTGGGCCTGGGCCTGGGCGTGGGCGTGGGCATGGTGCTTGCTCGGCTTGCCCGCGGCGGGCGGCGGGGCGTCGAAGAGGAGCCGCGAGATGGAGAAGCTGGAGATGGGGGAGTTGTGGGTGCTGCCGGCCGAGTAGCTGGTGTTGGTGTCGTCCGAGGTGGGCGTCTCCCGGTCGCTCTCGTCGCTCTTCAGCAGCTCGGCGGCCTCCAGCGACTTCTTGTGCATCCCCAGCAGCCAGGGGGCCACCGACTCGTCCTCCTTCGCCGACTTGATGATTGTCTCCGGCAGCGGCAGCGAGTGGCGCACCATCGCCCCGTACAGCCCGTACTCGGCCATCTTCGTGCTGTGGCCCCAGCACTTTTCCGTTTTGCGCCACTTGGCACGCCGGTTCTGGTACCACACCTGCAACAGAAGCGGAAAAGCATGGATCAGCTGTGGATGGATGGATGGGTGGATGGGTGGATGGATGGTCAGTCTCTGGTTTGTGGGGGGCCTGGATAATGCAACTTAATATGCAATTAAAAATGCACGCAACCTGCCTTGGGTCGGGGGAAATGGAGTGGAACTGGACCCAGATGTGGGTCAAAGGGATTGCATCGCAGTGCATGTGTGGAGGGAGCATCTCTCTCCTTCTCGCTAATTGAGCCCCCGAATACCGATGGGATTTCCACATATTTTTGGCAGAAATTCGTTAAGAAATAAGTGCTGGCTGCTCCAGTGTGAAAATGCCTTTCGGAGAGGCCCTCGGAGAGCACTGAACAGCGAGGAGAATGGGGCAAAGATCTCTGCTAAAGCTATATCCTGGCAGGCATCGTTTGGGGCCTAGGCCTTGGCTTGGATTATCCCTTCCGTGTACAGTCTGCACAAAAAGTGGTGGCAAAAGCAAGCGAGAGGGAGAGCGCGAATCGTGACGGGGTCAGGACAAGGACAAAGGGCGCACGATTAGGGCGGGCGGCACACGACACGACCAGCAAAGCGACCAAAAACTAATTAAATTAACGCCAGACCGAAAAGTGGGTGGAGGATGGGCTCGAGGATGGGCTCGCGGCAGACAGCACTTGTCACGCATCCGTCTTGCCCCTGCGCTTCCGATTTCGAGTACTTATTAGTGGCACAAGACGGGCCAAAATGTTGCCAGCCGTCGCCGTGGCCCAGGCCCGTGTGCGGCAACATTAAACGGTCAATTTTCAATTTCACAGGCTGCTGTCCTCCCATCCTCCCCTCCTCCCCTCCTCCCCTCCTCCCGGGGGACAACTTAATCTGCTGTTGTGAAAAGTTCAACTTCATTTTGGTGCCGGGCTTTTCCCAGGGTTGCCGCTCCTGCAACATGTGCCGCAATTCTCCAGGGGCCATCAAATTGTGGAAATCACTTTAAATTCGTGCGCCACGCGGCCTCGGGCCCAGCCCTACCCCGCCGCCGCCCCCGCCCCCGCACCACTTGGTGTGATGTCAACATTTGCATTTACAGTTGTTTGCCTTGTTTATTGTTGCACTTGCAACAACAGCAACAAAAAGCAAAGCAAAAACATGGCAAATTAAATCTGCTTGAGTTGACAACACTTAACACCCGCCACCTCCCCAGGGAGCGAGAGAGAGAGAGCGCGGGGGGGGAGGGAGAGGGAGACAGCAGCAGCGACAGCAAGTGCTATCTATTCGAGAGAGGGAGAGAGAGAGAGTGCTAGAGAGTGGATGGGTAGACTCAATCAGTGTTGCTAATGCGTTGATAAATGACTTTTTCTGAGCCAGGCAGAGGAATACCCTCTACTACTTATGCAGGAAGGGGTGTACAGGGTATACAGGGTGTACTGGGTATACAGAGTATACAGGGTGTACTGGGTATACAGGGTGTACTTGGTATACAGGGTGTACTGGGTACATTTGTAGGCCCTCCTGTGCTGGGAGAGTGAGCGAAAAATGCAAATAACAATTTTTTTAAATGCTTTTGTTCCCCGCCATAACCTCTTTTGTTTAAATGTTAATTACATAATTATGCATAATCATTTTTAATTCCATTTGTTCCCCGTCCCTCCGTCCACCTGCTTTGTGGGTGTGCGCGTTAACAGCTCATTAAAAGCGCAGGAGAAAGCCCAGGGAGGGAGAGTGCAAAAGTGTATAATTAATGCAGCAACAGAATTATGCAAAACCAAAAAACATAAACTATGGTGCCAGCAAATTGTTACACGCCGCGGAAGCCTTCGAAAAGGGAATCTTGAGGGTCTGCCTCCCTGCCGACCAGGCAGAATGTCGCTGAGGGTTCTTCTCTCGAACTTCCTTATAGCGACTCTCAAGGGAAGCAACAAAAAGATGCGTAGAAAGAAGTTTGTTTTACTTTAAAATAATTCGAAACAAACGATGTTTCGGGGATGTTTGGGCAAGCAAACAAAATATATTGTTTTTGATTTATTCAACCATCCCACACTTGCCTCTAGCTCCAAGTACCCCAATGCTGTAGCGGCTTCGAGATTCCAACCTCTGGCTCTGCATCCGCCACAAGGCATAGATGGAGGTGGCATTCTGTTTATCGATTCCGACATGAACCTACATACATATCTAACTCCCCCTGTCATACCTTATGCCCTGAACTATCCCCTGAACTATCCCTTAAGCTATCCCTAAGCTATCCCTAAGCTATGATCGCCTAAATTTAACAAACTTTTAGCTTCTCTTCTCTGCTCCTTTCCTTCTTTTGTAACCAATTTCCATTATTAGCAGATAATTGTTAATTTAATAAATAAATACAAATTGTTATCGCCCCCTTTAAGTTCGGGACTTGTTTTGGGGGGAAACCCCAGTGAAAATTACAGGAAAAATAATGATTTATGATCGAGAAAACATGAGAACGCTCGAGTTACGGGCATAGAAAAAAGTCGTAGTCAAGGACAATTCGATATAGGGAAATTCGTTACAGGGAGATCAAAACGCTCTAGTGGTCTGGAGAGAAATCCTTTGTAGGGAGGATTGCAAAAGAGACTGTAAGTGCCCGCTAATAAGGTCTGTGTTTCAAGTGCAAAAAGGAGTAAGATCCATGGCTCTCTCTCAAAGACTACTTTGAATTTCGATGAAGTTCCATTCCGCCAGCACTTGACGTGGATGGGATGCGGATAAAGGATCATTTCCACTAAGAGTACGATAGCCGGAACTAATTGAAACGAGCTGTTTGAAGCCCCTACTATATGTTGGGTAGTGGGGGCCAGGCCCAGCCTTGGGAATGCTGCTCAATGGTGCTCGAGGGTCTAGCAGTGTTTTGCGACTGTTGGCAGCTCAAGTGCAAGTGCAGCGATTTCCTTTTGGCAGTTTCTTTTGTGGCAGCTCCTGAGCCACGGGTTTTTTCGGCAAATTGGAACAATCGGCAATCGGAACATGCGGTGGAGTGCAATTGGAATTGTGCATTTAATGCACTGGCAAAAAAAAAACCGAAAATACAAAAAAAACAGTGCACTTTTCATTGTCTTAATTCGATTGTTTTAAGAGCACAAAGAGCCTTCGAGCACGTCCTCAATTGGACTCAGAGAAGGACATTACAAATGCCCTTGAAGGGGGATCTTCGCGGATTTGGCTGCGAGCACTATCTAGGCAGAGCCGTCAGCCACAACAAGTCGGAGTCGGAGCTGCTAGCTTTGTCCCTGTCGCACTCGCCCAGGCGACCAGTGTGTCGCGTGTCGAAGGTGCGGAACATTCCGCGGACTGCCGTTGGAGGCTGATTGGCCGGGGCGGCCACTTCAATGCGAAACGTTTCGCCAGCGACGCCTTTGTCGCCTGGTCGTTGACTTTTGACAGCGGCCACAGCATTTTCGGGAGAGCAGCCGAACGGCGAGAGCAAGCTTTGCTGCGAGAGAGAGCAGGCGGGCAGGCGGCGAGCCGAAAACATGTTTTGCCAGCCATGTTTCTTTCTCTTTTTGTTGTTTGCTGCTGGGCAGGCTGCAGGGGCCCCGAAGAGCGAGGGGGGGGGGGGGGGGGGGGGGGGGGGGGGGAGAGAGAGCATGCACGACACACTCGCACACACAAAATGGAATGCAATTAAAAACGGCAGGCAAAAAAACACACGCAGAAAACAATCAGCGGGCGGAGAGAGGGGAGCGGCAGCGCCAGAGAGCGAGAGAAAACTTTTAATGGTGGCTTCGATTTGCACGAGTCCGTGTTTTCTTGTCTCAACGAATTTGCATGGCTGCCGACGACAGGCACTCCCTCCTCCGCCTCCGCCTCCGCCTGCGCCTCTGCCGCCGACGAGCTTCATCTTTGTCCTCGGCCTCTTATCGTGCTGCTAATGATTGCCTCGCCTCGGCACCAGAAGAGAGAGACCCCACGACGACGACGGCACTGCCTCCGCTGCCCGCCCATTGCCCTCGCCGACTCAAGCTGTGAGCCGACTGCGCTGCTGCGCTGCTGCGCCATATTTGCACTTAATTGAAGTGTGTGTTGGAGAGAGATGCAGAGAGGGAGAGGGAGAGGGAGAGAGAGAGTGTGAGTGAGTGAGTGAGTGAGAGTGAGTGCTTTTGAATTATTTTGTGCGTTTTACTGCCTTCTGGTTCTGCTTTTGCCTCTGATTCTGCTTCTTCTTTTACTTTCCACTTTTCAGCCAATTGTGTTTGTTAATTTGATTTCTGAACATTAACACACACACACGCGCACACACACACGCGCATGAGATGCACCAGGCCTGCACCCTGGGTAAGCGCCATCTTGCGGCTTCTCAAGTGCATATTGAAATAGCGGGAGTTGTGCGCTACGCAAAACCCCCAAGGGAGGACGACCAAAATGGTAGATGAACGATGGCAAAAATTCGCTATTTATTGGCTTAGAGGATTAGCCCTGGGACCCATCTGGAACACTCCGTGTTCTACGTCTCCCTGAGGGTTTCTCTGCTTCCATTTCCCCTTCCAGTGTGGCTACTTCTATTTCCCTTCTCTTCGAATAATTCCCGAATAATTCATCATTTTCTGTGATTGTTTTTTGATCTAGCTGAATGTTCCACCTTCTGGATTCGCCAGTTATTCGAAGAGAGCATCTTCAATCGACAGGATGGAGCTTTTTTGGACTTCCATCGATTGGATCGAGGTGAAAGGTTACTTTTAGACCACTCTTGGAGAAAATCCACCAAAATGGAGGATCCTGCATCTCAAAATATGAAATTTTGTGCCGCTTTTTGTGGAATTCCGGATTATACGAATGATATTCAAGGAGAGCATCTTCAATCGACAGGATGGAGCTTTTTTGGACTTCCATCGATTGGATCGAGGTGAAAGGTTACTTTTAGACCACTCTTGGAGAAAATCCACCAAAATGGAGGATCCTGCATCTCAAAATATGAAATTTTGTGCCGCTTTTTGTGGAATTCCGGATTATACGAATGATATTCAAGGAGAGCATCTTCAATCGACAGGATGGAGCTTTTTTGGACTTCCATCGATTGGATCGAGGTGAAAGGTTACTTTGAAGACCACTTTGCAGATGCATTTCGCCCAAGAGAAGTGAAATTCCTCCAAAATGGGATCCCACATCTCAAAGAATGAAAATTTTTGCCACATTTTGGGGATTTATGGAAGGTAAGAGGTTACCTTTAAGACCATGTCGCCCAAGAGAAGCAAACGTCCACCAAAATGGAGGATCCTGCCGCGGTTGTACGAAGGAAGAGCACCTTCAATCGATGGGATCTAGCTTTTTCGGACTTCCATCGATTGGTTCGGGGTACCTCTTAGGTTACCTCTTAGACCACTTTGCAGATGCATTTGGATGCAAAAATCCCCCAAAACGGAGGATCCTGCCTCTCAAAGAGTGCAATTTCGAGCCACTTCATCCATTGGATCGGCGTAAAAGGCACCTTTCAGACCATTTTGCAGATCTATTTCGCCTAGAAGTAAAATTCCTCCAAAATGAAGGATCCCACACCTCTGAGAGTGCAATTTTGTGCCACTTCTTGATGGAATTGTGGGTTATACGGATGCAAGGCTCTTCCTTGGCTGCTGTTTCTCTTTGACTTTTGATCGCCTTTGTTTTAGTTGCCATTCCGTTCCGTTCCGTTCCGTCTCGCCTTCCAATTTGCAATTTTTGCAATTGTTGTGCTCTCCTCCCGTCCCGTCCCCGTCCCCTCCCGTCCTCGTCCCCGTCTCGGGCTCTTCGCGTGTTTTTTTTGGAGTGTCGGCGAGTGCCGCTTGCCACGTTTTCTTACTTCATGCCCCGTTTGTGTGCTTCTGTGGCTGCTTCTGTTTCTGTTGCAATTGCAATTGTGTGCACTCGTAATTATGTAATCAGCGGAGGCCTCATTACGGCGGCCCCCGAGTGTGGCAACACTTGCCGAGTGGCAGGTCCCATTCTCCCCCTTCTCGCACACGCCCCCAGCCCCCTCCCGCCACAAATCGAAGCATTCAATCTTTACGATGGCGCACCCATAAAAGTCGCCCCCCCCTCTCGCCAACGCTATAAATCCTCGCCAGCAGGCCGTTAAAGTCAAAGGATCCACAATCAGTCGAAGGACTGCGACGTGACTCCAGGGCGAGCTGCCCCACCACCGGACGGAGAGCCTGAATGTATGTATGTATGATGGGATTTGGGAGTGCGACTCTTACCTGTATGCGGTCCTCGGCCAGGCCCGTCTTCATGGAGAGCAGCTCCCGGGCGCTCACGTCCGGGTAGTGGGCCTCCTTGAAGGCCTTCTCCAGCTCCTCCAGCTGGCTGCTGGTGAAGATCGTGCGGCCGTGGCGCCGCTTGTTCTTCTTCTTGCCGCCGGGCCCGGCGCCGCCGGGGCCCACCAGGACGTCCGCGCCGTGGCCGGCCAGGAGGCTGTTGGGGTTGCCGCCGGCCCCTCCGGCCGCGCCCAGGAAGGCGGCTGCCTCCGCATGGTGGGCGGCGTGGGCGTGCAGGTGGGGGTGGCCGTGGTGGGCGGCATGGGCGTGGTGGGCATGGTGGGCGGCGGCCGCAGCGGCAGCATGGTGATGGGCCGCAGCGGCAGCGGCTGCCGCATGCTGATGTGCCGCCAGAGCGGCGTGATGGTGGCTGGCGGCGCCGCCGGCGGGCGAGGACCGACTGGCGGAGGCTGCCCCGGCCGCCGAGGCGGAGGCGCTGGCCAGGGCCGACCCGGAGGCGGAGGCCCCCGATCCGGCCTCGCCGGCGGGTCCGTTGCTGCTGGGCGGAGACCCGAGATGTCCGTTGCTGCTGCCGTTGCCGTTGCCGTTGCCGTTGCCCGGGGCGGCGCCCGAGCCTGCACTGCCGCCGGCCTTGCTGGGCGACTGCTCATCGCCACTGGCGTTGGCCAGGCTGCTGGCGTACTCCTGACCACGTGCGGCCGCTTGTTCTGCAAAGAGATGGTGGCAGAGAGAGGGGGGGATTAGTTGAGTGGCATTCCAGGCGCTTGCTCTACACATGTCGTGGATGTCGATGTTGAGGCATGTCTCGCTGCCACAGAACCCATTTCCATTTTCCATTTTCCCATTTCCCTTTTCCCTTTTCCCTTTGAGCGGAGGACAATGGAAATGCCGCAGGACCCAAGAGACATTCGAGCCGAGTCCTCGTTCCCCGTTCCCCGTTCCCCGTGATTCAGTGATTTTTCGCACACGATAACGCCGTGGCGGGCGGCAGCTGAAAATAGTTGCATGCCCCTGCCCCCCGACTCCTCTAGCACCCGATTCGTGCGGATTTTGACAAGTTGCCTGGATTTGTATTCAAATGTCAGGCAGCGAAGGGTTAAGCGCATGTCCTCCTCCTCCTCCTTTCCCTCTGTGGCATTCCCAGAAATGGAAATATTTTCTTTTTTGGCAGGCAGGAAAGGAAAACGCAAAGACGGAGGCGAAAGGAGGTCTCCTCGGCTTCGGCTTCGGCTGCGGCTTTGTTTTGACAATTAGGGTGTTAGGGTGTTAAGTGGTTTAGCCCTTTCCTACCCCCGTCTTGCCGTCTCAAATTAAACGGGAATCGGCTTAGGCGTGTCGCAAGGGGCGTTCTATTGTGATGCCCCCGATCGACGATTGTGCGCGTCTCGCTTTTCTCTCGAGGGCCCACATCGGTTTCCGGCCACACACTTATCGGGCTGACCAAATTATCTTGTTCGAGGAGGGGAGGAGGAGGTACCTTCGATCCCTTAGCGCTGGAGAGGGGCTGCAGAGAGTCGGACACGGGCATTGGATGGAATCTGCAAAGATCTCCACTTCGTCTACAGTTTGGGCCCGCAAAACTGTTCAACTTTCCATTGAATTAGGCAACAAACAACGAGCAGACCTGCTCCTAGCCACCAGAGAGGGAGAGAGCCTTTCATAGTCTGTCTGTTATTGCCTGGCCACTTTGGCGGCACAATTAGACACACATCAATTAACAATTAGCTGGGGAGCCCGAGGGGGGGGGGCAGCGACAGCAGACCAATGTCCAGCCCAGGGCCCCCGGCAGAAGTGCTTTAAAGGCACCAGCCCCGGCACAGCGCACTTATAAATAGCCACAATGATGAACAATAAACTGGGTATTGGGTGTGTGTGTGTGTGTGTGTGTACTTTCTGTAGATGCCAGCGAATGGTCAGCCACTTTGGGCGGCTATCGATGTCGTCTCAACTAATTTGATTTGCGGCATGGAGGAGGTCTGCCTCTGGGTCAGTGCGGTGTCATGCGATATCTTGTGGCCGGCAGCAGCAGGCTCCTTTTCTGCCCTTTTCCATATCCATTTTCATCCATTTTCCTCGCCTGTTTTCCGCCTAAATTAATTTGATATGTTTTCCGCCCTGCTCCTGGCTCTCAAGTGGTAATAAATACGTGCCTTTGTCCAGGTCCTGCCTTTGTCCTTTGCTTAATTGTTCAATTAAGCAATATTTCGATCGAATGGCGGCATTCGGCCTATCGATACTTTTCGATAGTTGTTCACTCCCCCTCCCCCTCCCCCTCCCCCTCCCGCACCATCCACAGACGAAATGTAAAATTACCAATAAACTCAAATTGAAATTGCCAGACATATTAATAAAAGCCAAGCCCACCACCAACCACTTGGCAGGGAGCTCTCTCACTCTCTCTCTGTGTGTCCTGGAGGGGGGGATTCTGCCTAGCACTGCGTAGAGATGGGCCTCCAGGGTGCCACCAGCCACCACGATGGAGGCTCTCCCTCTCTCTGCCTCTCTCTTTTTCCTCTTAATTTTATTTCTGCTGGAATACCTTGAGGGGCGGCCTCGAGAGTGAAGGAAATTTCTGTTGACAGGAAATACACTCGAAATTGGCAATTTTGCATTTACGTTAATAATACTCGAGCGTATTTACTACTTACGCTAGCACGGTGCTGGGTGGTGGGTGGTGGGTGGTGGGAACGGGGGGGAAGGGAGGGTTGTCTAGGCAAAATGGGGCCACACGATGGTGCGGGTGGGGTGGGGTGGAGGGCGGGGGGGTGTGCGGGGGGTGGCTTGTGTCTGGCGCGGGTGGGAGCCAATATGACGCGCAATTATTTGTAATGGAGACGTAAATAAGTTGAAGAAGCAAAGTGGCAAAGAAAAATGGCAAGAGGCAAGCGGCGGGCGGCGGGCGGCCTGAGTGGGTGGCTGGGTGGGGGCTGGGTGGGTGGTGGTTAAGTTGTTAGTTGTTGTACAATCCACAGAACCTTTTCATTCTGGCGTTTGGGGGTGGCTTTACGGGATATGTCTCCCAAATTGTGGGTGGGTGGCGGGTGGGTGGTGGCTGGGTTGTGTTTGCCTGTGCAGGGTGGTGCTGAGTGCCTGCGGGGTGGGGGGAGGGGTTGGACGCCCCGCAGTTAGCTCGTTAACTCGATTTGCGCTCGCATTTCCCTTTGTTGCTCCCACCCCCCTTCCCCCTTTGGAAATAAATACGAAAAGGCGGAGAGCAGTCCCGTTGTTTTTCCAAAATGGCGGCACGCCCCCACCTCTGTGTGAGCGGGACAGATAGACAGCTTTTCGGGGGTACAGTGGATGCCATGAGTACAAGTGCACAGTCTTCAGGGGCCTTGCGGGATGGATCGCCAGCCCCGATCCTTCCCAAAGCCACAGCCAGGCCTTGGCGACTGTACCCGAAGGCGGGCGATGCTGGAGGGGGCTGTGGCAGGGCGGCAGGCCATTGATTCGCCGGCTTATTCGCCCCACTCCACCACTTGGCCCTGGCAGTGCTTGTGCCACGACTATTTCCATTCCCATTTTGAAGCCGATTTCCCGTTCCCCTTCGGAAGAGGGTATGACGATTTTGGCCAGACGTTGGCCCTGATTCGGATCCGATGGGACCCCAAGTGCGGCATCAAATGCGTCGGCTATCGATGCCAGAATTTCCTTTCTTTTTCCTCTTGTTTCTTTGTTTGTTGGCATCTCTTTTCCTTTTTGTTATTTTCGTTGTTAGACGACGACGTTTCCTCGAGCCATTCAACCATTTATGCACGGGGTGGGGGAGGGGCAGAGCGAGAGAGAGTGCAGTGAAGCTTAAATGAAATAATTGGGTAGTTAGTCCGTACAGAGAGCTCTCTCTCTCGCCCTCTCCCTGGCGTCTCTTCGAGTGAGAGGTGCTGCTTTTGCTGCTCTATAATTAGACATCATTTCGCGTTCAATTGCGTTTTGTAGTTGCCCGGCGGCGTCTGTGGGCCAGGTGGCTATTAGCTTATGAGATTCAGGCTCTGTATCTGTATCTATTTGCAAGGCATGTGCTATCGACTTGTTATCGCTTTGGCTTCGATTAAATTTGATGATGATTTTTCAGCCAGTTTATTGTCTATCTTTTGCCCTGGACTCCTGGACTATCTACTGGCCATCAATAACGGTGGCTCCTTCGTCCTGTGCCTGCCCCTGCCCCTGCCCCGTCCACTGAATTATCGATAACATGCCCCCGAGCACACACACACACACACACACACACAGAACGAATCAGAAACCAAGCGAAATGGTATGTTTTACTTTTGTAAAATTCATTGGGCCATAAAACGGCACTGCCCCCTAAAAGCACACCCCCCCCCACCCCCACCCGTGCCTGGGCGCATCTCGAATGGACCGGACGGAATGGCCCGTAAGGACGGAACGGACGGAATGGACGGCAATGCTGTTCCATTTAAATGGGCAACTAACTCGTAACCAGAAAACGGCTGCAACCTACAACCCTTTTGTGGTCTGTCCATTTCGGTTGCCAGCAACGTTTTACAACACTGTAAATGCTGTGCGGAAATAGCGGTAAATATAAAAGCACACACACACACAGACAGAGAGAGAGAGCGAGAGAGAGAGAGGGACATGTAGTGTTGTGTTGTGTGCGCTCAAATATTTATTAACCCATCAACACATGCGGAAGTTTTCGTTTTTCCGGCCGTTTCGTTACACTCACACCGACACACCGACACACTCGTGGCACGTTCAACACCCACTCCTCCCACTTGCCACATCCTGGTGGGCGGGAGTGTGGGGGGGGGGGGGGGCTCTCCGTGTGTGTGTTTTGGGTGTTTTCTGGTGGTAACAAATTCGTGTAGCGTTGCAAATTGCTGTCAACAGGGAAATTAATAAAAAGTCAAACGCCTTTTACCCACAAGGCAGGGCCCTGGTAGGGGGGCAGGGGCAGGGGGGGAGGGGGGGGTTAAGCGTTAAGATCGGCAAAACAGGACTCCCTTCCAGGCGGGGTGGGCGGGGCCGTGTGGGCTCTAACTTTCGGGTTCTTTGCCTGGCCATAAAATGGATTAACACGTTTAATATTCAATTTGGGCACGCAGTCCGCCATGTGAGTGCCCGGGGGACAGGGGTGGCAGGGGGGGGGGGGGGACCGGCTCTACTCTGCATCTCTGATTCGATTAATGCCATTTTTGAGTGGCAAAATTCGCTGTCCGGGTAATTGCTTTGCGGGAAATGAAATGAAATGGAAATTCGCAGCATTTCCGCAGCGCCACAACCGATTGGCATTGCGGCATTGATGGGGCCACTCGTAGGGGCTACTCCCTGTTCTAATGAATCCGTTTTCGGGGCATTCGCAGCCTCCTTACGCAGGTCCGATGCACTTTCCCAGCGGCTCGACTGCCAAATCATGCAGAAACTGCTCAAGATGGGGCCTCCAGCTCGAGGAGCAGCTCGAGCCGCATTAACGGCCGAACAAAGCCACTTAATGGGGCCAGGGGGGGGCACCAGGCTGGTCGAGAGAGGCTGGAAAATCTGTGCAAGTTGTTTACACGCCGCGCACTCGAGTGCTTCCTAGAAAATGACGAGCGTTGCGAGTGCAACCTGCAGTCTGCGGCAGTCTGTGGCAGTCTGCGGACGTCTGAAGTGGCTGTTGCATTTGTGGATGATCATGCAGCCCGGCCAAGGGGCAGGGACAGGGGCAGGGACAGGGGCAGGGCAGCTGGTAAAAGTCTCGGAGCTCCTTTCAATGCCCGCTGCCACTTGTTGTCATCAATTTCTGTGGCTTGGTTACCTCTTCCTCGCCTGCTGTTTATCCAGACCCCATCTCTGCCTCTCCCACAGGCCGGTTGCATGCCACTTCGTTGGAAATATATCTATTTTTTGTTGTTGGGAAAATTATCTACTTCTGTATTTGTTTTCGTTTCGTTTCGTTTCGTTTTGTTTTGGCTGTGTTTGCCTTTCGGAGGTTTTTCCAATTAAAAAATTATTAAGAAAATAATGGGCCCCCCCCTGCCACTGCCCGATGGCCCTCCGTCCTCCGTCGCCCCCTCGTGATCGTGTTTTGGGCTGTTCTTTTCCGCTCTTTCGGCCTACTCATTGTCACATAATTAACACTTGATACAGCAATTTGTCGGCCGGGTTTTTGGGTTCCTTTCATTGTCGGTTTTTGGGAAAATGTGCGAAAAACTATCGAGTTACCTCTTACCCCTGGCAGGAAATGTTTCGGAAGTAGGGCCCCTCCAGAGATCCCTATCGATGCTGCTGCTGCTGCTGCTGCACTTTTTAGAGGTTTCCGTTTTCATTTTCAGTATTTTTTGCAGTTTTGATTTGATTTTGAGTCAGAGGACACGCGTGTGGCAGATCGGAGGCTTCCCGGCAATTATCCGATTTATCAGGCACCGGGCTCTGCCAGCGCCCAAAGCCAGCCCCCAATTTGTGAAAGGTCCGTGCCTCAGGGACGAGAGTGGGGCGGGAGACCTGAGTGTGTGTGAGAGACATGTGGACACAAAGAGCAACAAAAGAGCAGCCAGACAGCGATACGCGAGCTGGCAGCGATCCCAAAGGATCTGCGCACTTGCACGACTTTCGGGTAAATATTTATTAGAAGAAGAGGAGGCAGCAGCCTGGATGGCCTCCTCGATGGCCACTCAAATTAAGGATAACAACGTGCACAGCACTGGAGCATCCTGGCAAAGTAGCAATTTTCCCGGAGCCAACAACAAAAAGGAATAGAAAAGAAATTGAAAGGATGCTGCCACTGGCACTGCCACTGCCACTGCCTCTGCGGTTAACCACTCGAGTCGATTTATTTTGTACACAATTTGCCTCGAAAACTAACGCCCCGTGTCCTGTGTCCTGTGTCCTGCTCCTGGGCAGAAGAAAGCTGAAAAGGACTTGGTCGTCGTCCGTCTGTTGCCTTCTTTACAGCTCAACCAGGCCAAAAGGGGCCCCGAGGCCCTCCAACTGTTGTTGTGCAAACAATGTGCGAGCGGACACGGACACGGACACGGAGACGTACACGGACGCTGACACGGACGGACCCTGCCATGGGCTTGGGCATGACTAACAAGAACTGGAGGAAGAATAAGAATAAGAACAGGACAGGAGAGGACGGGACAGGAGTAAGGGCCAGCAGATGATAAAGAAGACGGTGAAGACGGTGAAAATGCAGAAGTGGCTGGAAAAACAGCTCCCGGAAAGGTCAACAGTGAAAGCGGGCACGGAAACCACACAACGGAACGGCAAATAAACAGATGTGGAGTGTGAAAATTTAACAAATTAAGTGCGTGTAACTCTCAGATACATTTGTATCTGGTGTCTCGTTCTTCGCACCTTTGAGGCTGTGAGAGTGGGATGGCTAGACAAACACGAGCGCACGGCCCACTGCCCCGAAGGCCAGAGAGGGATGGCGATGAAGATTCTAGCCAGGGGCGTGGCCATCTGCCCCATGACGCGGCCAAGAGGGGGGTGGGAAAGCAAACCAGATCTGCATCAAAGTAGATATAGATCAATAGATCAAGAAAGATCTGATCCCAGACCCAAGATACGACCCAATGGAAGAGTGGCCTCAAAAGCATACAGAACTCTAAGGGATTCGGCAGGAATAGATGGTAATCAGAGTGGAATCCCATTGGAACGATCCAATCAGAAGAGAGAACAAAAGACTCTCAGGAAACAAGAGCTTTTCGGGATAGCCCCATGGGTTGTACGATTCCGAAGATGTTGAGGAAAGGATATACAAATGGAAGACTCCAAGAACGATCTCGGAAGGACCCTGAAAGGAGGCCCGACTGGCCCAGGGCTATCGCATTTCAAGGAGTGATGATCCCCTGTCCCCTGTCCCTGTCCCCTGTCCCGAAGTGGAGGAGTGCTCGTCGCTAATTTGAATGGAAATTATGCGCTTAATTAGGGATACACTCACGCGGATGGGAATACGAATACGAATACGGTGCAAAGGGGGGGCATGGAATGAAGTGTGTGCGAGATTTCACACTTTGCTGACATCCCCTGCCCCTCGTTTACGCTCTCCCTCTCCCTCTCCCTCTCTGTCTCTCTCTCTCTCTCTCTCTGTGTGAGTTATTAATAAGCTTTGTTGAGCGTTGCCACTCGTGCTTAGTGCTTAATTTACCGTTGTTCCCTTTGTTTCAATGCCCTGCCCTGGCTGCCCTGCCTGCCAACCCCCTTTTCACGCCTTGAGCTTATTAGAGAGCGGGCCTACGCGACCTCCGGACGGTCTGCCACTTGGCTGCACTCGGTTCAAAGGCAGGCGCCGTAATTAGCCGTGCAACAGATCTCCGGCGGACTCACTCACCTGCGAACTGGGCTCCAAAGTGCTGCTGGAAGTGGCCCCGGAACTCGTGCGGCGTGCTGAAGCCGGGCGGCAGGAAGCCGCGCAGATAGGCCGCCGCCGCCAGGGTGGTCATGTGGTGGTGGTGGGCCGCCGCCGCGTTCGAGGGGTCCGCGGCGGCCGCATAGCCGGCGGCCGCGTAGAAGTTGGCCGGATTGAAGACGGGCAGCTGGCAGTGGGCGGCGGCAGCGGCTGCGGCGGCCGCGGCTGCCGATAGTCGTGTCACGTCCGGGCAGGGCGAGAGGGAGCGCGAGTCCCGCACGGCCGCCTCCTGGGAGATCTGCTGCTGCTGTTGCTGCTGTTGCAGTTGTTGCTGTTGCAGCTGCTGCTGCTGCTGCTGCAGTCCGGAGGCGCCTGAGGCCGCGCTGGCTGGCGTGTTGGCATTGCGGGGCGGTGGAGTGGCGGCCGGCGATAGTGGCGCCTCCGTGGAGCTGGGCGTGGCTGCAGCGGCGGCCACCTGCTGATGCTGCTGCTGCTGTTGTTGTTGTTGTTGTTGCTGCTGCTGCTGGTAGGCGGCGGCCCCGACGCCCAGGCCGAGGATCTCCTGGATGGCAAAGGGGGTGCGCATTTTGGTGGCCTGCATTGTGCCGACGGCTTTTCGCTTTGTCTCTCCGGGCGGACGCGCTCTTGCGGCAACTGTTCGTGGGAGGAGAGGGGCAGAGCAGGAGGGTCTTCTTATAGCACTCGTGGAACGGTCATGGCCGGCACAGTTAGAGTTACAGCTGGGGGACACAATAAAAAACAATTTCCGTGCGATCGGAACACTCGGACATTTGATGAGAAAAAAACACGCACGAGATATCGAGATATCGAGATATCGGGATATCGAATGGTAACTGTTTCACTCTTTGGCTTTGGCTTTCGATTCGATTCGATTCGATTCGGTTCGGGCTAGAGCAACGGTTAACTGTTAACGGTAAACGACTGCCTGTGTGTCTCTTTGGCTCTTTGCTGCTGAAGCTGGTCGCCTGCTGTTTGTGTGTGTGAGAGATGAGCCGTTCGTTGCGAACAGCGTGCGAAAACGAACTGAAACCATAGCGGGCGCTGCACGCGAGCAAAAGCGTCGTCGCTGTCTCTCTGCCGCTGTCACTGCCCGCGCCGGCTGCGACGCCAACGCCAACGCATGGAGTGGGATTTCCGATCCGTTTGTCGTTTCTCGTTTCTCGTTTGCCGTCGCTCGGTGGTGGCTCGCTCGCTGCCGCGCGCGACGACGACACCTCGGCGCAGCTTCAACTGTCGACTGTGGCGCTGCTTCTGCACTGCGCTGCGCTGCTGCTGCTGCTGCTGCTGCTGCTGCTACGCCATCTTTGCGAGCGAACGGGATGGCACCACTGTCGACCGCTTGCCATCCCTCGCGCACTCACGGCCCTTCCACTGGCAGGGGCAAGCGCTCGACTTCCAGCCCAGCCGTCCCGCTCGCACTCGCCGCGCCCCGCTCTGGCCCTCTCGCTCGCCCCTGGAAGACCGCTCACCGACACTGTCCGTGTGCGCCCCTCCCGTACGTGTGCGGCAATTATGCGGCGACTGCCCTGCGTGCTTTCTCGACGGCGTTTCGGTTTCAGTTTGTTTTGCGCCCGCCGCCAATTTGGCTGGCCGCTGGGCTACCCTGTGTCCTCCGCTCTGTCCCTGTGTGTGTGTGTGTGTGTGTGTGTGTGTGTGCGGCAGATGGGTCTTACGTGCTTGCTCTGCTCCTTGGCTCCTTGGCTTGGCTTTTTGTGCTCAATAATGGCCCAAAACTATGACATTTCATCGGTTGCATTGCCAAGGCAAACGTCAACACATACTGTTTGCCGATAGAGGGAAACGGCGAGCAAGGACTGCCCTCCAAGAACTAATTTCCATGCGTTTCTTGGGGAAGGGGAGGGTGGGAACTTTAATTCAAAGACTTCTCCAAGTGGCAGCAAAGCTTCAACTGAACTTTCGATTGGAATTCGGAATTGGAATTTTATGGAAATTCTCTTTCGGCACTCTCCTGGAAGGATCCAGGGGAGGCGGCGAGAGGTCCTCTCGCTCCTAAACGTTCCGTCCGTCCGTCCGTCCATCCGTCCATCCGTCCACAAATTGCAGGCATTGTTCGGGCCAAAGTTGGTCATGTTAATTAAGCTTTTCCTTTGCGCTCTCTCTCTCTCTCTCTCTCTGTCTCTCTCTCTCGCCCATCGATTAGCCGCCTCTCCGTCTCTCCCGGCTGACGGCACTCGCACACACATTAATTAGTCGCATTGCATAACAATTGCATAATCAATATGCCATTTCAATTAGCACACTTGTCTCCAGAACTACAGACGCAACTACAGTGGAGCCTCGATGCCCAGGACTTGGGTTCACTGTCCATCAATTTCACAGAAATTTCGTTGGGAATCGGGTCTTCCCCCGAATAACACTGGAATCTACCCATATTACTATAGATTTAGATATATGCTTCCCTATTAAACCCTTACTGATGGATCTCTAGCACTTTGCTTTCATCTTGCTCCCCTCTCCCCAGCCCCCCTCCCCCCTCTACCCACTCCACAGGGAACACATTAAAACTGAAAATTCTCAATGATTTCCATCCATCCATGACTTATTTTCCCCGCTTTGTACTCCTCAGCCAGTCTCAAGTGTCCCCCCCCTCACGCCCCCACGCCCCCACGCCCCGTGCACGCCGCAGTCGCAGATGAAATAAATCTAATTGACAAAAGGACCTGCCTTGGGGGCGGGGAGGGAGACACAATCACGGGGCACACATGTGGCAGAATGCATTCCCACCGGCCAGTCGTTGGACTCGATGAAAGAAAGCAAAGCACAAATATTCCGAAAACTTTCTACAGCTCCTAAAATATTTGCATAAAATGTAAATATGTGCTCCAGCAGGAAGGGTCATCCATATGTAAGAGGTGTTTCCCTGCAGGTGGAGATGGCCCTAGATCTGGAGACAAAACGATGGCCAGTGGCCATAGAGGCGTCTTCTATTTGAGGATCTGCTAGTGGCTTACTTAGGGGATTGCAAAGGAAAGTCCCTCCCATATTTCTGCGAGTCCTCCATCTGCCACAGAGTCTTATTTGTCCGATATATGGGGACTATATGGGGATCGTAGGGGCTTCTAGGGATCTAGGAGAACGGCTTACCTACAGAACACCTTCTCCTCAAGGGCCTGGGGCGTTCTCCTTCTGTTTGGAGGCACTTTCCCTCCCGCACACAAGCCCCAAAATGCACCGTCCTATCGGGGTCCTTCTAGGACAATTCCGCTGCGTAGAGAGGAGGATCACACGGTCTTCTATTCGTGGGGGACCAGGGATCGTATGAAACCCTATCGATGCAATTTCCACCATTTTTGACTCGAAAAAAGGCCTCCAAAATTGGTTGACTATCTATTGATGGGTTATCCAGCAGGCTTGTGATATTTCTTGGCCTTTTCTTGGATTTCCTTCGAATCTGGAGGGATCCGATGGGTTCTAATTGGTTCCTTCATGGACTGCCTTCCTTGGGACACTGTCACTGCCCCTGCCCTGCCCTGCCTGCCCCCTTCGGCTGTGGTTCGATAAAAGGAGTTTCCGTTTCGCATTGTCCTCAAGGGCCGTCGCATTATTTCATATTTATAATGTAATCTGCACTTCATCCTCAAAGAGACGTCGCATAAATCACACACAAATGGAGGCGTGCCACTGCCACTGCGACTGCCACTGCCACTGTGACTGCCACTGCCACTGCCACTGCCGGTGGCAGGGCCCGTGAGTGGGCGAGTGGGCGACTATTTGGATTCCATATTCCTTCCATATGGAAGGCGTCCACTTCATGGGCTAAAAGCCCTCTCTCGCAGCGCTGCCTTTTTGTTTGATGTTCGACGGCCACTCGAGATGCATTTGGATTTGAGATGCATTTCCCACTTGGCCGGGAGTCGGAGTCCCTGCCTGGGACCCCTTTTCGTTGCATGCAAATTGGGATTTCGTTTCGATTTGTTATTGCTTGATTGATCCTTTGATCCGCATGGGTCCTTGCTGGCCGCCTCCCTGCTGCTCATTAGGCTAAAAGCCTTTCGATCCAGTCGAATCTGCGGCCAACTAATTAACCATCCTTTCGAGGGAGCTGCGAATGGGGCTGCGGTGGCCGCTCCAGCGCCAGGAGGAGGAGGAACATCTGGCGGCTCTTCGATTGCTTCTTTTCGTTTTGTTTTTGCTCACTTTGGAGGCAATCCCCTGGGGGGGGGCCTTGCATTTTTGCCATTGTCTCTGGCCTCTGGCTGCATATTAGCCAGGTTCTCGGCTCGGCCATTGTTGTTGCTTAGCCAGAGGAACAGGGAGAGCGAGAGAGACCGCCATTGTCCTGCCGGCATTAGCCGCCGAGTCCTGCCATTTAACTAATGACAAACAACGACCGCAATTGAGCTTCGCTTCACGCTCCACGTGACTTCTTTGCGACTAAGTGGAGGGTGGAGGGTGGAGGGTGGAGGAGTTGGGAGAGCCTTGGGGGGATCTGGCCCGACGGAGGGGCATCAGAAGAAAAACTCTCGGCAGTGCGGCATTTCCTGTGGCCTAAGCCCTCCTGGACTCCCTGTGGAATGGAAGGCCCAGCACATAATCCAGCCATCGACTGATGCACGTGCATTCCCGATCCCTCCAGGGCTCCTTGTCCTGGCAGACACGCTCCCAATAGTCGGATGGTCGGGCGATGGCGGTGGCGATGGCGCGACGTCGCTTTGAGCCACTTGGAAATCGTTAATTTCATAATTACATGTTTCATGCACACGCCCTGTGCCCCGGACTCCAAAATGGGGAATAGCTGTGGCAAGTCCGTGCGTGTGCGTGTGTGTGTGTGTGAGTGGCACATAAGTGGCAGCCAGCCAGAAAGCCAACACCATTTTGGCCATAATTTAGTTTTGCCCGTCCATTAGCAGGGCAGGGCAGGGCACGGCAGGAGCCGGGGGCAGGGGGCGTGCCTTTGTTGCAATGCCACACAAAGGGGGGTGGGGGAGGGGGAGGGGGGAAGTGGCCTCGAAGGAGCGGCAGTTCCACAAACGCGAAAGAGAAGCCAAAGAAGAAGGACGAGTGGATAATTATTAATAATTATCGCATTGACGTGTTTTCGCTTCTTCTCGCTCTTCGAGGGTGCCCCCCCCCCCCCCCTGCCATTGCGAGTGTGTGTGTGTGTGTGTGTGTGTGTGTGTGTGTGTGTGTGTGTGTGCAAGTGGTTTATATAATTGGTCAACTGCTGCCCCTTCTTCATTGCCCCAGCGGCGGCCACTTGGCTCGAGGGTTGACACAGAACTGGCAAAGAAAAAGGGTTGCCCCCGTCCGCCCGTCCGCCGCGAGGGGAATCGATTTTGAATCCCTCTTTGGCCTTCCATCAGGCGGCTTCTGCCTGGATTTGCATCTTGGAGCTGCCTCCCGCCTAATCAGCTGTGGGGTGGGGTCGGGGGGGGGGGGGGGGGGGGGGGGGGGGGGGGCAACCCAAGCCCGGCCCAAGGATAACTCCAGAGCTCATTAAGCTGCGGGCTCAAAAGAGAGAAGCTCTTTTCAATTATTGCCGCAGAAACATTGCCGCAACATTTGAATGGAATTCAAAAACGCTCATAATTCAGAATTAATCCCAGGGCCCCAACGGGGGCTGTCCTTTGTGGACATTGCGCCTAAATGAGCAGCAGACGAAACCATTCGAAACGGAACTTCAAAAGCGTGCCCCAGCCCCCGCCGAAAGGAGACGGGGATATGGCTTTTCACTTTCTGTTGACGCGGCATTCCATTTTGACCATCATCTAAAGGAAGTCTATGGCTGGGGCTGGGGCTGGGGCTGGGGCTGGGACTGGGGCTCAAATTAAAAGTAAACGTCGCATTCATTTGAATCTTAGGGGGTGCCAAGGGGGGCGGCAAGAGGGGGCTGCATGTGGGGCTTACATGGGGTTTATTTTCTTAATTACGCAGCTCAAAATGCTGGACCCGCAATGGCCCGCAATTATGTGATTTCAGAATTTTTCAATTAAAAGCCACCGCTCGAAAAGGAGTCAAAAGAACGACAGGCTGTCAATGGGAGAGTCCTCCAGTTTTTGTTTCGAGTTTTGTGTGTTCTGTTTTCTGTTTTCTGTTTTCTGTTCCGTTTCATTGGATACGTTCTGGCAGGGATTAGCGCGGCGGCACACAGATGGGGCCGCTCCGCTCCGCTCCTCTCCTCTTTTCAACTTTTTAAACTTTTCAAATTTAATCAACGGCCAAAAAGTGACGCAAAAGGCGGGCCCTTGCCCCGCCTCCACGGGCCTTTTATGGCAGACGTCCTGTTTATGGCACGTCGCGTCTGGCAACGCCAGGGGGCGCCACCGCAGGCCGCCGCGAAGGTCCTCGGGAGCTTGCGCCGCGGCCCGGGGGTTCGTGTGCCGGGAAAAAGCTTAAGCTTCGGAAAGCTTACGCAGCAGAGTCTTGGGAGTGGTATTGTGGACCCAGGAAGAGCCACCGAACTGTGAGTCAAGGATATATGTAGGTGTCCTACAGGACATTATCATTCGGCCAAAGGCGTCTTGGGGGGGTCTCTATCTATCGTGCTTCTGCGATGATTCTGGTCCTGTATTTTAGATCTATTGTTAATTTGGTGCAGCGGCAGGTCCTGGGGAGTCCTGGCGGGGAGAGAGAGCTCATTTCTGACGGATGGCTGGCGCCATTGGACGGATGCGTGACAGACAAACACTCGTGCCACCAGCGCACTGACAGAGGGATACCCAGTGACCGGTGGGGGCAGGGGGAGCTCTCCCCTCCCCACCCATCCATGTCGGGCCCTGATTGAATCAACTTTATTTCAAAATGATGCCACTTAAGCGCTTCCTCTTGTGCCAGTGTGTGTGTGTGCCGGATTCAGTTTGGATTTTGCATGTGGCTGCCACACACACTCGCATGGCATACTTTCTGGAATGTGCAACGTGCCAACCGAAATAAACTTGATAACAAGCAATTTCTCACGTCTCTCGAGCGTGGCAGTTGCCATTTTTGGTTGCTGCCCCGAGGACGAGGCGGGCTCACGGCATGCCACACATGAATCCAAATCAAAATTGCCATACACTGAGGAAAGCAGATCCAAGCGATGAATTCGAAGGGAGCTTCTTGCCCTTTGATTGGAGTGGGCCCAAGGATGATACGAATACGATCAATCCTCCATTTCGATGGCTCTTTTCTCCGAGTGTGAATGAATTCGATTCGAAATCCACACACCGAAAGGCTCCCCCTGATGGCTTTTCGGATGTGTTTTGACTTCTGACGCGTTCCACGGCGTTCGCTCCTCGTTCGCTCCTCGTTTTGCTTATCATTAGTTTAATTGGTGGCATGACGACATCATTGACATCTATTTTATCCATTGCCCCGGCTCGGCTCGGCTCGGCCCGGCCCATCCCTGGCTGCCTTTTCACCATTTAATTGGATGTTGGCAGTCGCAGGCCCAGCAGGTGGCCGGACGAGGAGGCAGGGGATTGGGCTGGGCCAGGGCTGGGCCAGGGCTGGGGCTGGCTTCGAGGGTTGCCTTTATTTTGACATTTGACACAATTCGGATGACTCGGAGCGGCATCAACAAGCCCCCGCCCCTTACACAGGGGTGGACTTTTAATTTGTCACTAATTTTCCATGTCTCGTCAAATTTCATCGCTCCGCTGCTGTCCTCATTAACGCCTTTTAAGGCAGCGACAACGAGAGAGAGGGAGTGGGAAGAATATGATTCCAATTTCGCCAACTTAATGAAAGTGTCAACTTTAACGAGCCTCAAATTGTTTTTATTTTCACTTACTAATCTTGGCGCAACAACAACAACAACAAAGAGGGGCACCAGCAACGCCAAAATCAACAAAAGTAAGCCCCAGCATTGGGGACACCCAAGAGACACCCTCAAAGAGGCATCATTCCCAATGGTATATGGTAAGCATATATGTTTATTGCACGATTAATACCTTATTTTATGTTTTATAGGATTTAAGACCTCGCCAAAAAGAAGATTCCTTGGAAAGATGTCACCAAAACACCACAAAGAGGATTAAAGAGGAAAATAATGAGGCCAAGACTCGATCCTACTACTATAAATACTTGTACGCATTCCAGTAACTAAAGAACATTTACTCAGAGCTCACGGAAATACGTAAGTACCAAAATCTTCTTCAACGATAATCCATCACTGAAAGACGCCTCCGAGAGGAGGACGCCACAGGAACACAGGAACTGCTGGCCTATGCCAAAAACACCTCGATTCTCGAAGACCTTAAGCCCCGCCCTAGCCGGATAACGGAGGTCCATACTGAGGGCCGTCCGGGTTAACCTAACCTAACATTCTGAACATTCTAAAACTGAAACTGACCAAAGCATAAACTACTCAAATATATAATTTGTAGAATATTACAATAGCACCAGCCAAAGGTAAGCTTTTTTAATAGTCCGTAGCTCCAACCTCGTTGTAGCCCGTCACATATATCTCAGAAAACCCTTCATACCCTCCCAGAGAGTATTAGAAAATAATAACAACGCTAACGACAACGACTTCCTGCCCGACCCGCCCCGGACCTCATCAGACATCAACGCTATTGATTGCTTCATCAGCGACCACTGACCCCCTCGAGCCCTTCCCCATCCGCTGGGGGAGCTTTGTGCCTTGATTGATTGGAAAAATTATTCAATCTGGTCTACGGATTTTATGATTATGTGGATTATTACATTTTGCTCAACATTATGTGGGTCCAAGGCGGGGAAGTTCGACCAGCAAAGGGCGATGGTGGATCTGCTACATCTGTGACTTGTTTCGACTAATAAATCGTCTATAAATAAAGTCTTTTACAGTCCCTTAAGCTAAGCCATGAGATACGAGGCCTGTAGGTGTTTTTCAAAGTTTGATCTCATTAGAGATTCATTACCGATTCATTACCCAACAATTGGATGTGTTATTGCTAGCAGAAGTCTTTATTTGAAATCTAAGTATTCATAAATCATCACCTTCACATATTCCACCAATTTGGAATGGGCTGTGCCTGGAATGACTTCTGGAGATTAAACCAAACGCCGTTTAAATTTGAAGCTAAACAGGATTCGCGGAAGGACCAGTGCCAGGGGACAGAGGACTGACACTCTCGTGGGGCCCGAAAGCTGGCTGCCTATTTAGACAATTGCTGTCAAAACATTTGGTAATTGATACCAGGATACCAGGATGTCTCACGGCCACCAGCTAGGGCACAATGGGGCCACCAGAGTCCTGGCTACAAGCGAACAAAATTATAGAAAAGAACAGAGCAGAGCAGGGCAGAAAGAAACGCGTCAAGTTGATTAAATTGCGTGAAGAGCTAAACGACAACCGCAAGGATAATGACAAAAGGGGAAGCCGGCCAAAGGATTGCCCGTGTCATGGTGATCGGGTTTCAATTACAAAAAGGAAATGCCGTCTCCAGTCTATAGTCCCCATAGCCATACCGATTCCTATTCCCATGGAAATCCTGTTTCCATTCCCATTCCCATTCCTATTCCGAGGCTCCAATTCAATTGCCGCTTCCTGGCGCAAATGTCATTCGTCCAGGGGCCAAGACAAAGGACTGGCTGTGGCTGTGGCTGTGGCTGTTCCCTGCCTCGTTTGGTTGGGTTTTAATTACGTCAAGTGATTCGCTGCCTGCCCTGCCTGTCGCAATAAGCAAAATGGAAATCAAATGCGCCATCTTGAAATGCAGCTCTGGCATCTCAAGTGACATTTATCGCATGTTTTGACAGAACGTTTGATGTGCCAGGCCAGCATCCCACCACCGACCCGTGACATTTCCACTTTCGCTGGAGGAAGGGGCACGAGAGGGCACTGCAACACTCTTGAGGGAATCCTTGGCCCATTATCATCCAAATTATCGAAATCCGTTCGTTCGCCTCCATCGAGCACTCAGCGAACACCCAATCCAGCGCAAAACAATGGGAGACCTCGTTTTCCACTCGAATAGATCCGCAGATGACAACACCACACCACAGCACACCACAGCACACCACAGCGGCTGTCCCGCATTATGCAATCATTATATTTTTATGCCTATTAACAACTAAACGAATCTACAGAAATTTGCATAAATCTGCGCAGGTGATTTGGGCAGTGGAGTGTGGAGTGGCCCGTTCCCATTTCCCCATTCCCCATTCCCCATGAATGAGTGTGAATCAAATCGCTGACTACTCAGACGGAATGGACCCAGGACCACACTGCGACCTGGTTCACAAGTGGTTCAAGCCGTCCTGATTGATTCGCTGGGGATCTATCTGAGCGTTTGAGCCTGAAAGGCGCTGCAACTGACTAGAAGAGAGTGCAGAAGGCCACTCCTTGCACCCCTCACGAGCGAAATATCAATTAAATAGTCAATTCTTCAGCAGAAATGCACTGCCTTAAGACACAGTCGCTCAAGGAGGGCCAGATACGTCCCGAATCCAATTTGCACAGCCCGCAGCAATAGCATTTGAAGTGGTTCAACCAATTGAATAAACAAAACCAATCGTAGTCCGAGGCAAAGGGCCAAGTGTGAGTCTCTCTTCCCCGAATAATGCACGTAAATGATTCGAGCTGGCACTCACTTAGCCATGAAACGTATTCACTAGGGCACCCCGTCTCTGTCCCAGTCCCAGTCCCAGTCCCAGTCCCATTGTGTCCGCAGCTGAGGCACCTTTCTGCATGCGAGTATGTCCGTCGGTGGTTCCTTCTCTTTGTTGCTCAATTTGTGCCTCAATTTGCTCATTTATTCCCATACACTTGGCTTGGCCGTTTCCACACTGCCACATTTGTCCCATTATCACTCACTTGCCAAGACTGGACAGGCCAGGACAGGACGGAGCAGGACGGAGCAGGACCTCTGGACACTGGACACAAATTGTGCTCGCCTGGGCTGGGGGCAAACTCAATTGCAGTTCACATGACAGGACAATTGAAGGGCTGGCCGCAGCTGAGGATGCCTGGGATATCATTATCCCTGCCACTGTCGTCCTCGTCCTCGTTCTCGTCCTCATTGTCACCGAGTTCCTGACTGACTAATTGCTGCCTGCTCTTTGCCGCCCGGAGAAAGTTCTCGGTGGGACACCGGAGAGTGGAGAAAGTCAGCCGTGAAATTTTAATGATTCGTAAGTCGATACGCCTTGTAAGGCGACAAGAACTGGCACTGTCACCGAGCCTGGGGTGGGAGATGCAAATGAAGGCACCACGAGACGGAGACTCGACGCTTTGGCAACCTCTCACTGATCCCGTAAAGGACAATTTCTTATTGAGCATCAAAGGCTAGAGACTATACCCTCTGCTCGAGAGATATTCAAGCATTCAGAAGGATATGCAAGGCCAGGAGATGCCCGTTTAAGCAAAGCTATGGGGTCTTCCCAATGCACAGACAACACATTATACCCTTCGGCTCCACGGGTAAGGGGTAGAGTGAGAAAAAAGAGCGGAAAAATCCAAACAAATGAAGGGGGATGGAGGAGTGACACCGAGGGTGAGGACCGGGGCGCACGTCAAAAGATTATGACAATTTTCCCACCACAAATGAACATGAAAACCCGACAGGCGACAACGACGACGACAACGACAACGACAACGAAAGGAGCAACAGCCCAGGACCGAGACGAGGATGAAGGACAGAGGACAACGGACAACGGATCCAGACCCAGACCCAGACCCAGAGCCATTGTTAGCTCCTGCCTTGTGTTGACAAGGATTAAGGACATCAGCGGCAAAGAAAATTCCATGGAAAATAAGAAAATGACAAAATGTGTAAAAAAGAAAATGAAGACGCGGCATTAGAGGCAGAAAGGAGCCAAAGAAAAGCCCTAGTAGACAAGCAGCATAAATGTAATCAATGGGAGAACAAAATAGCGAAAATTATGATTGATGTCGATTGTTTGATTGGGTCCGTCGACTGGCAAGGGAGTGGGGACCGGTCCCGACTGCTCTGCCACGGACTGGCTTCCAAAGGAAGGAAACTCGGGGGAGAGCCGCAGCGGCTGTGAAAAGGACGATCTGGGATTGGGGAGTGAAGCGATGTGCATAAGAGGCCCACTGTCGAAGGAGGTTCGATGGAACGAAGATCCTTTGCCTTTAAGGATCCCATGATGGTTCGTTTAGAACCAGTGCTGATCCACATCCAGTAGAGTGGTATTGTTGGCAACAAGATGCGGGGTTCGGGCACTCGAATTGCAACTAAGTCGATGTGAAGGGCCTCTGGCGAATGTTGCCACCCGGCGTGCTGCCACTTCGGTGGACGAGTGGAGTGGCAGCAACCCTGGCCAGCAACCCTTCCTTTCTCATTAAAAATCATTTAGGAAACACTCTTTTTTGTTATTTTTCCTTTAGGATAATTTCAACAATGCCCTTGCAAGTCCACGCAGTGCCCCGTTAAGGGTTAGACGACGCCGACGACGGGGGGGCGTGCCTAGCGCCATTCAACGCCAAGTGGGGCAAAGGGGGAGGCACAGCACAGCACAGCATAGCACTCGAGTGCAGCAAGACGCACATGCAGCCATCAGCCATCAGGCAGAAAGGAGGCAAAGAAGGCAAAGGAGGATGCAGGCAGCGAAGCTCCTTTTGATCGAATTAAGGCGCACAGCATGGCGTTCAAATATGGCCAACTTTGTGTCGAGACCTTTGCACTTGTCTCAGCCACGGCACGGCACGGCATGGCACGGCATGCCGCACCACCCCCACTGGCAGCCACCACCCCACCGCGTGCTTGAGTGCAGTTTATTGTTTGATTTTTTCCTCTTTGTGCATTTGCTGGCTGGCTGGCTGGATGGATGGCTGGCTGGATGGCTGCCTCTTGTGGGGGCGGCCCTTTGAAATTCAAATTCAAATTGAAATTCAAATTAAAATCAAGAGCGGCGCAAAGCGTTCGCCATCATCGCAATTGCATTCGTCAGCCATCATGGTTACCTTTTTTGCTTCACAAGATCTTCAGCCATGGACTCCGCCCAATTCGCGGACATCAAAGCCCCCTGCGGCAGGTGGAACCTTTCGTGAATGCTCGCTCGTCTTTTGTGATTGTGCAGCGGGCCTCCTTGGGCCCGCGGCACTGCCCCTCGAGTGGGGAAAGAGTCACCGAAAACGAACAAAAAACCAACAAATAAAGGCCCACCACACGCTGAATGAAAATTAAAAGGTCTGAAAGGTTTCACGCTCCAGCGCGGTCGCCAAATGAAACTTTCTCTCCCCTCGTCCCTCGCCCCTCCCCAGTGGATCTGGCAAATTTTGATGGCTCTTTCCACCATGTTCTTTTACTTTTAGGCAATGGTCCGCTGAGCTGAAGAAAGTCTCTGCTTTTCTTTTGCAACATGCCCGAAATCATTGTCTTTCGAAGGGCTCTGAATTTATCCAGCCAAGGATAGTGTGGGTTGCAATGAATCTCCACTACGAATTTGACTCAGAACGATGGCATTCATCGAAGATTAGCACATCTATATGTACATGCATTCTACATTCTATATAGGGCTTCTTCTACTCTAAGGTTTTCCATTTGCCTATGTGAATCCCAAAAATGAATGGCTATTCCCTTGGCTAGTTGTTGCCACTTTCTAATGCAAGTATTCCATGTTGTGCAACAAGTCTGGTATCACTTTAGAGGAATCAGAGTGCAGTAAATGGAAAGACCGAAAAGCCGCACACACTTCTCATAGAAGCACCAAATGGAAGATGTTTCCCAAGTAAACCACAGGTGGCTTATATCGATGTATAAACATACTAGCGAGCCCTTGAATCGTTGATTATTTTGAAAGGAGAGGTATATAAGTGTATTGTATCCACCTTGAAGGTAAAGTTAAAGGCGAACCTGTCCTTAACGTGGTGTCCCCCAGTCCTTATGTCACATCAGCCTAACCCTAACGTCAAACCAGGTTTTAAAATGCAATTTTTAAGACAAAGCAAAGAGTTAGTGAGAAAAAAAAGAAAACGATAAGCCAGTCCAGGGCTGGAACAGAGCACCCCCGGTTCGAAGGTCTCGGATCGAAGGCTGTACTTATAATGCAACTTGGACAAATCCGTGTCCAAACAGGAACAAGTTAACGAACTAAAAGGAAGTCGCTGGAGCTGGTCGTTGATATAAGATGTGGGATGTTGACTTTAAACACAGGCCCACACAAAGATGTATGTTTTACTGTTTGGGAAGCCATTTCCTCGCTGTTCTTAGGCGATTCAATGCCCCAAGAACTCTGCTCACTTTGTTGATCGCTGTGCGAAAAGTTCGAGGTGCCGATTGGGTTGCCAAAATTACTAAAAAAGGCTATTATTCACAGTTATTACTTTGTCACAGTGATTGAATTGCATTGAATCCACGTAAAATTGGGTTCCGTTCTGCCCTGGAATCGCTTTCGCTTGTGCAACCGAGCTTCCTCTTGTGTTCATTCGTTTTCTGGCTTATTCGTGTGCGTTCATCTTCGCTTCTTCTTTAGTTCCATCATTTTCTTTTACTCTTCGAATATTCTTCTACTCCTGTGCGAATCACTTGATCAGGTAGCGTAGCTGAAGATGATTCCGGTACCAGCTCCAGATCCAGTTCCACAGCTGTAAAAGAACCAGCGTCGATAGGCAAATGAAGCAGTCGATATTCCTCGAGGGCTGTAGTCGGCCGTCGATAAGGCAGTAAGAAAGCACATCTCTCTCTATTTCTGGTGTATATTTTCTATAATATGGATCTGCTGCTGTGATTTAATAACATATCGTATCGTATCAGAGGGCGCTATAGATGCTCTTTCGTTCTCCATTCCACCTGGCCGCCAGTGCGCCGTGGGGCATATTAAATGAATTGGTAAAACGGAGCAAACAAAAAGTGCAACAAAATGCAGCTGTGGCCCCTTTCATCCTTCCCTCCCGCCTTGAGCCACACACGTGTCTGTGTGTCCCCAAAGGCGCCGTCCGTCCGCGCCGGGCAGAGGGACTGCGTCAAAGGGATCGCACCTCAAAGCAAAATGCAAAATAATTGTTTATGGTGTTTTAACAATTTGCAGAGAGCCGAAAGAACGAACGACAGAAGGCGGCAGTCCTCATTGGGCGAAGGAACCTCGAGAAATGCAAACATATAACAATTATAAAGGCAAAGGCGGGACGGGGATGGGGATGGGGACAAGGAGGAGGTGCACAGGTGCATGTGGAGCAAAGGAAGCGGTTGCACATTATGCAAAGCAGCCAAGGATATCCGAGGAAAAATGCGTCTCATTATAGATTCAGATTCAAACACACACGCATCCTCAATCCCATTCGCCTCGCATTCCCAGAAGAGGACACCGAGGACCGAGGACCGAGCACGGAGCACCGAGCACCGAGCACCGAGCACCGAGCACCGAGGACGAGCACGTCGCATCGTTATCCTTAATTTATAAGAGTGTGCTGTGCGTTGGCGTCGTCATCTTGTGAATATGCATGAAACTGGAAGGAATTAAATTTTCAACTCTGTCCCAGGACACCCCCCTGAACCGTAACCACCACCGATCCCATAATGAAATGTAATGTAACCGAATAACGAACCAACCAAGCGAAACCGCCATCACCCAGGGAGCTCCCCGAGCGGCACCCACCTGCTCGCTGGGCTGCAGTTTTCCCTTTGTGCCCATCCGCATCCGCATCCGCATCCGTATCCCCGTTCGCAGTAATTTGCATATATGCATTAATATGCTTCAAGAATCCCGCATCCATCCGTATCCATCCTTTGTGGGGATGCGCGGCATGCGGTGGGGGATCGAAGTGATGAGGCTGCACAATCCATCGGGAGCACAGGCATCCCCTTGCGGGTGGCTGGGCGCTGGAGGTGGCCTGTTAATGGTCCTTGTTAAGTGATACAGTCCGCCACCACATCCGATGGCAGAAGTGTCTTGAAACGGATACGCCACTTGTTAAACGATTGGGGAGCACTTAATGACTGCCAACCGATTACGGCCCATGCTCGCGGATGCATCGAACTTTGTGTATCTCAATGGTAATTTCAAAGGGTTGCATAAGACACCTTCTCCACAGCCACCTGGAGATCTACCGAAGAACAAGGCGAGGGATTCCACCAGGATCTTGCTATGATGGAGGTACGCTACTGGAAGGCTACTGGAACTCACACATGATGGCTGACTATTGTTGGAGCAGACTTAAGATCTAAATAAAGTAGTCCTATACCTTAATCATACCCATCTGATACAGAAATTGCAGTTACACCTTTAAAATCGTCTTCAAATATTGGACTGCAATCATGGAACATAACGTAATCATCAGATATGCTGTTGTGCACTGTAATAGCTGTAGGGATCTTCAAGTGATCCCTACAAGTGAGTAGTAATCCTCTCCAGAAACTCAGAACTCGTTAATTCTTAGTTTCAAAAAGACTACAGATACCCTTGACTATATCGATACTCATCAGCTGGTTAAAGCGCTGATCCTACATAGATCAAAGGCTAGAGTTCTCTTATGACCTGTATTAGAATGTATCTACTTTATGTCTAAAGAGTACTGGAATCCCGAGGGTGGTGGCACCTGTATCTGTCTATCTATCAAGCAGAGCTTGTAAAATATGAGAGAAAAGAACCCTTTCCCTCGCTCAGACGAAGACCAATCGTATAGTTAATATGTGCAAAATGAGGAACTGTGGGAGGAACTGAGTGTACTGAGTGTACTGAGTGGATGCCAATGAGGAGGCGACAAGTGCACAGGGAATGGGCTGAGGCTGAGTCCGGTCTGTGGTGTGGAATTAGTTGCTGGGCCTGCCAATCCTCGGGTATCCGGGTATCCACAGGGCCAGGCATTGTCTTGGTGCCGGCCAAAGCCACCACCAGAGTCAGCACCACTCCTCCCCCTGGCTTTCTCAGGGTTGTGCCCTGCTCTTCTGCTGTCCTCCTGTTGAGGGGTTGCCAAATCGAGTAATCAGCGTTTTAATAAACGCCTCACCCCCAGCGCCTCACCGACAGAAGGACAATTTATAATGGCTTCCGCTTTGAGTCGGTCCTTCTCTCGTTGCAGCCAGCCACCGAGACAGAGAGAGAGGGCGAGAGAACGCGCGAGAGTGAGTGAGAAAGAGCAGCGTGCGCAGGTCGAGCGAGTGCGAGTGAGAGAGCCCGAGGGTGAGAGAGAGCAAATGCAATTCATAAAATGAATAAAATGAAAATGAATGAATGAATCCACAGAGAAAAGGAGAGAGGTATACATATAAAGAGCGAGAGAAAGAGAGAGAGAGAGAGAGAGAGAGAGCCAAATTAACTGGGAGGGGCATGCGGCACCAACAGAGAGCGGCACACGAAAAAGTCCTGTCAAGGATGATTGCAAAAATCAGCAAAGAATGTGAACAAAGCGGAGGGAGAGAATATAAAAAGAAGAGCAGCAGCAGAGGGTTGCCTGCCACACGACAGCACACACCCCCGCAGCCACCCACGACCCTCCTGCCCCACCCACTGCCCCACCCACTGGGGCAGGTAAGCGAAGGGAAACAACCACCAGGCGGCATGCGGCATGCGGCATGCGGCCTGGGTGCAAGAGTGACAGCAACAGCGACGCCAACTGTGAGGCGCCCCGGACAAGACGAGACCTGCCTGGGCCTCCTGCTCCTGCTCCTGTTTCTGGCCAGGACTCTGCTGACCGTGATTGGGTCCTGGCCGGTGGTGGTGGACGTCGGCCGGTGGCTGGGGGCTGGGGGCTGCGCCTCGGCACTCGGGCGGCGGCACTCGGGTGTGGGTCGCCCCGAAAGCGGATATTATATTGGAAATATTGAACGCCCGCCATGGTAATGCTGACGAGTCGCTGGAGTGGCGGGGCAGCGTCTAATGGCTCGGCTAAACAGCCCAAACCCAATTGCACCGCATCGCCACGAATCAACAATTACGCAGGCGTCGCCTCTAATGAGGCATATCGATGGCTGACTTTTAATGAGGCATCTTTGCGGCCTGCATGCAACAAGGGGCACCCATGCGATTGAGTGCGACTCGCATGGTGTTCGGCGACTAATTGATTAATCAATTCCTGATTTACATTCGACTGGGTGTTCAAAAAGTACCGAAAATTGTCCAGGCCAATCCCTGAGGCCAGCAGCAAAACGGACGGAGGATGTCCTCCTCCTCCTCCGCTGTGGCCTCCTCCGCTCCTCCTTCCTGCTGGATTCCTGCTTCATTTGCTTTGCTGATTTCGAAGTTTTTCCATATTTTTATGCAATTTTCGCTCTTAATTTTGGGAAGAGTCCGCAGTTCGTCTAGCGGTTGATTATGGCGCTGTGGGAATTGAGTTTGGGGAATTATGATGCGTGAAATGTGAGGGCTCGGAGCACAGAGCACAGAGCACAGAGCAGAGCCATTCGCTTCCATATGCAAATCTCGTTAGTTGTGCTCCTCCCTCGCTCCTTCGATCGTTCGCCCCATCGTTAGCGAATCTCAAATGCAGCCAAACGGTAAAAATGGTGGAAAAATCGAGGTGGAAATTGAATTTCGCAAGTATCTTCTCTCCCCCGCACAATGACGTATTAATTTCAAATGTTGAGAGGCGGAGTGCTCGACAAAATGCGCGAACCCATAGGTACGAGTGTAACCCATCCTCAAGGGCTCTCCAGCTGTATCTGTATCTGTATCTGCGTATCCGCATCCGTATCTATATATCTGGCTTACGGCCTAACGAGTTGCAGCATCTCATTCATTATACGACGATTTGCAGTATTATGGCCTCGTTTGGAGCCCCACTCCCCCCCCCCCACCCTCGGTTGTTTTTGGCGGTTGGGGCGTGGCAAGCACTCATCAAATATAACGGTTTCTTTTTGTATTATTTCTTTTTCCATTTTGGAAAATTTGCATTAAGTGAAGTAGTCATCAGTTATCAGCATCAACATCATCCACATAATCATCCCCCAGTCCCCCAGCCCCCCATCTCCCATCTCCCAGCCCCCATCCCCATCCACCGACGCAGCAAATTTTGAATTCAATGGACGGGGACAGCTTTCCGAGGACGGAAGGACGGTCCTCAAGGGGTTCTCTCAAGCGGGCTGGTGCGGTGGCGGCATTGTTTGCCCAAGAGGAGCCCTCCCCCCCGAAAGCTCAACCTCATTTGGACCAGAAATATGCCAACCGTTCTCGACGAGCACTCGGAATAATAGAGAAGGTATCGGAAGGAGCAGGGAGCAGGCAGCAGGGAGCAGGCAGCAGGCAGCAGGGCCATTGCGGAGCACTGTTGCGCTTCAGTTGCCTGTTAGTTTGAACGCAAAATCAGCGACATTATAATCGTCCTCATTAACAGTGCGCCGTCGTTGTCGTCCTCGTCCTCGTCCTCGTCCGCGTCATCATCATCATCATCGTTAATATCCTGGAAAACCTACCTCGTCAACTCATCAGCGTCATTAGCGAAGAAGCTGCAGCAGCACCGGCGGAAGGAAGGGAAAAAATGTCGTTCGCAGAATGGGTTCGGGGCAGGTCGAGCCTTGAGATGCGCTATAAAAAGCGCCTAGAAGGGTATAAGGTGGAGTGCCCCAGGGATAGGATATCTCCGGCAAGCTCTCACAAAAAGGATTATGCTCTTGATGCTCTTGAGACTTGTGATCGAAACACACGAGTGTGCATCGAATGATCAGTTCTGGGGATAGTAGGAGCCTGTAGATAGCTGTCACATCTCTGGATGTGGGCCGCCTGAAAAGCCGCAACACATCGGATTTTGTAGGGTCCCTTAACCGACCACGCTTACTCAATCCATCTCCGTCTGAATCTCAATCTCAATCCGAGTCCAATCCAATCCAATCCAAATTATCGCTACCTGGCAAGTTCGTTGAGTTTTCAATTGATAATACACTTGACTGAATCCAGCACATCCCCCTATCCAATGCAGTCGCCATGCCTCGTGCCCCGTGCCCCGTGCCCTGTGCCCCGCGCCCTTTCCGGATCTATTGAATGCCCATTCAGACAATTGCACAGCCCATCGCATGTAGACGAATCCAAGTCGCTCCCCAGTCGCTCCCGCAGTCCGTAAGTCGGTCGGTTTGTCAATCAGTCAGTCAGTCAATTGGGGAACGCAATTTTCTATTGGCAGTCACTGACAGGAAGCCAGGATGCCGAAGGATGCTCCAGGCCAGAGCTGATGTGGATGTGGATGTCGATGATGATGATTCTGCGAGGGAGAAATCGAAAAGAAATATTATTTCAGCGTTTCGTTTTTTTTTCGCTTTTTTCGCTATTTACTATTATATTTTTTTTTTGTAGCTCTTAAGTGCACTTTCAAGGGGTTGTGTAAATTATTCAGCTTAATTCTGGCTGGATTCTGGCATTATTTGCAGACCACCCACCACCCACCAGCCACCACCCTGCCTTGACTCGATGCGATTCGCCTTGGGTGCCTTTGTTGTCCTTGCTGGTGCTCATATTTCGCTAATGGCTGCCTGCCTCTGCCTGCCAGGACCACCTCCATAATTCTGCTCCTCCTCCTCCTCCTCCTCCTCCTCCTCCTGGTCCTCTTGTTGCTGCTGTTCTTGCGGGTTGGTCGTTGCATTGCGCACAGGATGTCATTATGGCGCACAACTGCAATGCCCCTGGCCCCTGGCCCCTGCCCTCTCGCCATTCTTTCCTTCATTCATAGCCTCCATTCCGCCAAATTGAATTATATCGAATTTGGTATTTTGCAATTTGTATTCCACTCCCATTCCCATTCCCATTCCCGTTCCCATCGAGGCTGCTGCTGCTGCCCAAAGTTAATGGATGGCTCGGCGGTAGCAGTGCAGATTTGATGGGTTCTCGTGGGTGGGAGACTGATTTGCGCAACATACATATATAATGCAATTAATTAAATATTGACCGCCGACGAGTAAAACTGATCTCTGGGGCATCGCCTGATGCGATAAAATATTTTGGATGTGTGTAATGGGGTTAGGGGTTTGCCCACGTGGGCAATGCCTCCATAAATGTCAGTTTCTAAGGAAACCCTGAGTCTAGGCTTCATGGGAATCTCTGGCCAAATCTCACCATCAAAGCATGCAATACTTAAACGTCATAGCATAGAAGGCACATTCAGGCCCAGAAACACACAGTCAAAATTCTAGTTCCGTTCGGAGCGGACGTGTGAAAAATCAGATCCCAGGAAAAAAAAAAAAAAATTTGTATTTTTGGTAAGTTGTAGAATGCCGTTTTATCGAGTGTCACATCTGTGAGGCTCCGACGACAGTCTCTGTCAGTTCAGTCTTGGGTGAAGCCGCTTTCTTCGCCAAGCTCATCGAGTATCTTACAGGACACGCACTGATCCTGCACCGTCGAGGGATGTCCCAAATGCGCAGAGGTCCTCGATGGATGCCTTGCGGATGACCTCCTGGAAGTCATCAAAAGCGTCGAACAGCGAGTTCCTTCAAGATTAATGAAGCCTCCTCTTCAAAGACAAAGTCGTTCTCCATTTGTAGCTCATCCGAATCCTTATTGCCATCGGCCTCATCATGATTCTTGTTGACATTGTCATAGTTTGTGGATGCCACCATTTGAAGCATGCGTTCGGTAATCTTCACGGAACGCAGGGGCCATATTCTCAGTCACAACGAGAACTGACAAATGTGGCACAAGCTCATCCCCAAGGCTCTCATAGACAACTTCCAGAGCAGAAGATGCGACTCATGCAGTTGGCGATCGAGGTCAGTGTATCGATGCACTCCGTACTACTCCGCCGAACGCCGAACAAAGCTACAATGGTGTCTTATGGAAACATGTTCGATTCTTGGCAGCTCCAAATGTAAGCTGACAGCTCTCACTCAGCCGGCCTTGAGTGTTCCTTCGGCAGTTGCTCCACCAGCAGGTAATTCCCATATCCAACTTATAAAATAGCTACTTGAATATAAATTGATATTTGCAGCTTCTTTTTGAGCTCGTCCTTGTCTTTGCCCAGGAATCCGGCGAGTGGATCCGGCGAGAGCGAGGAGGAAGCTAACGAGAAGTGGGAGCGAAGGCTGACGGATCGGTAATTTATAATTTTCATGGCCTATTGTGTTCCTATAGTAGTCCCTGGTTATTCTCAGTCGGTACAAGTGTCCGGCATCTCTACGGTGGCCATCGCATCGAAAACGAGTGCGCCGAGTCTGGCTTCGATCGCCCAAGATACGATGTAGTTTTGTATGACTTTGATCCTGACCTGAGACGGGCCTGTCGATCGTTGTGTATGCGAATGTGGTCACTGCGTTCCACTAGATTTTCGAACGCTTGCTTCAGACAGTTGCATCCACAGAGCATGGCAATGACAACGAGATTGATGGTGATGACGATGACGATAACGGTTCAAATGAGTTGCAGGTGGAGACCGACAGTGCCTTTGAGGAGGAGAAGGCCACATAAGCATTAAAGGAACTCGCTGTGGGTTCAAGCAAGGTAATTCCCATATCCAACTTATAACATAGCTCTTTAAATAGAAATTTATATTTTCAGCTCTTCGCAGACCAGATCTAGCCAGGGTTTCACCTTCGCCGCTGGCATTTACTGGTATTTGTTGAGGTCATCCTCGTCCTTGACCAGCGAGCGGCGAGTGGATCCGGCGAGAGCGGGAAGGAAGCTAACGAATGGTGGGAAGAAGAGGACCGTGCCTGGGCTGTCGAGCTTTTCAACAGTCTTGCCAACCCGGCAGGCTGTCTCGTATACTCCTCATCTATCAAAGACCAGCTTGTGGATTGGTACAACGTATTTCTGCCATTGATCGATACAACAGAAGTTTTCATGCACAAATATATACAAATGAACAGTTGAAAAGTGTAGTACTCGTAAATATATTCCAAGTGAAACAGTAATCCCCCTAAAGTGTTGGGACAATCAGAAGTCTGACAAATGACATTTATCTCAAAGGAAGTCGTAGTACTGCACTTCTAATAATACAGAACTCAATCATTAAGTCACTGCGGCAAGTCGCGTCACATCCACAGACCAAAGACATGCATGAAATGTTGCCAAGTCGGAGCCGGAAGAGTAATCCCCACTGCCAAGTGCAGTATCAACAGTTGAACAGCCAACATGGCTCGAGTGGAAATGGGAATCGTAATAGAAATTCGTTTAGTTGCAATCGCTCAAGGATCCTGCGATGCTGGCTGAGTGTCAGCGGCAGGCGTAATCGGAATGGCCAAACGTTGCACGCGCACAATACGCATTCTTGTGATGATTGCACAATAAATATGGCAAGAGCCCGGCCCCACGCACCACGCTCCACGCTCCACGCCCCATGCCCCGTGCACCTGTCAGACTTCAGCGGCTGTGATTTGATTCGATTTAATAACTTCTGTCAAGCGCACACACTCGCAGCTCTTGTGGAAGTTCCATGATGTGGCGTGCAATTGACGGGCCCCCATCCTGGCGCCACTCGAAGCTGCCAATATTTGCCCTGCAACAACTTATTTACGGGGGAGGCTGACTTCGATGCGTTGCCTTTGTCGAGCAAATAACTTCAGACCGAGACCGAGACGGAGACGGAGATGGAGACGGAGACGGAAACGGAGTACGTGGCGGAGCAAATGCCAAACGGTAATAGAAAATGTCAAAAGCCATTTCCTAGGCAGATGAACATGCGGAAGACCTGTTGATTTGACCTCACAGAGCCTTTAACCAAGCCTAATATGAAGGACATATCACAGACCTTCAGGGTACCGCATTCACGGTGAATCTAGGCCTCCAAATACTCCCAAAATTTCGATGATCATTCGCCTAGTCGCATGGAATTATGGAGGCACCCTGAACAGAGCAGAGCAGCCCGCAGCCAAAGATTGTTCTAACGATGATAAACCAATAAGAGACCGCATATCGGGCCCCCTACCGTTGCCATTACCATTACCTTGCACCATCCCCGCGGAGTGCCTTCCCGGGTGCCACTTCAGAGGCTACGTGTCAGAATTGGTTGACATGTTTGCCGTTGTCTGTCCTCTGGTGACGTGAAATGTTTGCACTTCATCCTTTTGTCCGTCGGCCGTCGACAGTCGTCAGTCGACAGTCGACAGTCGATGTTTTCGTTGATAAAAAGGCCTTTTGTATCTGGTATCTATCAGATACGCATGAGTATGTTCCCCTATTACCGTCCTATCCCTCCATCATCCCGCTCCTCTATTTATTTGCTCACGCCGACAGATGTTGCATTTGTTGCTATTCCCATTCACGCTTTCCGCATAATTCTGGATGCAACCGTCGCCTGTTTCGTTCTGTTCAGTTCTGGGAAATGTGAAAGTATCTCAGGGATACGAAAATTACTCAATTTCACCAGCTGGAAGCAGCGGCCAGGTGCCACGGCCTCCGCGGGGGAACGGAGCACACTCATCACTCGGCATTTCTCCAGTCTGCCCCATCAGCAGAAACGCAGACGAGGCACGGAGAAAGGTTCCCATTTGCATACCAAAAGCACGGATAAGCCAAAGCAGGAGACCAGACGAATTTCCCTCCGATTCGGTCAAAGAGATTTCTCTTCGCTTCTCTGTAATCCAAAATTAATTCATTTACAAATTTTCCCCTGTGCGGCGAAAGGTAAAAAATGCCGTTAAGCAATTTTCATTCATTCATTCATTCATTCATATGCTAAGAGGTCCGAGTGTCCGAGCGATTTCTTTTTCTTTTCACCAAATCTTGACCAATTCTGAGGCTGGGTGGGGGAGACAGCCACCCCACCAAGCCATAAAGCAATTAAATTAAATATTTGAAATGTGGAAACACAAGTATGGAGCAGGCACCAACTCGGGCTGGGCCAAACACTCGCTAATGGCATTGGATACGAGTCAAAAGCGAGCTTTTTCCGACATCTCCCGCTCGCACTTGGATCTGAAAAGGATACAAATATCTAAGATGTCTGCAGTATTGCCTGTCGTTCGCGAACGGGTCGTTTGCTGCACTTATACTCCCAAAATGTATTATAAAACGGGTTTAAAAGTGCGGAAATGGTGAACATGTAAAAAACAGAAAAGTTTTTTTGGACTTTTTTTGCCATTTCTAAGTACGAGGATCCACTTTCATTAGAGGCCTTGTATACTGCCAGATCTGCCGCTTGTTTTCTGTAAGCTCTAGAGTTGTTGGACATAATGGCAGGTGCAGGTTTTGCCTTAGAAGTCCCTTAGAAGCATTTCGAATTTCCCTTGCAATTGTTCCTAAAAGCTAGAGGCTTCTACTTTTATCTTCTAGTCTTCTTCAGAGCTCGTGCCAGGCTGTGCTGTCTTAAATCAATGCAAAATGGCATTCTCCCTTGCGATTTAGGCCGATTGACATCGAGTACCAACTAATACTAACACTAATACTCTACAAAGGACATTTTATCCCATGGTTCAAATGGCCTGCACTCATTACTTAAGCCTTTTCTCGTTACTCGTTAAACGATGAGCAATTACCAAAAATTTGACGACAATTTCCACCGCTCAGTCATCCAAGCATAGAAAGGTGCCTATCATTGAAGATCAATGTTTTTTTGTGGCCAGAAAAAGGGCCAAAAATTCCTCTAGTTCAAAGTAACGAAGTAAATATGGGCTCATCGTCTCGTTCTATAAGAGAACGAGTGTTTTTCAGATCTGGCGAGAACCGGGGTACAGGCGCCAGCCATACAGCCCTCCCACCCTTAAGCGAGTAGGAAAATATGTCGTTGTTTGTTTGGCTTTCTGCCTCCGAGATGCAGCAGGACGGGACCCTGCCCGAGGATGTTGATCAAAAGCCAGGAGGAGCACAGCTGAAGCGGATTAAGCGGCATCATCAATTAATTGTAGTCAAGGTCTGGCCAGAACTGGGCATCACGAAACCACACAAAAGGCAGAGACATGGAGCACAGCAGCCCCGTGCAGCCCCGTGCAGCCCCGTGGGTCTGGAGCATCCCTTGTTGACTGTGTTTGACTGGACCGCACGAGTGTAAATAAATTCAGCAAGGGACTTCCTGGCTGGCTGGCTGGCTGGCTGTCTGAAGGATTACACTGGGAAAAGGTTACGTGGCCGGGGAGTGGAGCAGTCACAATGGCAGCCGGGATAACAAGCGACACAACAACGGGGCCGAGCAACTTGGCCCATTGTCAAGTGGGCTCTAAAGCTTTTAGCTTAAATACACTTTGGGCCAACTACTTGGATGCAGGAAGCAGAGTGGATGGAGGGTCGTGTCGTGCCTCCGCCTTCGCATCCGCATCCGCCTCTGCCATTGACATATTTGGCCAGCGACAGGGGCCGGCCAAGTGTAATTTAATTTATCGTTTCGATTGTGCCAAAGTGTATCGAGAAAATTGCGCAAAATCGAATGGCCGGGTCGCCGGGTCGCCGTTAAATGCAACTTAACGAAATTGCCAACAAATTGCTGGACATGCCACATGCCACATGCGCGGGGGCAAGCATTTAATAAATGAAATTGAATCAAATCTGTCCGCATGACGCATACGCCGCGTTGCGCCCCGCGATTCGGCTAAATACCTGAGACACACACACACGCTGCATGTGCTGCAACCCTTTGGGCGACCCGAAAGCTCCCCCTACTCCGCTCTCCTGTTGACACTCGAAAGCTGCGATGTTTGCAAACTTTTCAGCGCTCGAAGGCAGCGCTAGACCTGGACCTGCGGCAGGGCTTAGTCGGGACACGAACCCCCAGCGAGCGGCCGCCGCAAAAGGGGAGCAGTGGCAGGGCAGGGATGCCAGAGATTAGTGGAGGAGGAGCATCCGATTGGGGAAGGAGAAGCAGCTGCAGTAATCAATTTTGGAAATCACTTAAAGAAAATTGTTTATCTGGCAAGAAAGGGGGCGAAAAGTGGATTCTCTCCGAGCAAAGCGGCGGCTGCTTCATCGAAATTCTATATTCCTTGAGGGGGGGAAATGTGGGAGCAGACTAGGAAGAGTTTTCAGTGGATAAATCACAATTTGGATGGTCAAAAGCGGGATAATACCTGAGCGAAAGGCCTTAATTAAGCCTCAAGTTTAATCTAGAGCATTCAAATAGTTAGCCAAAAGCTGATTTGTGCCAGGACATACGTATACCCAGAAATTTGTCATTTGATTGGCAGATCCCTGGAAGAAGAGAGGCTACTTTAAGCCTCACAAATTAAAGTTACTTCCTGGCTGAATCATTTAAGATTCTTTTGTTTCAAAAACGACTAAGCAGACGCTCCTTTGAAGAATATCTGGATGGAATTGGTGTGGCATGTGACCCCGTTCAGGGGGGAGTCGTGGACGCCTTCAGGAAACGCATTTAAGTCAATCATCTTGAGTGGGATTACCCTGATTGGGGATACGGCAATCACGTGGCAATCACGCCGATGAGCGATGTGGGATGTGGGTATGAGTGGGTCTCGGTCTCCGTCTCCGTCTCGGTCTCGTCTCGGTCTCGTCGAGTGCTCAGCCACTTCAAAGTGCAAATGTCATCCAGCCTCCAAATGAATGTTAAACGCACTTCAAAGCCCCGTCCAAAAGTCGAATTGCATCCATGGAATCCACTCGGCCAGCACCGAGGGCATCGCTTGATTACTTATTTAGCATTTATTCCAATTTCCATTTCCATTCCCATTCCCGAAGAGCCTTCGACAATTGTCTATTGTCAGCAGTTGGCACTTGGGCTCTAATTGCAATCTGCAATCTGCAATCTGCAATCTTATAGGACCAGGAATTAACCAAAACGGGTATGAATAAGCGGGATCGTAGCAGAAGGAGGAGGAGGAGAAGGACCTGCTGGAGCTGGAGCCTTTGCGGCCTATTATGCAATCAGCAGGTTGAAGGCTGAATGTGAATCCCAATCCCAATCTGAATATGAATATGATTTCCTTTTTGTATTTGGTGTTTTATTTTCCTGTTCACGCCACTTGCGCATTATTCAAATTTTGCAATTTTCAAATGAAAAACAAAAGCTCTATTCAGAAAAAGCAGAAAAATGTGTGTGTTCTATATAGAGGGAATGGATGGGAATGGAATGGAATGGAGAACAGTCGCTGCTGTTGCCGCAAATCCTTTTATGATAATTTCTCAAGAGTGTCGTCCTTTGATCAGGCAAGTGCCTGGCGTGCAGAAAAAACTCATTCAAGCATGAATGTGAATATGATTTTCAACCACATCAGACCCACCTACACCCACATTCAGACACTACAGACTTTTGGGCGTGGGACAGCACGGGGCACGGGGCACGGGGCATGAGCATGGGCAGGAGCAACCTTGGGCCAAGGGCATTGTTTTCGGTTAAATTTGAGACAAAAAGGATCAACATATCCACAGCAAATCAACCAATGGCCAGAGTGGGTGTTCAACTGGGGATAGCACCGCAATAACCCCAAGCATATACCATATCCCATGATCCCACGGTTCGACCCACTGTTCCCGGTGTTGCCTCTCGTTAGTAGTCGGATTTCTCTTTCTTTCTGCTGTGGGCTTGGGTCGTGCCCTTTCCCCCGTCTTCTGCTTATAAATATTCAAAACTGCAGTGCCCCCAGCCCAGGCATCCCCTCGCTCTTCTCTCTAATTGCATTTTTAGCTCAATTTTCGCTCACTCTCCGTCCGGGTCCGGGTCCGTGTTCGGGTGCGGGTCCGTGGCTCGTTTCCTGGGAAATCATTGCAATTAAAGCGTAATTGTTTTTACGCATTTGTCCAGTGTGCCACCTGGCGCACCTGCCGCACCTGCCCCAACTGCCCCACCAGCCCCAGCAACTACTACATCTTCTGCCCCCCCGCCTCCCGCCACTGCGCTGGGGCCTGGGCTTGGGCTTGGGCTTGGGCCGTGTCTCGTGTCTTTTCGAGAGCTGAAAAAATTGTGTATATCCGAGGCAGAAATTAATTTACAACATTCATAATGCAGCGCCTTGCCCCATGCCACAGGCCCCAGGCCCCAGGCCCCACCGGCATGCGCTTAATTTTCGCGCATTTGGTGGGAGTGGCGCAGGCTCAGCCTCAGCCCCGGCCCTAGTCCCAGAAGCAGCCCCATCTCTGGCTACAGCGAATACGAACACACGAATTCATTTGCATAATTTTTTAATACTCCATTTCGCTTGCAGGTGCGTCGGCGTCGGCGTTCTCCGCATCCGCATCCACATCCACATCCACATCCTTCTTCTCGCTCTCGTCCTGCACCTCATCGTTAGCTAACGAGGAGTGGATGTGGTGGCTCTGCTGAGTCCTGGCGGGTCCTGGTGGGTGTCCTCATTATTATATTTCACTGCCTCGACGAGCACACACACGGGCCTCCTTCACTTTATCCGTTTATACATAATTCCCGCCTGCCTTCCCCCTCACTCACGCTGCGGCCGTATCTCTGTCTCTCTCTCTCTCTCTCTCTCTCTCTCTCTGTCTCTTTCTGCCTCTCGCTTTTTTTCTTTCTTTTGGCGAAATTTTTAACTCATTTCCCCCCACCCCCACAACCCTCGACCGGCTCATGTCATCCAAATTAATGTTAAAATATGTTGATTTCCTTTGAGAAAAGAATTTTTCCGTCTCTTTTTTCTCTCGACTTTTTTTTGCCATGAAAATAATTCGAATGAGAAGCAAAACTTGTTGGCTACCAATTTGAAAACGGCGACATCCTATATAGAACAGAAATGATATCCCAAGAAGATCATCGCCGAGAGTGGGCACCGATTCGGGGCGGAAAGTCTCGTCGGAGAACCCATTAGCCAGCCAGTTTAGACATCGACCTGCCCATTGCCCATTGCCCATTGCCCAGCGGCAGAGCGAGTGCACTCACCGCCGTAGAGACTTCATAGTTATTCATTATTCCGGGGCTCACAGTCCGCCAATTATCCAATCAAAGAGGCGTGAGCAAATTGCTTTCTAAAACGTGGAAAATGATTTAATTCCATTCCATTCGAACAGCTCGCATGCAGAGCACTCAATAAGCAATTCAGAGTCGGAGGCGGATCATTCGTGGCATATTCAGGAAATTTAATTGGTTCCACCGAAGCGGGGAAGCCGGGAACCATCAGCCGACAGCCGACAGCCGACAGCAGTCAGCCGACAACTGGGGGAAACCCTTGAGAGGCATTTTCGCGTCGTCGTCGTCACCTCGTTAAAAAAGGTGAAAAACTGTTGTAATTGTTTTTACAGCCAGCAGAGGCAGAAGCAGAAGCAGAGGCAGAGGCAGAAGGCCCCGGCAAGTGTGAATCTGAGTAGACACTCGAGCGAGTGTGTGAGCGAGTGTACCTCATAATTGGTTCTGACTGCTAAATGAACCATTTACCAATTAAACTTGATTGCCAGCCAAAGACCTGAGACCCGAGACCCGAGACCCGAGAACGGAGAATGGAGAGCCGAGAGGCGCTCGACCTGGCCTAGAGATGGTACAGTGATTGTGGCGATAGAAAGACGAGTACAGCACGAGTACAGAACGATCTATCCATCTTTAATCCATCAAAAACGAAGAAAATACTTCCAAATCGGGGACGGAATAAGTCCAACCACTGAGCCGCACTTGAGTATTCATAGATTCCCGATCACGCTGCCATCTCTACTCGCCGAGAGGCGCTCGACATGGCCTAGAGATGGTACAGTGATTGTGGCGATAGAAAGACGAGCACAACACTAAGCCAAACGATCTATCCATCTTTAATCCACCAAAAACCAAGAATTTACTTCCAAATTGGGGACGGAATAAGTCCAGCAACTGAGCCGAACTTGAGGATCCACAGATTCTCCATCATGCTGCCATCTCTAGTCGTGGCTGCAGCTCGTTAGCGACCTGTTAGAGAAACGCTTTAGTCACGCTTAGGAACAGAACAGAACAGAATAGAACAGAATAGAGAGAAGAGGAGAGGAGTAGAGCGGAATGGAGTGGAATCGCTTCCCCGAAGTGCCGCGGAGCTGGAAAAAACAAGGCCCGTCGGAGCTGGATAAACGTTGCCTGTTTGCTGGAAAAGTGTAGGGAAAACACACACGTGAAAAGTTGCTGAGCCATCGACGGGGCACCTGTGCTCCTGGCTGTCTTTTTTGCGCTTAGAAAAATGGAAACTCAAGTGCCTGCCCCTCCTTCGCTCCGGCCATGTGGGAACATGGCACTGCCTCCGAGTGGAGGGATCTGTGCTGGCGTGGGGGAGGGCTATTCAAGACAGATTGGCGTTAATCATGCCATTAATTGGGCCAAAACGGCAGGGCAGGGATAATGATAGACCGACAGTTGGCGGATGAAATGCGGACAGGGATCGGTGTCTGTCCAGCTGCTAAGCTCTGTTCTCTGAACGAAAGAATAATAATGATGAGGCTGAAGATAACAAGTGGAATATATCGTACAGTAAGGCTTAACTGGAACTAAAATCCAGACGATACAAAATCCTGGTAGCCTCGATAAACTGTTTGATTCCGCATTGGCAACATTGGACCTATCAATCATCAATCAATAAACAGATATGGAAGTAAGCCTAATTGCAGTTTATTCCTTGAAATCTGAGGATATTTTGCACATTTGAATGCCATTATATTCGATGATTCCATAGTGCCCTCGAAAGGCTCGGAGTCTGTGCAGCTGGAACTCAATGGTCGATGGTCGATGGTCGCTGGTCGATGGTCGCTGGTCAATGGTCGATGGCATTGTCATGGGCTTTGTTTGTGCGGCCCAACTGTTGCTGGCTTGCGATTGTTTTTTCTGCAGTTGTGCCACTTAACGGATGGGATCACACCTCCGGCCGGTGGAAAGGTCAATGGTAATCGCATTCGTAAGCCGGCTCGGCCCACTCCTCTTCGCACCTCTCGTGGAGATCTGCTTATTTACATTGGCACTTCTCGGTCGTGCGGATTAGCAGCAGGGAGAGCCACTCGGGCATCCTGTGCCTGTTTGTTCTCCAAATAATATAATTACAAGTAATTCAGATGGATTCTGCAGGCTGCTGCTGCTGCTGCTGCTGCTGCTCTGCCGTCGATGATCCCATTTAGAGCCAAGACAATGGCCCACTGGAATGTCCTGCGAGGGCCCGTCACAGACCCGAGTCCTGACAGCCTGACAACTGTTGTGTCAATATTTTGACAGAAGAATGCCAAAAAGGAAGAGGTCTCTCGCTTTTGCACACAGCCTCGCAGCGAAGCAGGAAGGATGGCTGGCTGGCTGGCCAGGCCGTGGACGATTCGATGAGTCAGGCTGCAAATATGCAGACGGGATAATGCAAGACGGAACTATCGAGAGAAAGGGAGAACAACCTGAACAGGTTTTCGGGATGGGAACATAGCCAGGAAGCCGTGGATCGGATCGTATTGGGTAGCACTGAATGCCTCTCCGGATGGAACGTGTCCTGAGCGGCGGCGGCAGCTTCTTCTTGAGGGATTCTTTGACTGTCTAGTGGCTAGTGGCTCGTCAGCTGTGGGTGTGGCACTCTACAGTAGATCGGAGAGTTGTTCGAAGCAGATTCGAGGATGGCCTGTACCTGCCGCGCCACCTAGCCATCTCTCCATCCCCCTCAAGGCGGTGGTTGCCGGAGCACTCTTTCACTTAACAACAATTGGAGCACACACACACACACACACACACACACACACACACACACACACACTCGTTTTGCATTTGTCAAGTGTCCAGAGAGACAGACACACAGACCGACATTTGCATGAAAAGACGATATAAGCAGCAAACTAAAATAGAAATTAAGAGAAATGCAAGCAAAGACGGGTGAGGGGAGGGGAATGTGAGGGGGGGACTTGGGTCTGGGATGAGTGGCGGTGAAAAACAAGTACAAAGTGCAACTCAGATGGCGGAAATGAAAAGAAATTGCATGTACAATGCATAAGTATAGCTACGAGTGTGTGTGTGTGTGTGTGTGTGTGTGTATCTGTGTGTATAATGAAAAAGTACTTCATTAAAAATCAACAGCATTTCCATATAAACACGAGGAAAAGCCCCACAATCGCGTGTCGAGACCTGAGATACCCCGGAAATGGTTGGAGAACTTGTTCTTGGAACAAGCATAGCCCCAAAGAGCCCCATATATCTATCTCCATATGTGTATATACTGCGATCTGGGGATACCCCTCGTATGGTAGTGCTCTGCCGAACCGGAATACCCTGTGGCATGGCTGTTGAGGCACAACAACAGATGGAAAAATAGAAACCAACCGAGGAAATGCAAGGCACACGTGAGTTGGGGACAGCTCTTGAGGGAGAATGGGCGATGGCTGGGTGGGTGGTGGCCGTAGCAAGAGGCGTGGCAACGCCATTGTTGCAGGAAATGAGTTGAGCCATAATGCAGGGCCCCGAGTGGATGGCTCGGTGGCTGGGTGGAGGGAGGCCTAGACTCTGGTCCAGAATTGAAATTAAAAATGTGTAAATGAAGAAATGAATAAATATGCATCGGGGGGGTGGGTGGCTTTCGGGGTGTTTGCCAAAGCAAATGCAAGAATATAATTGCTACATTTCGTATTAAGCAGTTTATGCCCCACACCGTGCCCCTCGTGCCCCACCCCACCCTCAAGGAGAGTGCCGCTGCTGCTGGGCAAATGGCAACAATTGAAAACTTTCTTTGATCTTTCGCATGGAAATTAATTTCTTGCGCCTTTTTGTTGTTGTTCTGCAATTATGATTCGTATTATTTGTCGGCGTTGAATGGGCCCCCCGCCCCCAGCCACCAGCCACCAGCCCCCCGACCGTCCAGGTCCTAGAGCAGGGGATAATGGAAGCTGTGCCCGAGAGGGCTCTGCGATTGGAACACTCAGTGATACGCTCAGCTCGCTGCCGAGCGCGGAACAATGGGAGTGACAGACGGGATTAAGGATTATGGCAATCTGCGGAACAATTGGAATGGAATGGCATGGAAAACGCGTACAGTCACACAGATACACATGTGAGAGCCACTCTGATGGGCTTAATGAAGGATTCACCCATATTTCTGAATTTAAAGAATATCTAGGGATAGCCCGGGCAATTACTGAAGGGAATATTTGAAGGAGTGTGTGATGTATTGATTCCCAGCCAAAACTTCCTTCTTTGAGGCACTATTACCATATAAACATTCAAAGACCCCACCCACAGGCGGTTTCCCCCCCTGCCCCCTTCTTTTGTGGCAGACTCTATCAAATCGCATTCTAATGATCTCTTACCATCTCTTTCCCCCTGTTAGACCCCTATGCCTGCACAGAGGGCCCTCATCTTGCATTTCTGAGATTCTATTTTTTTCTAGCAGTTGCATAATCAGACCATTGCATAATTTTAGGCCTACACTACACACACACACACACGCGCACAGAGAGGGAGAGCACTCACACTGTGGCATACATTAATTATAATTTGCGGCCTGTAGGAGAATCGCAGCTTATAATTATGCAAAAGTCTGCATAGACACGCCCCCGTGCCCCCGTGCCCCCACCCCCGCCCCTCCTCGTCGTTGCTTGCGAGAAATAATTGAAAATTGCGCAATTCTCACAAGTGGGAAACAGAGCGGCCGCCCCCTGCCCCACCCCACGCCAGTGCCAAGGCTCCACCACAATTAACCGGGCGCATAGCACACCCACACACCCACACAACCACACACCCACACTGGCACATGCATATGTATATGTACCTTATGTAACCGCCGACTGCCACGCCCCCCTGAGAGTGACACCAGCCTCCGTGGCTGGTAGAATTTTTTCCTCTCTGGGATTTTTTCCTCGGAATTTGTACGATTTTTTTTTGCCACCGCATTTTCTGGGCGCCAACGCCCTGGCCCCAGGGGCAGGCCATATCCCATATCCCATATCCCACATCCCGTATGCCCCCCTCCTCCTCTCTTATGTATTTATGTGTGAGTGCGATTATTATTATCATGATTATTATGCGCAAATTGCAAAATTTCGCGGCAGAAACAGCAGCGGGGTACAAAACTCTCACATGAGAAAGAACACTGGAGAAACTGTTCAGCAGACGCCGAAAAGAGGTCCTGCACAAGAGACGAAGAGCTGAGAGATTGAACGCCGTAGGCCCAAAGGCCTACAAATAAAGTCTATGCCTATGGAAGGCATTCAATAACCTCTGGAACCGCCGTCCTGTCGCAAGACCTTGCCGAAGGATCCGCTTTCAGCGCAGCAGCAACGTGTCTTCCCGTTTCTCTCAGTGTGTGTCTCCCCCATGGCCCAGACTTCGGTTCAGGCCACAAATTGCTGCGGTTTCAGGCTGCATTTTCCATTGTTTCACAAAATGGCGTGGCTTAGGCCAGGCCGAGGGAGAGTGAGAGAGCCAGAGAACGGGAATGGGAATGAGGGATTGGGGCTGCTTTGTTCCCACTCACTTGTTGTATTTGCATACATAATTGTAATGAAAATTCACGCCCGACGAGCAGGCCCACATACCCGTTCTAGTTCCCCTTCCCTTTCCCGTTCCCGCTCCCGGGCATATCCCTGGCAAATCAGCCTCATCATTATCATTATCAAAACGTCACCAGCCCCAGCCGCAGAGGGGCATGTGGCAGCATCATTTGCACCGCAGCGGGCTCTCCTCTCCCAGACAAGTGGATATGGAGCTGAAGATGAAGATGAAGCCCTCTCTCTTCCGCTTCCGCTTCCGCTTTGCCACCTCTCGGTGCTCTCGAGCACTCGCATAGTTTTCATCCTGCCATTACTTGTCTGCAGCTCTCATTTGCCGAGTCTGCGGATAGGAGTGCTGGGTGGATGCCATCTAGCTGGGGATAGTGCGGGTTTTCCCATAAACATATACACATCCGCTTCTAGGGGAGTTTTCTGTTCGATTTGTGGCCCTTCGCTATGGTTTACGTTTCGATTAGTGGCCAAAGATCTCGCATTTGCCCCGGAATGAGGCCGTTCCTCCTTTCAGTCTCCTGGGATGTCCTTCTGTTCTGCGGATATTGAATAGTTGTGGCATACATACATACAATTCATTGATATGGTCTTGCGCCAGTCCATTGCTTTCCGGCTGCAATTGTTTCAGCGGCTCGGGGCTTCGACGCGGGCTTCAGGCAAATCCAATTCAGATTTCTGGAGGCAATCCCTCTCTGCAAACGGCGGGGATTTGCTTTGATTGCGAAACAGAAAACAAAAACGGCAAAAAAAGTAATCAAAACTCGTGTCGAAAATTGAGGACTGGAAATGGAGAGATGCAGAGATGCGGAGATGCGGAGATGCAAATGGAAATGAATCGCAGGCTGGGCGGGCGGGAAGGTTGGCTGATTGAAACGCCTCCTAGTGGGTGGTTTTTAATCTCTGGCTCGGATTCATGCACTCCTCGCACAAAGAATCAAACGGCGGCAAGAGCATTCCGAGGACGAGGTGGCCGCTGACGAGGTGGTCCTGCGTCTCTGCCCCGGCCCACTGAGGGCTTCTTTTTGTCAATTGCCCACATTTTGTTCCGGAGAAAGCGTATCACACAGCAGGTGATTGCCAGATGGTCCAACAAAGGTCAAAGTCAAAGGCAAAGTTCTTCTGGGATTGCGGCAGGGGATATGGCTTGGGAGCAGAGCGAAGAACCAAAGATTTGTCCTATCAGATCCCATCTGCCTCCGAAGAATGGACCATTGGCCAAGTACCTGACCATTTCGGGGGCGATATGTTCATACTTTCCAGCTCCAAAAGCACCGAAAGTTATCCCTAGATACCTCTCGACTTATCCAGGCTCCCCATCCCCAACCATCGCCTCGAATCCGCCCGAGCACAATACTCCAATTGGAGAATATTCCATTATTTTGATTCGATTTTGGCGTGCCCTTTCCGTGGGCCCATATGCAAATCGGGGTGGCCAGGGCCCTTGAATGGCTCATTAGCAGCAACGAGCGGCAACAAAGGACCTCGTTTTTTCCAGGGGAAGCTTGGCAACTCTTACCAGTCCCCAGTCCCAGTCCCAGTCCCTGCTCCACCCCCTACCAGGGCGAGGCACAGCTTGAAAGCGAAATAATCAAATTTGCGTCATGTCGTTTTAGTCCCTCTTCCTCTCCCTCGCGCGGACTTTGATTTGAAAATTAACAAATAAAATGCCACAAAAAAAAAAAAAAATGTATATTTCGGCCAGCAAGAGAGAAAGAGAGAGAGAGCGAGAGGGAGAGAGCGAAACATGAATGAATGAGCCCGAGTAATAAGTAATGATGGCAGCCGGCTGAGCGCCGGAAACGCCTGCAATTTGCCACAATTGAAAGTGGCTGCCGCTCGGCACTCCTCCTCTCCAGCCGCCTCCCCCTTTCGGGCTGGCAGGCTGGCGGGCTGCCATGTTTTCTTTTTTATTATAATTCTGCCGCTGCTTTTTGTGTTGCACGAGTACTCCCCTTTTTTGGTTGGCTGCCGCACCCGCCACCATCCATCGAAGCATCAAACATCAAACATCGAGCGAGCTTCGAGCGTCGAGCGTCTAATTGAAGTCATTCCCGTTCCCATTCCCATTCCCGTTCCCATTCCGCATTCGAATCCCACTCTCCCCTCACTGCTTTGCATAACTGAAATCTCTCGCACATACAATTTGATTAACCCATAAACGAGACGCGGGACCTTCCATCATCATTAGCGCCCGTCCAGGGCAGTGCACTGCGCGAAGGCCCGAGTGAGTCGATCGAAAATGAAGGATTTCGCAGTCAGTGTAGGGTTGTACGCCTCCCTTCAGAGGCTATCCATCCATATGTTCCATTCAACCCACAAACTCCTTGTCCCTGCGGAATGGGGAAAGACTTGGCACTGGGACTGGGGCAAGCAGAAAGCCCTCACAGTTTCTCTCAGTGTGGCGGCCATCGAGCTGGCAGGCCTGTGTGCCGCTCCAGACCCAGCGGCGGGCCGCGCCTGGCTACTTCTTCTGTTACACTTCAATTGAAATTCAAGAGCCGACGCTGTAGTTGTCGTCGTTTCGGCCATTTTGGATTTCACACCCCTCGCGATGCGTTCCCGTTCCCTTATTTTGCCGGTGTGTCGGCCACTAATTTATTTTGCCTTTGCGTTTTTTGTTGCTTATTTTCTAATTTACCTCAGGGGCAACTACAACCACCAGCAGGCAGGCCACCACCATTGGAATCAGCCGCCACCACCCCTAATCACACCTCCGCTGTCTCTCTCTCTCTCTCCTCTGCCCTCCTGGCTCCTGGCTCCTGGCTCAGTCTATCCATCCATCACTATCCCTCTCGTGGTGTAGTGTTTGCCTTTCGGTTTATTCAAGTGCCCGTCGTCTGTCTGCCCGGCCTGTCCCATAAATTGGTTCGTCGTCATTGTCGAGCACACTCTTCGGCCACTTCGGTAGCACACACATAGGGCAAAAGACAGGCCGAGGCCGAGGGCCAGGCCCAACCCTTGTCAGAGCATCCTCACTCTCGAGTGTTCTCAAATGATAAATCACTTTTCTCTCGCACTTCGCCCCATACAAACGATCAAGTATTCCCCCTCCCCCCCCCCTGCCCGCAGATAGATGGAAATTAGTGCAGATAATCCTGTTAACAAACAAGGCCTGCCACTGCCTGGATCTGGCCAGGGATTAGTGGGATTCGGGGAACCTTCGCAGCACAACAACCATCTCCGGCCAAGACAGTCACTAGTTCACTACTGGCTTTTGGGCCAGTAACTAAGCCTAACTAGCTGCTAATTATGCGGATAGTTCGAAAAGTTTTCCTAATTGCGGTCGCAGTTCGGGGCGGCGCTTAGCGGAGACACGAACCAGCGGCAGTGGCGTTGATTGCCTTCGGCAGCGCGAAAATTAGCCATAAAAGGGGCCCTGCAGTGGCGCCCTCTGTGGGCAGGGAATCGCAGCGAAAACTTTGCGATTGGATTCGTTCACCTCTGCCCAAATAATGGCAGAAATTAATTTTCTCACGTTACCCGAGCGACGCAGAGACAATGCGGCGCGGAGGGGCCCGGCCCCAAATAGACAATTAAATAATTGAAAACTAAACGCGAAATCAGCAGCAACACAAAGGCAACAAAGGCAACAATGGCCGAGGCACCACCAACAGCATCAGCCATAATAAATAATGGTCAAATGATAATGACGATCACAATTCAGGGCTAATACAGTGTGCCCCCGCTCCCCCGCTCCCCCTTCTCCCTATACACTTTCTTAGGGTACAGCCGGTTCCCCCTGCGGCTTGAAGCTCAATAAGGCTTCCAAGATTCCAGCTGAAAGTCTTAGTAAGAGCCCTGCCACAGGACATTCTGCTTGGCCCTTGAAGCCGCATTCTTTGATCTGTTTATATATTTTAGACCCCGTATTATCCCCACCTTTCCTTTAGAGTATCCAATTTTCGGTCCCAGTGCCTTTTTTAAGTGTCGTTTAGCCATTGGGGCTTTGGGGCATTATCGTTGCTATTATGCCATTGTGCGGCAATTAAAGTTTCAACTAATCACACGGCAACAATTGTGTGACAATAATATTGTCTGATCCCCCAGCTCCTCACCCAGCCCCACCCCTCCCCCAGCTGCGACTCCAAGAGCTAACAAGATTTGTTGAACGCACTTGTGGCCGACAGCGAAACAACTTAATTACACAACAATGTGCAGCAACAAAGGCTGAATGTTCGATTCGGTTTTCGGTTTTCGGTTTTTGGTTTTCGGTTTTTGGCAAGTCTTACAACGGCTCTCTTGAAGGCGTCCCTCGATGGGGCCTGTCTGTCGGCCATCACTCGAATCTGAAGTTATTGCCCAAAAATAATCGGTGGGGGAGTGCGGGAGTGGGGGAGTGGGGGAGGGGGGGAAGCCTACACAAAAAGCAACTGAACTTTAATTGTTCATAATTAAGTTTGTCCAATTTTGATTGTGTCCCAAGACAATAATAGTTAAGTAAATAAAACTCGACACTTAATTGACATTCGAACACTTTGGTTTTGGTTTTGGTTTTGGCTGCGGATTCGGCATCGATTTGTTGGGGATTTTGGTCAACTTTCGCACTTGAGCGGCGGGCCTCAATCGTCATAATTGAATCATTCGGCGGGCCATGTCAACTACCAGAAACGTGAAGAGCAGTTCAAGCAGTTCGCAGCTCCAGACAGGGCACCCGGTATCGGCCGTGGAGCTCGAAGGATGGAGCATGGAGGCAACGACCAGACCGACACTCCTCAGGTAGTCGGCGGGGGCTATCCTCTCATTGTGTGAGAGAATCGCACGTCAAAATATTTGCAAAACAATGAAGAATGAAGAAGGTGGAATCCGGGACAGAGCTTCTTGGAACTTGAAGGACAATCCAAGCCAAGGGCCGAGCAAAAACAAACAAACAAACAAACAAACAGAAATGCGAGTGGAGCAGGCGAGAACTGTAGCCAATGGCCGCCAGGTGGGAAGCTGCAGAGGATGTGCCGGGGGAAAACTAGAGAAACTATGCCAAAACACACACAAGATATCGCGTTACGGACTACGGATCAATCATCACTAATCGCCCCTCGGGGGAAACTCAATATTTATTTTGACAGCCGATCTCCAATCTCCGATCCCCTGCGATTGTAATTGCAAGTTAATTAACAATCAAATTCCTGTAAATAAACGAATTCGCTCTAAAGACTGGCTCCGCTCTCGCATGAATCATCCGCCTCTCGCTGCCTGCTCCAGATCCTGCGGATCCTGCAACCTGCTCACAAAATATCGAATTACCACAGCCACATTCCTCTCTCCTCTAGTACGCACTCCGCGAGTGGCAGCTCTGAGAGCATCGCGCCTGCGCAGCCCCGACGGCATCCATCGCTGCCAGACTGCGTGGCCCGACGGATCCGACAAATGCCATAGGAATGGTGGTGGCAGGGGCAGGGGCAGGGGCAGGGGCTCTGGCATTTCAATTGTTTAATTGCGACAGAAGCTCGCGCGTGGGCCTCCCTCCGCGGACCCATGGGGGGCGTGAGAAAAGCCCCGCTTGAAAGACCCGTTGTATGCCAATTGGCAAGCTGCTGATCCGCTTGCTGAACAAAGCTTTCTAATTTCCATTGTTTCCACACCTCCATCATGGTCGAGTCTTGGAATATCTATTTATTTTGGATCAGAGCAAGTTACTCCATGATTTCCGACGGCTATAAGCATCTGGGGCTGCCCACCAGCGAATGCCTGAGTTTCAGCCCAATCCGTAGAGCATAGGCCGAGATCCTTCAGGACAGCAGCTCCCCTGAAGCAGTTCTCAACTTGAAGTCAATTGCTGCACGCGGGGGGGTAAAGCCGAAGCTCTGTTCTAGTCCCCTGCGCTCAGCTTTTGTCTGCCGTTCCCCGAATTTTCCAATTCCGATTCCCATAGTTCTCTAAAATTTGCTGACTGCGCAGCAAGGACTCTCCTCCTCCTGCTCTGACACACACACACACACACAAGGGCAGACTCCGAACCGGAGAGCGGGCTGTGTAAATGCTAATTTACGCATTTTAATAGTAAAAGTTGTACGAAAATTGTAATTAGACTGCTTTTTTTGGGTCCTCATTGTTAGGCATGGAGCGGATCGAAGGGTGGCTTGGGGCATGTCACAGCGAAGACCCGAACAGAGCTGCATACATATAATTTTTAGTTTTAGTTTTACTCGGAATCGGACCTGGACTCCGCTCGTTTTTGGGACTATAAATTGGCGTCCTTCATCGAGAAAGAGTCCCGTCCCGTCCCGAGCCCTCGCACACACAAAATGGGCTCCGCACACACTTGCAGAGGCGGCACGCACACACTCGCAGCGCGGGCACGCACACCACGAGGCCTGGCACACACACTGGAAGCGTTCCAGTGCGCTGGAAGCGGCCGCGTGCGCCAGAGCGGGCCCGCTAGCTGCTCGGGCTCGACCATCGCCGCTCTCTTCTGGCCCAGGCAGAGCGCGGCGCGCACATGCGCCATGTTGGCCTCCCGTCGGGCAGGGGAAGTGCTCGGGCTAGCCGCGCCGCTCGCACTCGCGGCTGTGCGAGCAGGGCCACCCGATGCTCGCCGCGCGACTGAGCCCGCCCCTGACGCTGCCGTTGGATTTACCGTTGCGGGGCAGCGCAGTCGTCGTGCTGCCAACGCTGCTGCCGCCGCTGCTGCTGCCGCTGCTGCTGCCGCTGCTGCTGCTACTGGTGTGGCGCAGTGGCAGTGGCATGTTCTGCCTGCCGCCTGGCAGCGATGATGGTTTCAGGTCCTCGCCAGCTCCGTTGCCGTGGCCGTAGCCGTTTACCGTTGTGTGTTGGCCGTGCCGCTGAATGCCTTCTGGCCGGGGCCCAACCACCAGGAACGGCAACGGCAACGACAACGGCAACGGCAACGGCAACGTTAGCTTTTCACGACGACGACGACGACGACAAAACTCCTGGTGCACATTAAGTCAGGCAACAGTTTAACGTGGAAATTATTGCGAATTTGTTGTGTGTTTTTGCGACAGCGACAGCGACAACGACGCGTGCCACAAATCTCGCAAATCTCGCAAATCTCGCAAATCTCACAAATCTCGCAAATCGCAAATCTCGAAGCAATCAATTTTTTTAGTGCTCGGCCCCGCATCGTAGGTTCAAGTGCAGTTTAGCGGGATTTTGGGCCGGCATTTTAGGTGCCTCTGGTGCCACAGGAGTCGCTGGGAGCCACACGGAGAGAGGGAGGGAGAGAGAGAGAGAGAGAGAGGGAGAGCGAAGAGCGAAGAGAGAGTTCTCTTTGAGCGGGAAACCGCGAAAATGTTGCATTAACACAGAACACAGGCAGAACAATTGAGGCAGAGCCAATCGATTAATCAGCAGCGATGCCGCAGCGTTCGCCCTTTGCCATACAGGAGCTGCTCGGACTGGCCGTGGCGGCAGCGGCAACAACCACAACGGAGGCGGAAGCGGAAACCGTGGCCACCTGCGAGACGCCAACGGATCTGACAACAGCCGCCAGCAGCCAGGCATCGCCAAAAACAGCTGCCGGAGGAGCAACAACAGCAACAACGGCAGCAGCAGTGGCCACAACATACAACACCGCCGCAGCAGTGGCAACAACAGGCACAGGCCCCACAGCAACAGCGGCCACCGGAAGTGGAGCGGTGGGTGACAGTATGTCATCGGCGATGGATCAGCAGCAGCACCACCAGCACCACTACAGGGATCACCATCAAATGACCATGGCAGCCGCCTCCCGCATGGCCTACTTCAACGCCCATGCAGCGGTGGCGGCCGCCTTCATGCCCCACCAGCTGGCCGCCGCCGTGCACCAGCACCACCATCAGCATCAGCATCAGCATCAGCCGCACCATCCGCACGGAGGGCATCCGCATCCGCATCCGCATTCGCATTCGCATCCGCACTCGCATGCGGCCGGTGGTGTGCCGCCGCCTCCAATGCCGCCGCACCACCATCCGCACCACCACCACCCGCTGCTACATGCGCAGGGTAAGCCACTGATCCACTGATCCCCCACCACCCCCCGTCCACCACTCTGCGCTGCCCCGAAAGGCGGCAGTCACAATAGCAATCAAAGTTTAAGCGCAATTAGCAATCGCAACTGGTTTTGTCACCTGCCAGATAAACGGGCACAGATACACACACACACACACACACACACACACAGATACTACTCGGGTCTGCTGTGCACAGTGGGACAGATGCGACGCAATGCGTTACGGAGCGGCGGCTGGGACTGGGGCTGGGACTGAGTGCCGCTTAGTTAGCATAAAAAAGAAATTAATCAGCGGGCCATCGAGAGGCAAATCAGCTTTAGCCCCAATACGTCTTCCCCGAGCACCGAGCACCGAGCACCGAGCACCAGACAGCCTCCAACACCACTTCAGGCCCTCCTCCACCCTCCACCCTACACCCTCCACCTCCAACGCCTCTCAAGTTGAGCTGCTAATTGCAATGGCAATTGCTCTGCCTCTCCCGGCTGCATGTGTGTGTGTGTGTGTGTGTGTGTGGGTGGCGTGGCACAGTGGTCCGAGAAGCAAAACAAGAGGGCTTGGACTTGGGTATGGCTTGAGTGGTGCAGATAGACTTGTGGGATGCTTCGGGAGCTGCTTAAATCTATTATAATTATATGTATTACCATTTATGAAATATATTTTGGAAAACCCCCCAAAGAAACTCCAGCAAACCCACCGACCGATCTGCAGATATGCTCGCTTATCGTCGGGATATTCCCCACGAACGCCTTTCGGTACCCAAAGCCCTGGTCCCACTGTAGAGGCGTCTTTGTTCGACGATCAGCACACACATCCGAGTGGAGCAGCGGCCCAAAGTCGGGGCTTGAGTCGGCTGCTGTCGTCTCTGGGTCTCAAGCTCATTTGCAAGTGGCGGAGCCAGCAGCCAGCAAGTGGCAATATCATCCAAAGCCGAGTCGATGACAGCCCAGAGACACAGAGATAGAGATAGAGAGAGAGAGAGAGAGAGAGAGACCCGGGAGACCCGAGAGTCGGCAGTGGCAGGGGCAGATAATCTTGCAGATTCAAGTGGCAGCTGTTGTTATTGTTATTTTTATTATAATTAGCGTTGAAATGTCATCGTCATCGCCATCACCATCTCCAATTCCATCTCCATCTCCATCTCCATCTGGTCTGCTCTGATTCACTGTGCCAATTTCCATTCAAAGTATTTGACGGATATCGAATTGGGCTTTCGATTTGAATTTGAGTTTTTCAGAAGCCCCGGCCACTTCCGGTTCGTGGGGGGGGGGGGTCTGCTTTCTTTTCCGCTGCGAGGCCTCGCCGAGTGCCGCTTTGTGACTGGTTTCTGCTTTACTTTAATTATTGTATTTTCGTATTTTCGTATTTTTATTTCGTTTATCGCACATTTCCACCGACTCGTCGTCGTCGCAATTTGCGTTTAATAAATGTGAGAAAGAACTTTGTCGTTGGAGCGGCCTTCGTGCGGCATGTGGGGCCCACTGAGAGACCTTGCCCCAGAGGAGAGCAGAGTGTGCAACAAATATAGATGTAAGAAACTGCGATAGGCTTCCGAGAAGCTTAAAACAGCAACTACTTATCCTTAAGCTATGTATTTTTCAGGGATATATTCCTCGTTCTTGCCTGAGTAATGATTCTTAAATGGTTCCTTGAGTTGCTTGAGTTCCTTGAGTTCCTTGAGTGAGGCGCAACCGCAACCGGTCTAAAACTATCCCCCACTTCCCCTATATCCACCCCTATTGGAAACCCTCTATATCTTCGCTTAGGGTGTCCCCCATTCGAGGCCCTCTGCTCTGGCTTTGTGGCTAGTTTTGTTATTTCTCTGGCTTTCTGGCTTTCTGCCTTTCATTCGCGTCATCGTATTTAATTTTTGCATATTGTTGACTCGTTCTGCTCTGCCCTGCCCTGCCCTGCCCTGCCCTGCCCTGCTCTGCCCTGCTCTTTATACGTATGGCAAACACATTTGGTTCTCTGTTGATTTTTTACCCATTTGCGTGCCCCGTTCTTCAATTAAAAAATCGCATCAAGTTCTTGCGTGGCTTTCGGGGGCGGATTTCCTGTCCCCCAGTGCGAGGGGGGTAAGGGGGGAGGGAGCCGTGCCCCAAGCAAAAGCTTGGCGCCTCACGACCTGGCCATTAAGTGCCTTTGATCTTTTACCAGCGACGGACAGACGGCAGGAGAAAACCAAATCGGAAATCGGAAAACGGAAAATTGGTTGCCCCACAACAGGAACGGCAAAGAAAAGAAAAAAAGAGAACGATTCTCTGTGCTTTTCCCCAGCATTTAATTGACAATTTTCACTTTGGTTCTCCCTCTTCCCTCTCTTCCCTCTCTTCCCTCTTCCCTCTGCCTCGCTTTGTTGTGACAGTCGTGTTGATGTGTTTGCAGACACACCAAAGCACTCCCCCAGACCCTGCCCCGCACACCCGCACACCCGCACAGCCGCAGTCGCATGTGTTTTTGGCAAATTGATAGCAAAAGATTTCCCCCACTCAAATGCATATTTTGGCAAATTACTTGGGGCTCGAAATTAACCATTCAGCGCCAAGGCGCCGCCCGTGGCACACTGCCAGAGGAAGCACCGATGAAGGCTCCATTTAATGCACATGCCAAGCTCCATACTCCGCACTCCTACTGTCAAATGCTCATAATCCAATCTAATTATCGCCACTTAGTAATCAATTATTGCAGCCCCAATCTGGCGGGGTCCGCCGCCCCAACTGCCGCTAATTGCTGCTCGTCAGCGGTGGCCCAGAGCGGCTCCGACCACCACCCCGACACCGACTGCACTGCCCTTTGATATTTGAGCCACTTTGCTAATAGCCCCAGTGGCCGACCCTCTCGCAGATGATAAAAATATTCTTAATTGTAGTTTCGCCCCGCTCTGGCATTGGGGCATTCGGACAATGTGTGCGGTCTGCGACCAGGCCCCGAGCAGACATGACAGAGTCTTTTGACTTTGCTTTGATTTTGCGTTGACGTAAATTAGAAAAAAAAGTAAAAGCCAACAGCGACGAAAGAACCTCCAAAAAGCAGCGACAGGAGCGGAAAACATACATGGGAAAGGTGGGAGGAGAAACGCCCTTCATCGAGTGGGGCGGCCGACCGCCCGGCGAGTCGAGTGCGCCCCCCCCTGCCACCCTCGGCCACCCTCGGCCACCCTTGGCCACTCGGGGGCATTGTCTGAGGTGTGAAAATGTTCGATGCCGCCAGCGACAGCGAGGCACGAGTGCAGTTATTGTTTCAGTTGCACTCTAACCTCCGGCTCTATCCCTCCCATCCGCCCATCCGCCCATCCGCCCATCCGCACCCATTCTTTTTTCGGCATTCGGCATTCGCCATTCGGCACTTTGTCACACTTTTTCGCTTTGATTTTTTGCAAATTTAAAAGTCAATTAAAGCAACTTGACGAACAAGAAGTGCCGAGTGCCACTCAAGGGGTTAATTTGCTGTGCGAGTGAGTCAGTGAATGAGTGCGAGTGTGAGTGTTAGTGTGAGTGTGAGTGCAGTCCCAGCCGTGGCATGATTCACAATCGGCGATACACATCCAGCGGAATTAGCCGCAATTATTTCTAATTTGTTCCGCACAAAAAGTAGAGTGAAAGAGTACGAAATTCACTCACCATAATCACACATTAAAATAATAATACAAGTCGGCGATAATAGGCAGAGTCGTGGTTACACTCGTATTCATGTATTCATAAGCTAGATTTTGTGCCGCGTCACATGGCAATCAGAGACGGGCAATTCGTGCCCCGAAAAGCCCAGAGCTCCACAAACTGCACGCCAGAGGCGTAGTCGGGGGCTGGCGGACATCCAAGGGGGGTTCAAGACGGGCTTGGAACCCAGGGGCAGAGAGGGAGCCCCTCCAATACGAGCACATAGCAGGGGGACGCCCTGCTGGTGCTCCTTTCTCCCCGTGGCAGACGCCACTGGCCCCCAGTGACACACTCACGCGCAGGGGCCACACTTGAGCGGCGCTGCGCTAATTTTATAACGCAAATAAACACGATTTGGCACTTGAGTTTCCTCGGCTGCTTTCGCCTTCTGCTTCTTCAGCGGCTCGAAACGGTCTTTCGTATTGGGATCTGAAGCTGGAGCTGGGGCTGGAGCTGGGGCTGGAGCTGGGGCTGGAGCTGGAGTTCTGACCATTCGGCCATCAGCTGGTGGCTTTCACTGTTTGGAGCGACGGCGCGACTGCTAATTATGCAGCACTGGCCATCTATATGGCTATTTGGAGTGGCTGCTCAGCAGTTTTTGGGCCTGGAAATCGTTACATTTGTGGGCATGATCGAATGGAAATTCGACTACGGAGGAACGGCATGTCGTAGAGCGAGAGGGACTGTGATTTTGACAGGAAAAGCAAAGGAGTTTCTTCCTTTTTGGCCTTGCCCCAGAAACCCTTTCCCACTTTCATGACATTTGAAATTGGAGCTTGGACTGTCATACGTCCGAAAATATCAGGTAACTGCTGGGAAATCGCAAAAATGGATGAGTTCGAAGAGTACTTTAACAAGCTGCGCTCGATATTGGACGGGGTCCTGGAGCCGGAAATGTGGCCAGACCACGCGCTGACCATGGTCCTCTTCGAAATGCCTACCGGTAAGTGCTGGCCGAGCGAAACAGTGATCAGACAGCTATCTAGCACAGCCCTTACCTAGCACAGACGAGGCCAGAAGGAGACTGCGCCAGGCCCAGGCCATAGCCAGATACGGCGGAGACAGGATCATTTCGTTGGAGCACCTGCGGAGGGCGATGAACACGATTTTGCTGCGCCCGCGGCAGCCGCCGAAGCGCAAGAAACCCCCCCTGGAGGCTCGCTGCCTTCGCCCCCGCTCGTCCTTGGTCAACTATTGTGAGATCTGACGGGCCACACGGGCCTCCTTTTCTCCGCCCCAGGATGCCTCTGAAGACTGACAAATGTGACCCCAAAATGTGTATCGGAAAGGATTGCAATAAAGAGCCCATAGGTTGGTCCATCGATGGGCTCCACTCGAGCTCAGCCATTCGAACTGCTTGCTGGGTGTGCCTTGGGGCGTCGCCGCGAAGCACTTGGAGACTCTTTCGCTGGACACTGAAGCGGCTACTTTGCATGCGACCCGTGGGCCGGCGGCAGTTGGGGGCCACGAGCCATGGGCTCTGTGTGGGGTCTGGGGCCGCTATCCACGCCGCTCTCCAGTCGATGATTAGAAACTTGCTCTAAATCCAATATGAATGCTCTCCCCCGAGCCGCGAGCCGCGGGCCGCGGGCCGCTCGACCCATATCAGCTATTGTTTGGCGTTAATCAGTTTATAAATACTTCGTCACTTGCATTTTTGTTCCCCCGTTTCGACTGTACTGAGCTGTACTCCCTCTCCCCCTCTCCCCCTCTCTCTCTCTCTCTTCAAGAGCCATGGGTTTTTTTGTTTTTGTTCCTCGCAATTCTTTAGAGAAATTTTGCGCAGTATCGGATTTCATGGACGCTGAAGCAAAGAAATCGTAACTGGAATTCCTGGTAAAGCTGCTGCGATCCCAGAACCATGAGCTAATAAATGTAGTTCTTGTTCCAAACATCATCATCATCGTAATTACGAACCTACACACACCACATACTATGTCGACAGCGACAGCGACAGCGACTCGAGCTAAAGCGGTTGCCCTGCTTCTGGTGCTGCTTCTGGTGCTGGAGCTGGAGCTGGTCCCATTGTACTTGGCATCGTTTCTCGAAATGCGTCAGCGAGAAACAATTGAGGGCAATGCCAGGGCAGGGACAACCCCTTTCGCGGCTCAGGGGCAGAGGCAGAGGCAGAGGCAGAGGCACACAAAGCCCAGGCCCAGTCCCAGTCCCAGTCCCAGACCGAGACCCCGAACCCGAACGAGACGAGACGGAGCAAACGCCTTGAAACAATGAAACATCGACCAGAAATTAGCGCGGTTGTCTGTCAAATTTGATTTTGCTTTGATATGTCACTCCCCTGAAAGAGGCAGGGGTAGGGGCAGGGGCTGGGGCAGGGGCTGGGGCAGGGGCAGAGGTGGTGCACGAGGAGGAGCTTGTCTGGGCATCGATTTGCATTTCTGAGTGTCTGCCCTGCCCAGGGAGGGGCCTCCTCGGCCTTTGTATGGCTAATAAATAACCCGTCGCCCTCGGCGAGTGCTGAGCACAGTGCAGACTCGCACTGAAGACCAGAATGGGAGTCCCCAATGAAGATCCCCCTCTGGGATCGCACGTCCTAGCGTTCCTAGAATGCATACAAATGTGTAATAATTGTACAAGTATTTGTTCCGTGTCTAATTTAATCAATGTTTCCCTCTCTCCTTAGGCTTTCCGCAGCTGAAGAACTTCGCGGGAGGCGCCGGAACGTGTTTGCCAGGTAAGCTCGCTCTCTCGCCCCGAAACTCGGACGGGGTCGGGCGGCAGGACTCTGCTGTGGCGGAGATTAAGTGTGGCGCCCAAAGGTAGGCAATGCGCCGACCACAATGCAGTCCTGGCAGGGGGAAAAGCTCACGCGCTGACCGAGTCCCAGGCCCTCCATCTCCTCCCCTGGCCAACAGAGGGCAGCACCACTCATTCTCTCTCTCTGCATCTGCATCTGCATCTGCATCCGTCTCTCTCTCTCTCTCTCTCTCTGCCTCTGCCTCTGCCTCTGTCTGTGTTCGTGTGTCTGCCCTAATTAATGGGCATTCCTGCGCTTCATTTCGAACCGCTTGCCCCAGCAGCGGGGGCGTGGCCAGGCAGGAGGCAAGGGTTTTCGCCTGGCAGGCACATAAATTTCCCAAATTGCTAATAAAATAAACAATTTAGCTAACAAAAAAAAGCCAGAAGCTAAAAATCCACACACATGTGGGGAGATACAGTGCGAAAGAGCCAGCAGAGAGAGAGAGAGAGAGAGAGAGAGAAAGAGCGAGAGCGAGAGACAAAAGTCAAATAATGAAATTTTCATTTTCATTTTGTTGCATTCGCAACGGGCAATAAATATTTTCAACATACGCTTTTATACGCAATTTGCACGCGCATACATCTCCCCGTAGGACACATGTCCTGTCCTCCGTTTGCCTTAACCCTTTCGACACACACACGCAGGCACACATACAGATGCAAGCCGAAAACAAAGCGAAAGAAATGCGAAGCGCTCACATAAACTTGTCTAATAAGAAACGCTCTGGCAATCGTCGAAAAGGGGGATGGCTGGCTGGATGGATGGATGGATTGTGGAGTGCCAAGTGGTTTGTAAAGGTGTGCGGCGGTGGAGGGGGGGCAGGAGAGGGAGAGGGGCACCAATGAGTGAGTTGAGGGAAGAAACTATCTACGGGATCCCCGAAGAAACAACTGAGAGATCTGCAGAGCACCAATAAAATAACCAACGATCCTCAGGAAGGATTGAGAGAAGTGCTCTCTACCTTGCCACAACCCCCTGGAAAAGAAAGGGGCTTAAACCAATGAAGAAAGCTCGCATCTCGATAGCATCTATGGATCATATATTTATCAATGGATTATACAGTCTTTTACGTTGTTCTTTCAGTCATTCCTAAACCATTTCCAAGGCCTTCTCTAGTACATATGTACGAGTATCTGAAAGCTGATGGAAGACTGTCAGTCCCTCAATCTTGAGCCACTTTCGTTTCTGTCTGTTGCCTACTTAATTGCCTTTTTGTTGCTGTTGCTGTTGCTGTTGCTGTTGTTTCTGTGTGTTGTTGTAGGTAGGCCCTTCTAAGACTCTAATCTCTGACTGGGGAACACGAACTTGGCCACTTGGCCACTTGGCCACTTGGCCGCGCATTCTTTCTATTCTGTTTTTATGGGGCGAAGTGCCCTGCTTAAGTCTTCCTTTAGTAGCAGAGCCACTCGACGCCTGCATTCTTCCAGAGTCGGGAACTTGAGGCGGCACCACCAGCAACAACATTAGATGAAGATGGAGATGAAGATGAAGATGGAGATGAAGGGGCTGGGGCTGGGGCTGGGGCTGGGGCTGGGGCTGGGGATGGGGCTGGGGCTGAGGGAGAGCCACTTTTGAGCCATTTGCTGCGCTGCGAGCAGATTGCAAGACACGATTACACAAAGGCCAAGACGACGGCGAACAGAATGAGCCGAGACTGACAAGTAGGGCAATTTGCCTTGAATGGTGGCCCCGAGTGGGTGCTCGGGCCAGTGGGAGGGCCCCAGAGCGAGGGGCGGAGGCGGAGGCGGAGGCGGGGGCGGAGAGCCACCCACATGACATTCGCCCGGTGTCTGCTGCACTTGTCTCGCCCCATCGTGATGCACTTGTCATGGCTAAGATTTTAATTGGCATTTTTTTCCCCCTTTCTCTTCCATTGTGCCACGAATCCTTCCCGAGCGTGTCTAAGTTTTATTTGCTGGCCATGGCGAATCCGATGGCAGCTTCCCCGCCCCACCAGCCGGGTCCTAATTGAAACACGTAAGACACGAGAAAAGCTCTGAATAGAAGGTCCTTGAATACCCTTGCCCACGGACTTCGTTGGGAATCGGAATCGGGAACCCCAAGGATATCGGACCTACCCATCGAGCTGTGGCTTGTATCTCCAATGCTTAGCGAGTATTTCACTAGACTTATGTGGTCCAGAGGAAGGAAAGATCTGCTTAGAGCTGGGAATCGGAATACCCCCGGGTGTAGGGTACAACAGCGTTCGAATCATCCACTCACTCGCATGACGATGACATGTGTGAAGCGAAACCAATCGCAATTCACATCGCACCCGTTGTCTGAATGTGAATATGTCAACGCCCGTGGAGGGGGGCTGCAAGGGTGGATGTGGCTGTGGCTGTGGCTGTGGCTGTGGATGGACAACCTGTGCGCCAAAGGAGATTGGATTCGGGGAAAGAATCGGCAGCAGAAATATGATCCGTTGATGGAGATGTCACTGTTTCCAGGCAGAAAGCCAAACGAGTGCCCAATATTAATGGGTAAATGAATGGTAGTGAATGAATGCAAATGCAAAGGAGTGCAGTCTAATGCCAAAATAGGGAATCATTCTTTATAGAAAACATGGCTTCTACAGCGGGAAACTTTTCGTGGTTGCCGATAGCCGATAGCCGATAGTTGGCATGGAGGGATTTCCAGCGCGGTACAAAAGGACTTCCACGTGTTCTGTCCGCTCCCAGAAGTCGATTCGATCGTGTTCCAGGAGAGCATTCACGGATCAATCTCCTCCTCTGCTCGCTCTCTCTCTCTCACTCTTGCCCCCGTGTTCCCTTGGTGTCCATCTCTTTCCCTCTTTCCCTCATGGTCGGCAGCCGTGCTGTTTCCTGCACATCGTTACCGCGTCGAGACTCCGCCGAAGGCCCAGAAAAAGTGAAAGAGCAAAAAGTTTAGTGCAAAAATTGTGACACTCCTCTTGTTGTTGTTGTTGTTGTTGTCTTTGTAGTTTTGTTTGTTGTTGGCGCAAAGCGCTTTGCACTTAAAGTTCGTTGAGTTTGCTTGGGTCGGTGAAGCGGAAAGGTGGCCCAAAGTAGAGGTGGCGAGGGCTGGGAAAGGGTTGTGGGGCCGGGGACGGGGCCGGGGCCGGGCAATATGGCAACAGCAATCACGTTAACCAACTTTGACACAAAGCTGACTAAAATGCTGCAACCCAGAGGGGCACTATGCCACCAGGTGGAGGTGGAGGCGGAGTGGGGATCAGCAGGAACGATGTATAACAATGGACCCGATGGAGAGGCAGGCAGTGCCAGTGGCAGTGGCAGTGGCAGCAGGAGAAGACGAAGTCACACGACAAGCAAGGAATCTAATTAACAATTTTTCATTGAGTGCGCAAATTACGACCAACAGGAGCGGAACGGAGGGAGCGGAGGGGGCCAAGGGCTGTCCTGCACCAGAGGGAGACAGACACAGACACAGACACAGAGAGAGAGAAAGCGAGACAGACAAGAGCAATTAGACAGGAACAAACGCTGGACAATGTCGGAGACCCGTTGTCAAAGCGAGTTTCGTGAATAAATTCCAGACGAAGGCGCTTGAAGGACATATCCACCGACGACGACCGCCGACGGAGCATCAGGGAAAGTGGAGCCAGCCACAAAAATGAATCGTTAAGCCATGGAATATCAAAGGAGAGCACAGGAAACAGTTTAATTTATGAATGAAATGGATTAGTCGATTCTTAAGAGGTCGATTCCTTCCCATACAGGGACTAAGGATGTGCCATCATTCTTGGGGCATGACTCTCCAAACACCCTGGACCCTCTTCGGGCAGCAGAAAGCATTCGCTGTCGTGTATCAAAGATGTTAATTGAAGCATTTACTGTCCCCACTTGCTGCCCCACTCTCCGTCTCTCTCTCTCCGTCTCTCTCTCTCCGTCTCTCTCTCTGTGTGTGTGCGAGTGATTTTGTGCGTTTTCTGGTTTCTGTTTGATTCCTCAAGCAAATAATTCAATTTAATTTCTAATTAGTACGAAAAAAGCACACACAAAAATAAGCAAAAATAGATGCTTGCCGGCGGGGGGGGCGGGTAGGGGGTGGGGCATGCCACACACCCGCACACACATGCACAAAAACGCAGCCACTTTGGTGCTAATGCAAATTGCAAATGCCCCTCAACGCCATCGCCATCGCCATCACCATCGCCATCGTCGACATCAATGCTGGCGCAGACGCTGACGCTGACGTTGACGTTGACGCTGGCGGCGACTGCGACGGCAGTGCGCTGCCGAGACGATGCGTCGTCGCGTTGCCAACAACTCAGCCACTTTATTAGCGTATTTTGCCATGCAACTGTTTATGCGGCACACACACACACACACACACACACACACACACACATGTGCACAGTGCCGCACTGCCATCATGCACACCGATGCAGACACACTAGCTGGCACATGGGAGAGGAATTAGTCATTTTGTTGGTTACTTGATGCATAGCGAGGGGCGGGGGGGGGGGGGGGGGGGGGGGCAGGTTGGACTTGGGAATGGGGGGCGACTAGAGGATGACGATGGGAATGGAGGGGGAGATGGTTGTGTGGATGGATGTGGAGCCACGTGGAGACTGCGGCTAGCTAACAAAAATGGCGCGCAGCTTACAAAATGAACAAGTCAAGGAGCGACAGAGTGGGAGAGGAGGGGGGGGGGGGGGGGGGCACGAACCCAGGACCCAGAGCGACAACATTTTTTATGCGCTTTTGAGCAAATTAGATTTCCTAATTAAATTTTCTAGTGAAATGCGCATAAATTTCATAAAACTCACTCGGTGGGTGGAAGGGGGGGGGGAGGGGGCGGCTACAAAGCTTTCCTTTTGTACAGTCTGCCAGGCAAAGGGCAAAGGCAGGATAGAAAGGGATAGAAAGAGAGTGGCAGCGCTCCGTTGTCGCCATTCATTTTGCTGCCACATTTCGTATGCCCTTCGCAGAGGGTGCTCTGAGATAGCCCAGATCCTTGTCTCCTACGCTATATCGAACATCCCTCGAGCCAATCCCTACAGTCCATTGCCATTACCCGCAGATCATTGCAACTCCAACCCAACGATGAGCATTGATCGGTCGAAGAATAAGAGGGAATCAATTTGCTAGGGTATCCGAGGCGTCGGCACCCACTGCCGCCCATTCGTTCTTGTTTGCTTTTTCAAATTTTCGTGCTGACGTCGTCGTCCGTGTCGTCCTTGCGTCGTCCTTGCGTCGTCGTCTGCTTAAAGTAATTAACTAAGAAAATTTTAATTGCTAATATGTTGTGATGCATGTGTGTGTGAGGGTGGGTGTGATGCATGTGTGTGTGTGTGTGGGTGCTGGCAGGCATGTTGGCATGCTGCTCCCCCCCTCCTCCACCGTAGCATCCATCCTTTCCGGGGCGAAACTTTCAATAAAGCTCAACATCCACTCTGTGTGTGGAGCTCATTAAAAGTGCGATGCCAGAGCCACAAAATCTGCCGTTGCCTACTTTAGTGGGCCCCGAAATTAACTAATTCCCGGCCCTTGCTTATGATAATCACAATTGTTGCTGTTCAACAATGTTCATGGATTGGAAAGGCCTCCCCCCCCCCCCCCCCCCCCCCCCGAAAGTGAAAAACCCGCGGCTGCAGATCGAAAAAGATACAACTTTTCATGGAGCTGATGAAATGCACACTGGCACACATGTATCTGCGATTGCAGGGCCTATGGAGGTCTCTATTTGGCTGCGCTAATTGAGGGAATCACGGGCCGTCTCGTTTTTTGACGTTTTTCCAGCGAATGCGAAAATAATTACACCCGGAGTCGTGCGCTGCAATGCGTTTTGGGCCGTAATTCAAGACGCGATTGGTCGCTATGCACTCCGCCGCTGCACATTTAGTGGAAATCAAGTCGGCATCGATATGCCTATGCAGCATCCCAGCATTCCCATGCCCAAGCCACAGCGAACATAACGATGTGTGCTAAGGGACGGGGTTCGGGGTTCGGGGTTCGGCGAGATGGTTCGGCGGGTGAGGACTGCCCGTCAGGGCTTCACTCGAACAACTCGACAGCCACAACAGGCTTCTTCATCTCTACTTCATTTTTCATATCGGATTTCAATGCGAATTGGATTTGGTCGAGGTCTGCGTCTGCGTCTGCGTCTGCGTCTCCCCCCCGGACATGTCCCTCGCTCCATGTTTGTGTGTTTTGTTTTCTATACTTTCCCAACCTTTCCCAAAGAAAAAAACCTGTCTCCTGTCTCCTGTCTCCTGCCTCCTGCCTCCTGCCTCCTCCCAGGCTCATGAAGACCCAGACATGGCACTCCATCTGCAGCGTTTACACCGCTGAATGGTGTGTGTTTTCCGGGTGCTTCAGCGTTTGATTTGGCCAAAACGCATACAAACTGAGGACTGAGGCATCTTCAAACCTCGATCGAAGCCGCTAAGTGGCGATTTGCGATTTGAAATTTGCAATTTGGCTCTGGGCCCAGAAGTGGCCGGCTCGAAAGGATCCTCTCTCTCTCTCTCTCTCTCTCTCGGGCGGCGACTCGTAGTCCTCTGGCAGTCATCAAGACCCCTGTCAACGCAGCTACCGCGTCTGTCATCTCCCAATCCCCAATCTCCAATCTCCAATCCCATCTTCCTTTGGCTGCTTTCACTTTTCAATCGTTCGGATGTCAAGTGGGGTTTTCCTTGGAACCGAAGATGATGTGTGACAATCCCCAACAAAAAAGAGCAGAGAAGCAAAGAAAACAATCCCCAGAGAAGTGGGAAACTAGATACAATTATTAAATATTTAAAACAACACAAAACAAAACCACTTAGAGCCTCGCTTCAGCTTCAGCTTCAGCCTCAGCCTCAGCCTCAGCGCCGACTGCCACATGTGGCGGGGGGTTCCGGTTCGCTCTGTGGGTCATGGGAGTCTCGTCAACTAATTTGACAAGAATACGGCATGGGACTGGGGAAGGAGTTTGTTGAACTGCCGAAGGGAAGTCGGCCCGCAGCTAGTTGCTGCGTTTGATCCACCAATACTGTATCTGCCACTAATTTCAGGCTCCCTGGCGCCCAAGGACTTCGGCATGGAGGGGCTGAACGGCTTCGGGGTGGGGCCGAACAGCAAGAAGAAAAAGAAGAAGCGCCGGCACAGCCGCACGATCTTCACCAGCTACCAGCTGGAGAAGCTGGAGGAGGCCTTCAAGGAGGCCCACTACCCGGACGTGTATGCCCGCGAGATGCTCTCGCTGAAGACGGAGCTGCCCGAGGATCGCATACAGGTGAGTCAGACCTCCGACAGGTAACCCGATACAAGGCCATTGTTCCCGTGCTGGGTACTGGGTAATGGAATGGGCTTTGTCTTCGCACCGGGACGAGGACCAGGACCAGGACCAGGACCAGGACCAGGCCCATTAATGGGCTCCCCAATGAATTAACGAACTAATTACATCCGCTGAGACGATGCAGAGATATGTGGATGGTGTTGGATGGTGTTGGCTGTTGGCAAAACAAAAACGCGGCCAAGGAATTTGCATTTCCTCTCCTCCGGGGCTGGAAGCTCCTTTGTCATCGTCAGCTGCGTCTTGTTTGGATTTCAGTGCTCTGATTTTTCACACCTCCTCGTTGTGGCTTTCTGTGTGTGCAGCGTCATTCCATGATGGGGGCAGGGGCTAACCATTTTTAATAAGCAATCAGTGGAGCAGGAGTGTCTCAAGTGCGGCCTCCCTCTCCCTCTCCCTCTCTCTCGCTCTCTCTCTCTCTCTCTCTCTCTCTCTCTCTGGCTTTCTCGCATAGTTGGCTGGCCTCAAGGAGCATGTCCACAGCATTGCGAACAACGCAAAATCCGGAAATCATTTAACGCAGCCTCCGCTTCGTCAATGTCAGCTCTCCCGGGGCTCTCCCGCTGGGCAGCCCAGCCGGGCCGCAGCGCGAGAGAGAGAGAGAGAGAGAGAGAGAGAGACAGAGACAGGGCGAAAAAAAAGAGGAGAACATTTTCAGCTACGTTTGCGAATTTATAATTAAGCATTTTAATGGCCGTTATTGTTCTAAGTCCCGATACCCAAAGCGGGCGCGAGAGAGGGAGCGACATGGTCCCCAGAGCGAGATGGAGCATGTGTGTGTGTGTGTGTGTGTGTGTGTGTGTGTGTGTGCTTTCATCGAGTGAACTTCAACGCTGGCAAATTGCCACCCTTAAAAAGGCACACCGAAAGCAGCCTCTACCCCTGTCCTTGTTTGATTAGCAGCCGCAAAAAGAAACAAAAAAAAAAAGAAAGAAAGAAAAACGAAGAAAAAGCGACAAAAACTCGTGTAATTATGGCGCGATTTCAGAGCCCTGCCCGCGCCGCAAGTGCCCCACTCAGAGCCATGGAGTCTGGGTCGAACGTCGAACGGGTTCGCTATCGGATAGGCATCGGCATCGGCATCGGCATCGGACTAGACTTGGCTGCGGTGCGCTAATGGCAGGCTCTGGCTCAAGTGCCCAGGCACACACGCACAGACCAAGCGTATAGTATATGGATGGAAACCCATGCATATAGCACTGACAGGGTCTGCGGCTGGTCTCTCCATCGGAAACTGATTGCTGGCGATGGCAATCACGACCTAGGACCCGCTGTTTCGTCGATAAATGGATTGCTTGAACAGGAATGAAGCCCAATCGATCGATAAATGATCGGAATGGCATATAAACTAGAGTGGAAATCGAAGCAAGCACTAAACTTTCGATAGCTTCCGATGAGTGAAATAGATCGATTCATCTATGGATAATCGAAAGTATTAATCAAGCCATTGATCGATAACAAGTCAAGCTGTTGTAAGGGAAACCATGGCCTGGCTTTGGTTATCGTTGTAATCGGATTTCCCTTCACCATTCGTCTGTCTTTCCGTCTTTTATCTCCGCTAATTAAAACATCCAACTGTACCTAAAATGGGTGCTGGGGTGGTGGGGGGGGGGTTGGGGCACCTCCCGAAAAGCGTACATATATATGTCTGTATATATATGCAATTAACCCACTAAGACCCAGCTAAGGACACCGCACCACCCGCGCCGCTCCGTGCCACACTTTCAACTGCCATTCGGCAAATGGTTGTGTTGCAGTGGAAGTGGCAGTGGCAGTGGCACTCCTAGTCGCAGTCGCAGTCGCAGTCGTAGTGCAAAATTGAATTTCGAGTGTGTAAAATTTTCCAATTATAGACTTTGGAGTAGTATACCACCAAGCATGGCTTATCCTGTGTGTGTGTGTGTGTGTGTGTTTGTGTGTGTGTGTGTGGAGGAGCTTTTTGCCTTCGGCTTGCTTGGGGGCACATGAAGCGTTGCTAAAAGCGAGTCCAATTAGTAGCATTACTACTAACACTTCAATTTTGGCCAGAAAGTGTGTGTGTGTGTGTGAGCGAGAGAGAGAGGGAGTAAGGGAGTAAGGGGGAAAGGGAGAGAGAGGAAGAGAGCCTCCACATCCACTTGCGATGGCTGTGGCTATCTCTCTGTCTCTGTCTGGCGGGCTGGCTGGCTGGCTGGCTGGCTGGCTGGCTGAGGCAATAACGGCAATAGTCATCAAGAGCAGCAGCAACAAGGAGCAGGAGGAGGACAACTGGCTGAAGCAATGGCGCCAAAGTACGGCCATTTTGTGTGTGTATAGCTGATGAGGGTCACACGGGGGGCTGCGGAGCGGATTGGGGCATGGGGCATGGGGCATGTTAGTTGTGGACCAGACCAGAGACAGCGGCAGACAAAAGGGGCAAAGAGAAGGGCGTAAATTTGCATTTAACGTTGTTTGCGGTGCCCACGAATGGAGTCCATCCCCGCTCTCTTTCTCTCACACACACACACACTGACAGCTGGCGCACAGTGGGGCAGGACAGCAGGACGGCAGGACGGCTGGGCTCAACAGTTAGACAACCACAAAATACTCGAAAAAGACCCAAACAACCGCAAAACGATGCAAAAGAAGAGCGAACCGGAAGCGAAGAAAGCAGAGGAGTGGCGGCAAGGCAAGGATCTGCCCGTACACAGACACAAGGACACACAGACATGTGCGGGGCCTGCAAGTGTCAGTGAAACTAACGGCACTATTTGCCAGTGTGTGTGCGTGCCTCAGAGTCGAGTCTGAGTAAAAAAAGGGCTTTAGAAATTCTGCTTTTGGCTGGCAACGACGGCGCCCGAAAACTAACAACAGAACAACGGCACACACACACACGCACACACACACACACACATACTACGGAGACACACGCACACTGAGAGTAAGCCAAAGTTCGCTTGTCGTCCTCGTTGCCAGCATCGAATGCGTTGCATATTTTCAGGCACTTAAGCTATTTTCCTGAAATGTGCACAACACGCACACACATGCAGATTACCCTTGACACCTCCCAAAACTCACCCCCCACCCCCACCCCCACTTCTACACGTTTCGCACCCATTACTTGCTTGCTTTTTGGGCTCAAACCGAAGGCAAAACCAAAACCAAATCCAAAACCTAGCCGTGCCGTGCCGTGCCGTGCCGTGCCGTGCTGAAAGAGGGAACGCAAAGGCACTACGACTACAAGTACACACTCGGTATTGATTTTAATTGAAAAATTGTTAATTTTCCATGCCACTAGCAGTGGCTGCCACACCCACTCGCACACACATACACACATACACACATACACACACTGGGGCACCTACTGAACGTGCACCCGGGACGCCCCAGAACCTCCTCCTCCTCCTCCTCCCCGATAACTTTGCCAAGAGAACTTTTTGTGCTGCCAATTTCGTCTTCGTGTAAGTGTGGTGTGTGTGTGTGTGTGTGTGTGTGCTGGTGTGCTGGTGTGCTGGTGAGTGCCCGAGTATGTGTATGCCTTCTGGCTCTGCTGTGTTTTGTGTCTGGGCAATTACACGTTTCTGTGTGAATAAATTTGCAACCCCGAAGCCAAGGCGAACGAGTTTCAGAGCGGGATACTCGTACTCGCACTTATTCATTCATTCATTCATTCATTTATTCATTCATTCGTTTCTTAGAAGCGTTTCAAATGGATAAAGGAAGCATTTTCGATACCACAAGGTGGGCAAATATGACCCTTGGTGTTTGATCCTTACCCCTTCTGTCCCCTAAACAGATCACCATCAAAGCCATCGCTCAAAGGATATGCATCTTAGTAGAGCCTTAATTCTCTCTAGGGGGCGTTCTCTGGGAGACTGTGCTCGATAGATCTGTGAAAAGCGAAATTATTCAAACTAGAATTGGAATCTTGGAATCGTTGTGCCCCCCATAACAATGCGGGCCAGTGCGGCCAGCCGGCCCACAAGTTCTACGAAACTAATTTACTCAAGTGTCGACGCATCCAACTGAACAATGTCTCGATAGAGAGCCAGAGTCGGCTCTGAATGAAGCTCTGGTCAAAATGTGCAAGCGTCATCGGAGCTGCGGCCCGCGATTGGCAGTTGCCCCAACCCATGTGGTTGTCTGGGCTGCCTGGGCTGCCTGGGAACCAAAAGCGGACCCAGATCCAGACCCAGACCCAGACCCAGACCCAGGGCAGTCGATGGCAGTGGAACAGACTTGTGGCAGACAAGTCGACTCGCCGATGCTGCCACTTGACGCAATGCCGTCTGCCTCCACATCGCTGGCGATCGTGTTACCTGCCTCACATCGCTCTCCCCGCCGATCCCTCCGCTCCCTCCGCTCGTTCTGCTCTGCTCTGGGGTCCCGAGGCATTTTCTCAGGCCGCCGCTGATCGTGAAACTTCTTCATTTTGTTGACTCTGCGCCGAGTACCAATTCGCTTAAAATGGTATCAGTTCTAAGAAAAATATTATTTTTTTATAATTTCTCGAGTGCGTTAATCTGTTGGAGCAGACGAGCTGCAGTTCGATCGTTTCGGGTTGTGCATAATCACGACGACTGTTCGACTCTTCGACTCTTCGATGGAGATGGGAATGGGGATGGGGATGGGGATGGAGAGGGACTCCTACTCCTACTCCTACTCCGACCTCGGGTACCCCTTTTGTTGAGTGAAAACAGACGGAGAATCCAGCGAGTTGCAGTCTGGAGTGCGATCTCCCCCCCCCCCCCCCCCCCCCCCTCTCTCTCTCCCAGGCCCCCCTCGCGGGCCGCTTGCCACACACTCTTTTGGTGTTGACGTGCCCCGCCGCACAAAATGAAACGTCAATTTCAAGAGTTTTTCCTGGTAATAATTAGTAGCTGAGGTGGGCATTTAAATACTCGTCGTCTTCCATTTTTTTACGATACCGGGTACTGGTTCTCCGCGTTCTCCGGGTTCTCCGCGTTCTCCGGGCTCTCCCTCTCCTGGCGGTATTCCTCGTATTTGTGTATTAAAATAAAGCCACAGCAGCCAAATAATAATGCATATAATTGCGTTTTAAGTAGTTGCTGACGACGCGGCCCGGAGTATTGTGTTACCTCCGCCCGGCGATGTCAACCCCGACATCAAGCCAGAGGGAGGGGGGCCGGGGGGCCGCGGGGAGTGGAGCAATGAGTGGATTTTAATTTTCCACACTTGAGGTTTCCAGGAAAATGAAACGGAAACGCGTACAAGTGAAGCAAGTGGGTGGCTGTGGTCTCCCCGCCCCAACCGCCCCAAAAGAAAATCTGAATAGAGAAGAAGAGTTCTTTGGGTGCTATAGAGGCCATAGTACAGGGAACAGTCCCAGAGAGATTCAAGCTGATACAGAAAACAGAAGCACCTCGAAAGTTACACGATTAGGAATCAACATAAGGCTGATTCCGAGTAGACTCCATTTCAAGCAGAGTAATTGAGGGTCTCGATCGGTGTGTACCCCTCGTTATCAATAGGGGTTACTTTGGAGGCTTAGGGAGGCTTCGAAAGCTACTCAATTTGGAATCGACAACCGCTGAAACCACTACCAAAACTCACCTTCAGGTAGACTCCATTTAAAGCAGAGTAATTGAGGGTCTCGATCGTCATTCCATTATGATGTTTGTGGTCTATGTATTGCTTTGGGTGCTTATGGATAATTTCATTTAATATTGTAGTCTCTTACAACAGTTATCGTCATTTATTTAATCATCTGTCATGGGACGTAATCCCCCAAAGTTCGCTTTGACAGGCAGTTAGTTCGATGGGGATGGGGATGGGGATGGAGTGCAGAGGGGGAGTGTTTTCCCCGAAGAAACACATGTAAAAGTCAATGGGAACAATGTGCCACTGTGGTTTTTATCCCGGGGGAGGGTTTGAGCCACCGTTTCTGGTGCCTGGTGGCTGGTGGCTGGTGCCTGGTGGCCGGGTGCCCGGGTGCCTGCCTCCTGGTGTACCGGGGTGGATGCTGCAAGTGCGTTGTGGCACGTTACTTTTGGGCAGGATGAGGCCGATGATGTTGCGATGACACGTGTAAGTGCAGCCACATTGTCGCAATTACACTTATTGCTCGCCGGAGATGTGGGGCGGGGAGGGGGTGGACAGGAGGCCGCTTGGGCGGACGGGTAGATGGACATGGACCTCGCCCTGGTACTGTTATTAATTTGCTGCGTTTTGTTTGTTGTTTATTTCGAGTGGGATTTGCCTGGGCCTCTGCCCACCCACAGTGCGGAAACGTGACCCAAGCCCGGTTTCCCTCTGGCCTCCACCCGGCACTCAGCGCCCAGCACGCACTCCATCCCACCATCCCACCATCGAAACATCCCATCATCCCATCATCATCAGCTACATCCTTCGCCTCATCTTTGTCATAGCGTGGTGGACCTATTAGCGCAAAATGAGCACCAGATCTCATCGGAGGCCGTCATCTCGGAGTATTTGAGACACTTTGGTTGGGTTTTTTCCTACTTCCCCGTTGCCACCATGCAACATGTAGTACGTTCGTTTTTTGTGCCGCCCCTGCGCGTACGTGTCTTGAAGTGGGAAAGTAGCTTGTTAAGCACTTAACGCTTCCATTGGCAGGGCTCTTGGGTCTCTGTCTCTCTGTCTCTGGCTGTGTCACTGGCCACTGGAGTGGAAGCGGAGAGGCGCTCATTTAGAAATCGATTGCGGCAGCAATTAGCCGATAGCCAGAAATGAATCCCCCCCCCCCCACCTACTCTACTCTACTCTACTCCACATTCCCTCCCGATACGAATCACTAAGACGAGCACAAAGACATAGTTCCATAGATGTAAACCAACCAAAAATGCCTGAACAATCTGCTCAGGCAGACATGTTAAGACATCGGCACTCTCCTGGGCGGGTCTCCAAGGATGGGACTTCCTTCACGCAGGAGCATCACTAGAACCCGTGTCCACCGCGAGACGGGTTTATTGCTTGGTCTAGTCCAGTGCCGATAGTTTTGGTTAGACTCTCCATATGGCTATAAATAAGAACTGCCTAAGTTTTGGCAAGATCAGTAATCACCGACCTGCGATTCGGGCAGTAGGAAGGCTCCCCCGTCCTACATTCTTGGGAGGTATACTCTCTTCCTCCTCGTCGCCTTCCCACTTCCAAAGTGCGTTTCTTGAATCAAAGTTTCGATGGGGATTGCTGCCTAGCTAGATGGTGAGTGGCATGTGAGTGATGAGAGAGACCACGAGCTTGAAACTTGGAGCCTGGAGGCTCTCCCGGGCGTCCTTCTTCCTTGTCGGCCTGCTGGTCCCTGGGAGCCAACAATCTCTTTTTCCTGAATAGTCTTTTGTCTACTCTTCCTTCCTACTTCCACCACTCGATGGCTCGAACCGAGTCGCTGTCGAGACTAATCTAATGAAAAACGGTGCCGAGGCGGTAATTGAAACACTTTTCCCTTTTGGGGAGCCAAAACTCAGCCAACAATTAGGCACCGGCTAACGATTTCTCGCCCAAAGTGCTGTCATCATCCAATCCAATCCAGTCCCAGCTCCAGTCCCAGCCCCAGTCCCAGTCCCAATCCAAGGAAGAGGGCAATCAGCTGGATCCGCACTGAATGAAGCCTATTATCGCGTTTTGAAAGGCGTAATTATCGCATGACAATCCAAACGGAATGTGTTATATTTGTATTTACTCAATAAACATTATCGTCGATCGTACAGATTGGGCAACCCAGCCCCAGTCCCAGCCCATTCCAATTCCAATTCAATTCAATTCAATCCAATTTCCAGCTCCCACACAACGAACTCGTTATTATAGCCCGATTCGGGAGGGAGAGAGAGAGGGCTTGTAGATTGGAAAATTAGTCATTTGGAAACTGGTATTGTTGTCCGTGGATTTCCTGTGTGTTTGAGTGTTCGTCTGGGAAGCGCCTGAGTTTTCTCAGAGTAAGTACAAATTTCAGTTCCCATACACCAGATCATCGGTGCATACTGCATAGATCATCAAAAGACTTTTGTGGCTTGTATGGCCGTGGCTATTTCTGCCAGAATCGGCACAAATGGCCATCAAACATGTTGGAGAAAAACACGAAATGCTCCAACGCTTCCAGAGGGTGATTCGTGAAGTTCATTCCCAAAAAGGTTTGCCCGCAGAATCTGCCAGACTGTAATAACATCTAACCAATTGCCGGGGCTACTTATAAATACACGATGGCACATCCATCCAAAAACGATCAACTGTTGGCCATATACGGTGGGTCTGTCGGTCGGACACTGCCACTCCGCAGTGCATTCAACTCGGAATGATTTGAAGACTTAAATGACGGAGGAGGAGGAGGAGGAGGATGTCGGCTGGGCGGATGAATCACTAGCTCTAATAACGAGCATGAATCGCCGCGATCAGTCTAATTTGGCGACTGTGGCAAATTCTGGTTAATTTGCGCCCAAAGCCTTTCACTTTTTCCCGCTGCCAACAATGGGAATAGTCGAGGAGGAAGGCAGGGGCAGGGGCAGGGGCTGGGGCAGGGGCAGGGGCTGGGGCTGGGGGAAATATAATTAAAAAGGTGTTATTATATTTTCACGCCTCGACTGCGCGGAAAAGTCAACAGACAGACCTGGAAACTGGCGACTACCACTACGAAACAGAAAAACGTCAACGACTCCGACAAATTATTTGCAGAATCATCAAATTAAAGGTTTGATGTTGATTTCAACAAGCCCCGCAGCACGGGCGGGCCAGCAGGAGGGCGGGGGACAGGGCCAGGGACAGGGCCAGGGACAGGGACAGGGACAGGGACAGGGACCCTCGCTGGAGAAGCGACTGCATGTACTCGTACTTAGCCGAGTATATATTTATACATACATACATATATGTATATTGAAAAACTGAACAGTCATGCCATGCACCGGTCCCAGCAGCCCTCTAGTGTCTGTATAATTTTCGTTCGTTCTCTCGAATTGGCTGTCATAAGTTTTGAGTAGAAAATTGGTGTGCAACCAGCAACAAATCCGATTTCAACCGTCTGACAAAGCAAACTGTATTCTCCTCTTTGTTGTTGTTGTTGTTGTTGTTGCTGGTGTTGTTGGTGTTGGTGTTGCCGTTCAAGTGTGGCAGCGGAGCAAAAGGATTTCTTGATTGCGATAATGAGTTATACTTAATTTTCTTGCACCGAAACGCGAGCCTGAGAGCCTGAGAGCCTGAGAGCCTGAGAGCCCGAAACAGACCCGAAAACCAAATTGAAACAGAACGGCCACTTGAGCAGAGGCTGCCGAGGGCCAAAAAACGGAGATGGAGATGGAGATGGAGAGAGGGATCCCTGGGACTTATAGAGGTACCATCATGATCGATAACGAAAGGACTGTGGCGCTGCCGGAGGAGTTGGAATCCAACAGGTTGTGGAGTGAACATTTTGCTAAGTATCTAGATCTAAATTCGAAGTCCCCAAATCTCTAAGAATCGTTTTACCTATCCTATGCCTCCATATACCTATGAGAAACCGAAGACCAAGCAGAACGTATCCAAAGGAAGGCTTCGAAGGGGACCAATTAAGATAGCCATACATCAGCGACCACATACGAGTATATGAACAGGATATACCGTCGCTATCTTTCAGTTTTTCAGAGAGTAGAGCAAATGGAGTCCCACTGTGGAGCAGGCCAGATAGGGAACTAGCGCCATTAGCCAATGATCTTGGATCGATTAGCAGTTGGGATGATCGGAATCAGCACCAAATAGAGTATCTGTGCGATACCTAGTTACATATTCAAACAGTCAAATGGAGGGGAAAGCCTCCCGCCCCGTTCGGAGCAGGCATTCTGCTGTTTCATTTGAGAGTGTGGCCCGGGCCAACTAATTTCCTTTCTGGCGTGGAGTCCATTTGTTAAAAAAGCAAAGCGAAATTTTGACAGTTTCATTGTTTGTGCTAGCCATCGGGCGGTGGCCTGCGAAAGGGTTGGCCGGGCAGGACTGGCAGGACTGCATTCCGTAGGTGGATGGGCCGGAAATTAGGCGCGGCCCCGTTCTGCAATTAGAGCAAATATCGGACCTGGACTGAGAGCTGGACTGAGAGTCGGGGATGGGGACGGGGACGGGGACGGGGATGGAGTTGGAGTTCCTTGATTGATGGTCATTCATGGCTGGCTGCCATTGATTGATGGGAAACGTAACTTGTTCTCCTTGGGGAACCTGTTTCATCTAGTCTCCCCCCCTCCTGCCACTTGCTGTGCAACCAACTAATCCACACTTTCATCTCGCTGTCTGTGAGCATATTTTTCAATTATGTCTAAGCCCCGCCGCAGACGCTTAAAAGTGAAACTGAAACAGAAACAGAATCCAGATACAATTGACATTATAAATCGCATTTCACGCTAATTTGCAACAACAAGTGGTGGGTGGTGGGTGGGAGGGGCTCTATGTATTGCTGGCTCAAAGGAAACTGCGGTTTCTCGTTTTGGCTTTGCCACACACACACAGAGAGAGAGAGAGAGAGAGCGAGAGAGAGATACTCCAACAATAAGTGTATGAGAAGGGAAAGGGAAACGGCATTCATTGAATAAAGTGAAAGTCCCTCCCGACTGTTGAAAATTTTACAGGAAAAATGCGAGCATTTAACAATCTGAGCTTCCTGCCAGGTCCCAGTGGGACCTCCGGCTCCGGCTCCGGGTCCGGGTCCGGGGGTTCAGCAGGCAAACAAAACACTTACCCGGAAACGGGGAAACGTTTTGAGAAAATTAATTTTATAGATTAGAAACATTCATTGTTGAGTGGGTGGCTGGGTGGCTGGGCTGCTGGGCGGCTGTTTCTGCGGCAGGGGCGTGCACGCACTCGAGCAGGGGCAATGAGCCTTGTCAGCTGCCCCCCCCCAGAGCCAGAGCCAGAGCCAGAGCCCTGGTCCTCCCCTGCTCTCAGGTGGGCGCCCTCCCACCTGCAGCCGTAATTGAAGAATTGTCAGCGAATTATGGTCGGATAATGGGCCCCCGGATTGGAGCTGCAGCGGCAGGGACAGGGGCTCGTCACAGCATGATCCAGACTATTTATACGGCACAGTCGGAGCTGCCAGCTTAACCCGCAAAAGTTGTGCACTTTATCAACTGTTGCAATTCGGGGGCGTGGCGCCACGCGGCGTCGCCTGCATGCGTTTGACACTTCAATTGGTTTGTCGCGCCTCACACAGCCTCGCCTCGCACAGCATCGCGGCAAATGGCAAAAAAACCCACCAGAAGAAGCCACGGCCGACGAGCAGAAGCCCATCCGAAACGGGGATACCCTGCCGGAACCTCCCAGAACCAACCTCTTTACAAAGTGCCTCAAAAGTGGTTATTGCAAGTCCTACAAGTCGATTCCTTGTGTATTTCTTCGCCCCATCCATCCACCAGGACCAGCGATGGGCAGGGCACTCGCGTCAGATACATAACGGGACGAGAGGCTGGCAGCTGGAGACGAATTTGTGCGGTGGACTGTTAGTTTCTGGGGGTGTGCCAGCCGGGGGGAGGCAGGGTGGTGTCAGGTAGGCGTGTCATGGCGCCCAAATCGAAGTCCCAGTACCAGTCCTGGACTCCCCTTCGGCCTGGTCTGGCTGCGACTGGCTGCGACTGGCTGCGACTGGCTCTTGTGGCACACGCAAATCAGACAATTTGTATCCAGCGGTGAATATAATTGAAAAATGATTGGTTTACCATTAATGAAAATGATGATGACGACATTGATGTGGATGTGGATGTTGACTGCTGTCGGCGACAGGCACCTGCAGTTGCGTCTTCGATTGTTGGGTCAATCGGCCATCGAACGCCTCGATAAATGATTATAATGGCCCATGGCCCCCATTGTCCATAGCACTGCGGCAGGAGGCAGAGACAGAGGAATATTAAATCATAAAATGAGGAACAAATCAAGGAATAAATCAAAGAAGTCAGTGGTTTCCTTTGAGCCGAGCTGGGCCAGTTCAAGACTCGATTTCGAAGCCATCGGATATACAAAAAAGAGGTTGCTTTAAGCAGATGCCCCACTCCCCCCCCCCCCCCCCCCCGCACAGCTTTCGCCTCCTGTGGGTCCACCCACTCGTTTCGTAATCTGTGTCAGATGCTGGCACTCACTTTCCCACTGGGATTGGGGCACGTCCATCGAGGAATTTCTATTTGGCCTCCAGGACCCCACATTGTTGGCGTTTAGGACTTATTAACATTAAATCGCTGGCGCTCAGCAGCAGGCAGGCGGCGCCTGTCGCCTCAAATTGGAAATTCCTTCATTAATTCTAATAAGATTATTAGGCCCAGGCCCAGGCCCAGTCCCAGGCCCAGGCCCAGTCCCAGCCCAGTCCCAGGCCCAATGATAATGATAATGATGATCAAATGAGTTTTCGGCTCGACGGCGGTTCGGGATTTGTATTTTGACACCTCGGAGTCAACTCCAATCAGCGGCAAATCGTCCGCGATCCTGTGTCGGCCGCAGGATAATGGTTATCCCGTGGTACTTGCGGTCGGCCGGTCGTGTGAAACTCACAAAACAGATAGTGGTTGCCCCGGTAACCTCCCCCGCTTCCCACAGATCAGAGTGGAGCGGCGCGGCGCGGCGCGGACGCTCGAGTAAATCCAATAAGCATAAGTGTGCTCCGTAGAGTCCCGCGAGACCCTGCGACCATTGAGTGCGAAATGAATGAAATTAGCGCGCGTTAATCATAAACAAACTGATGATTCCGAGGAGCAGGGCTCGCATTGGCTCCGAGGGTGGGATGATGCTGATTATGGTCTCCCGGAGCAACCCTTTGCAGAGCAGGGCAGGGCTGGGCAGGGCAGGGCTGGGCAGGGCAGGGCTGGGCAGGGCAGCACCCTCCACAAATGGTGTGCTCGGAAAACAAAGCGACGACATAACAAGGCAAAACAAACAAACAAATTGCAACAGTTCTCACAGTGAGTGTGGTGGGATGCCTGCCCCTGCCCCTGCCTCATTCCCTCTGATGATGAGCAAAATGCGAACCGGCAACCTGCTGCGACGGCACGCGTCCGCAGACTGCTCCGAGGCCGTCGTGCACTTGCCAATTTGATGATAACTTCTCAACTGGGAAACCCGAATCAGTGCCACATCCTGCGACGTCCTGCAATGCTGCTTCGCGGCTAGTCTCAAGCTGGGCGCCCTTGCCTCCTCGTCCGTTGTGGGTGCGCGCTGCGCACTGGGCCCTGGCTGTGGCTGTGGCTGTGGCTGTGGTGGGGGGGGGGGGGGATCGGGTGGGATTTATGGCCTTGCGGATGCACTGCTACTGCCCTGAATCATAGGAAAAGAGTCGGCACTGGGTCTGGTCTGGCCCTAAACGAGATACTACTACCAACTGCTACTTCCACTAGCTGGCAATTATCGAGAGTTCCATCCGCCTATTCGGGGCTCTTCAGGCCATCGGGAGATGGCAAAATCATGGTAAGACTAGCTTGAGACTCACAAAACTCAATCATCCTATTGAATTCCCAAGTTTTGGGCCTACAAAATCGATGAAATTTCAGTTTACAGAAACCTAATGGAAAATAATGAAATAAATAAGCCCCTGGAAATCGTTGCCGTCTTCGGAAGCTCCCTGTTTATTCTGCCATATCTGATTATCGTCGGATAACTACATTCTATATTCATTCACAGTCAATACCGATATTTTTTGTTTAATTTATTTAAAGATGATTAGTTTAAATCATTTTTGTATACATAATTTCATTAACTTTTATGTGAAATAATTGAATCCGTAATCTTGTTGTGTTCATATTTTCCTTTTAATCTTATCTTCTATAAGGAGATGATGCCTGATGAAAGTTTCTCCTATCTCTATAAGGAGATGTTTTTCTCAAAGTCTCTTTTACAATCTTACAACTGCACATAGAGGATTTGATCGTTTCAGGACCTGAGGGGTCGGTTCAAGACTGTGTTAGCTGAAGATCTGTTCTCATATAACAGACGAGGTGCAAGAAGTGGGGGCTGGGTGTAGACGCCGGGTCGAGGCCGAGTTTGCCGTGCCCCAATGCAGGGGCGCGACAGATCGAGAGAGCGATAGAGCAGGATAGGGCCGCTGCAGTGCGGGAGCACTATCCCTAGTATCCCCTATTCCTATTGACAAGACCTCACCGATATAACCGGACTGAGCCGATATTCAAAGACCTAACCTATAATGGGCTATCGATAGTCGGGAGAACAGACTCATTAATTGTACCTTTTGAACCATGCACTTGGGCTCTTATTCGATATACAAATTATTAATAAGCGATATTAAATGTATGTGTATATGTGTATGTGTGTATGTATATAGGTTACAATGTGGCACAGTGACGGGTAGTGCAAAAAACAGACAACAATCGGGACTGCTGCACCACTGGCTACTATCGATGAACTATCGGCTACCACTAGGCTGCGGAAATGCCCGAATGAAGATATCAAAGAAATCAACCTTCTGCAATGTGGCTAAGGGGCCCCAAGGCCCCTAAGGGGCTTTCTCTCCCCCCAAACTCTTCAATTGGTGGCTTTTGGTGTCTTCTAATTTGATTCCAAATTGATTTACCGACCGGACGATTACCCAGAAGTACTGCCATTCGATTGTGTGATGCGCAAACTACTCGCAGTCCAAATATTGTGCAATTGTTGAAGTCGGCTTTTGGCATTGTCTGGCCGCACGACCCGCCCCCCGGCATTGTCTCCCCTCCGCATTGTCCACCCCTCGAGTGGTTGGCTGCGGCACGCTCTTTCAGCGCGTAATTAGAAAATCGGCTCATTAATCATGATGCATTTAAAACATCGTTTGAGTGTAATTAATAGTTCAGCATTCAGCAGCGGCAGTGGCAGCGGCAGTGGCAGTGGCAGTGGCAGCGTCCAATGTCAAGTAAAGGTCATTAATATGAGGCGACTGTACGCGGAGTCCGAGTGACTCCAAAGTCAAGCCTTTAGTTCCGTTTTTGTAAATTACTCGCGAGAATGAAGCAAAAAAACGCGCCAACACTTTGCATTTACATTTCTTAATCCGCAAAGCTCCATGAAAAGCCCCATCCCCACATCACTCTCTCTCTCTCTCTCTGTCTCTCTCTCTGTCTCCTCTGTGCGGGTCTGGGCTTTGAATGAATGAATGAAACAAAAGCTCAAATGAAAGCTGGAAATTGAAGAAAGAAAATGCAAAAAGACAGAGGAAAGGGTGAAGGGTGAGGGGTGAGGGGTGAGCGGTGAGCGGTGAGCGGTGAGAGGTGAAGAAAAAAGCAAACAAATTCCGCGAATGTCAATTGAATATTGCATATAAAGTGCGGGATGTCGTTATGAAATTTCCACACGCTTCGAATGGCTGACTGACTCCGACTCCGACTCCCTCCCGCACCCGCACCCGCACCCAATCCCCCGTTCGAGTTGATGAAGTAAACCAATAAAGGCCGCATGCCGCCGCACACAGCCACAAAGCCGGGCCAAATCCCCTCAAACACACACACAGACAGACAGACCACACATACACAGATGCAATCGAATGCAATTCTCATGCACATGTCACCTGAAAAGGACGAGAGGTCCTGCGAACTGCATATGCAATTTGCGCAATTTTGCAGCACCAGTGAGCAAATATTTGAGGCTTTCCCCTCCCCCTCCCCCTCCCCCTCGTACTCGTACTCCAGCTCCAGCTCCGCCTCCTTCCAGGTGGCAAAAGCCAGGGGCACCCCCACAGGAATCGAAATGCCTGCCAATACCCTGGCCCATACCCTGGCCCATACCCTGGCCCATACCCTGGCCCACACCCTGGCCCATACCCTGGCCCATACCCTGGCCCATACCCTGGCCCTTTGATTGGTTGCCAATACTTTAATTACGGCCAAGAGTTGGGCCTCACCTTTGTCTGGTCCTGGGTCCAGCTTGTAGGTCGCTTCTGGCATAGATCTATGGGATGCTATGGAAAGTATGGAGAGATGGGGATGCGTCGTACAACAAAAGTTCATCGATCAGTGGATCGATTAATATCAATCCTCCATCAATGCAAATGTAAGGGACGCGTAGGGACCGTGATCTCGTGCGGAACCCCTGTCCATCCTCCCGAGCGAACTGTGACCTCATCATCGTTCGATTTGGCTGGCCAGCAATTTTATAGTTCGATAAATCAAAAGCGTTTCCACCCACCGGTCGGACAGTCGGACAGTCGGACAAGTGGGCGTGACAGTCTCCAAGTGCCAGTCGCTAGGCGGCGGCATCTTCAGTCTCAGTCTATAAAAATGTGGCTGTCCAGAAGACCCGTCCACCCGTCCACCCATCCACCCGAGCACCCCTTCAGGCATTCATGCACTCGAACTCGGACTCGTACTCTCGTATAATAATAAATTTTCAATCAGCAAATTGATGTCGTGATTCGCATTGGCGTATTGGCAGCCGGAATAGGAATTGGAATCGATGCTGGGATAGAAATGGGCACGGGAATGGGTCTAGTAATCATTTAGCAGCAGATTGTCCAGGCTGTTATCTATATTAAAATGGTTGCCGTTATCCGGCACTCACCACCCCACCCCTGGTCACATTGGGTTACCCAAAAGGCCGGATCAATAGATTAAAATGGTGATTAAGTTGCTGGCCATCCCGTTCCACTCGATCCGAGGCCATCCGCTCGATACGATTGAGAGCTCTATGATAATTGAGTTCTGCTTAAGATTAACCCAATATTTGGAAGCGTTTCAGGGGGAACTTGCAGGAGCCGCAATTGGTTTGATTGTAGGGACACCTAGGGGCAGACACCACACGTATCTGCGGCAGGGTTTCGGTTATCGGCAAATTTCCGTTTTGAAAATTTATGGCATTTCCCTCTTTGATTTCCGCACTCAAAATGGACGCCAGCCGCGCCCGGCCCTGGCATGGTATCATAATGACGATTGAATCTGGATGATGGCCTGTGATGGGATGTTGTTTCTGTAGCCGGAACGGCACAGGGCCGCACAGAGCCGCACAGAACGGAGCGGGACATAAAGGGGCTGTGACAGCCAAGGGCCCGGCAGCCATTGGGGGCATGGCCTGGGCTCCCAATTGCAAAATGATATAATTCAATGAGAGTTGATTAAATTAACAGAGAGCTGCCGGGGCTGGCTACCGGATGGTTGGATGGTTGGACGATGGCTGCTGGATGGCTGCTGGATGGCTGCCTCCTGGCGGCTAGGAGCATCGTTGACACTCTCTTGCTTCCGCTCTCCCTCTCCCCCCCCCCTCTCTCTCTCTCTCTCTGTGGCCCTGTTTTCCGGACGCAGGCTGGGGCCCTACACGGCGGACGTTGCTTGTGTGCCTTGTTAATGAAATTTTCCGCTCCTTTGGCAGTTGCACACCATCTCTCCCTCTGTGTATCTCTGCTTCTCCGCTTCTGGTTGTGTGCGTGTGTACCTGTATTGTTTCCATGCGAGTATCTGTGTGTGTGTGTGTCTGCTATTTATTATTGCAAAATGTTGCTATTGCTTCTGCTGCTGCTGCTGCTGCTGCTTCTGCCTCTGCGTCTTTTGTCTGTTGTTGCAACTGATGATGATGACGTTGACGTTGCATGATGAAATAACAAACCGGATTAATTTGATTTCGTAGGCAGCCCAGCCCAGCCCAGGCCCAGCCCAGGCTCCCAGTCTAAGGTCGAAGCCAAGCCGGAACAGATTAGAGGAGCAGCGAGGCCCTGCCCCAAAAGTGGAGCCTGCCGCTTTGTGTCCCCCTACCCTCTGTGTGGCAGTGTCTCTGTGTCGCAGTGTGTGCTCAAATTAATTTGACATCCGTTGGCAGCACTCTCGAGAACAGTGGCAGGCAATTTCAGGACGCACTGTTTGCGGAATCCCATCTTTAATCGGAGTTGTTCAGCCGGAAAGCGCTCCACGAGTCCTCGCAAATACTCGACAGATCCCCACGGTGAGTCACACACAAGCGACAGTGCGTTTCAAAACGGTATGCTCGGTCTATCGATCTTCGTTCCCCTTCTTTGAATCGAATCTTTGAAGGAAATACCTACCATTCCATCGGATGGATGTGTTTCTTTCTCCACTTGCCTTAGAGCACTGAAACGCACTGTACAGCTGAAAGTTTGGCGCTTTGTTCGCCGCTCCGACAGGCGGGCGGCACTTTGCCAAAATCCGGCAAAAGTTGTAAATTTCCTGGGCTGCAACGGAACGCACTGAGTGGCTCCCGTTCCCGTTCCCGTTCCCGCTCCCTCTCCCTCCCCTTCCGTACGGAGACTCGGATTGCCATTCGGATCTGGGGCTGCCAATTTCTCATGCAACCCGGATTTATGAGTATCCCGAGAGCCAAGGGTACCGGGCTCCTGGTAGGCATCCAAGACTGGCGACAGAACCAAAAGCCAAACCACTTTATCTTCGTTTTGTGAGGATTGAGTGCCGTGCCATGCCGTGCCATGCCGTGCCGTGCCGTGCCACGCCCTGTCGTCCACTTAACCCGCGCACGATTTGTTGCGATTTGTTCAATCCGTGTGAAAAGGAATTGGGACTTGGTCTTGGACTTGGACTTGGACTTGGACTCGACTCTTGGCTCGTGCCATGCCAGTGGAATTTCGAGCAAAAATGTCGCCACAATGGCACCCGCAAGGCAAGTAGCGCAGGATCCCTGCCACTCGGTCGCCCCCTGCTTTGCATATTTTGCTTTTTATTATAAATTTTCATTCTGGACGAGGAGGCAGCCACTTCAGTGAGTTCTCGTCCTTCGTCGAATCCATTTTGCCGGGCAATCTTTACTCTCTGTCCCCCGTCCCCGTCCCCGTCCCAGTCTCTGTGTCTGCTCCCTGGTTCCCTGGCTCCGTGGCTCCCCCTTTTCGTACATGACTAATAGCAGAACTAAACGATTTGATGGACCAGAAAAATGATGACTTCTTTTTCGGTGCAGAAGCAGGAGGACGGCAGGACGGCAGGATGGCAGGGCGGCAGGATGGGTTTCGAGGGTTGCAAGTCCCTTTTTTCGAGTTAAATCCTTTGCCCGACTCTGCATACAGAGTGGGCTCCTGTGTCCGTGTCTGTGGTGTGTGCGCAAATCCTTTTATTGTGACAGTTGTTGTTGCGGGGCTGGCTGCCTCCTGCTTTTGTGATCAACATTTAATGTTTTCTTATTATTCGTATTACCAGTCGAGAGACTCGAGTCGAGAATCGGTTTAATGTTTTGGAAGATAATCTAATTTGGTCACTTATATGCGAATATGTATATCATTTGCTATTATGTGTGGACCAGCACCGCCCGAGAGTGTGTCTGTGTGCGCGTCTGTTTGGGTCTGCTGCTGCTGCTGCTGCTGCTGCTGCCACTGGCGTTTGTGGCATGTTGTCATCGCCAACAATGGCCACATTCTGCTGGCAGTGGCTCAGCCAAATGGGGGCAGCCAGCGGGCCAAGGCCTCCCCCTGGAGATTGGGCGGCGATAGAGGCTTATTGGGGACACGGGGAATCGAGGGAATCGAGGCAATCGAGGTCCTCTGTTGAGGAAACAAACTATGAAGGCAAGAAGTGGCAGCTTCAGTTATATTTGTGGCAATATATCTTGCCCAAACCACTTAGTAAACTCTGAACGATCGATGTGTGTGTAGACTCAAAGGCACGTCGGGGTCACCTTTCAGCGACTAACTAGATATTCGCGGCTTTGGGCGGATAAAGCTGATTGATTCGTGGATCAGACGATGCAAGGAACAAGCAATTTCAGTCTTAGATATCCCCCTAAAACATCAAGCATACTACGCCCTTGGGTTTCAGGCATCAATATGTGTAAGGAGTCCCTCTCTCTCCCTCTCTCCCTCTCTCCTTTGTGTGTCCCCAGCAGCTCAGGAGCTCAGCAGCTCAGCAGCTCAGCAGCTCAGCGGTTTATGGTCCAAGTATTAGCATTTAAAAAACATTCCATTTACATTTTTTCAATTTGGATGAGTTTTTTATTTAATAATTTGCAATTTGCATGCCATTTGGCTCCGACTGGAGAGCATTAGCCAGCCATCAGCCAGCCATCGGCCAGGCAAGAGGTCAGCGTCCATATGGCATATGGCAGCCGAACGCAGGACCCCAAATCCTCCCTCGAATGTACCATTAACAGCGCTCTGTTTTGCTTGATATTCTTCCAGGTCTGGTTCCAGAATCGCAGGGCCAAGTGGCGGAAGACCGAGAAGGTCTGGGGCGGCAGCACGATCATGGCCGAGTACGGACTGTACGGGGCGATGGTGAGGCACTCGCTGCCGCTGCCGGACACCATCTTGAAGTCGGCCAAGGAGAACGATGCGGTGGCGCCCTGGCTACTAGGTATGGAACAGAAATGTAAATGCAACAATCATATCGAAACTATCAAGCTATAGCCCACATTCACCATTCACCATTCACCATTTCCCGTCTCCCATCTGCCGTTCCCGCACCACAACACAACACAACACAGCCCTTGGTATCCACTCATTCGGGCAATAAGGAAACGACGGTGACCCCAAAGGAGGGTTTAATTAAATTTTGAGCCGCACAAAGGACAGCAGCTTGGGGATTATAAAGTGCGCGGTCGCGGTGCAGATCCCGTGGAAATTGTGAGCATATTTGGCGAGCATGTCCAACAACTAGAATCGAATCTTTTCGTCATATGTTGCGCACATTTCCCGAAATGACTTTGCGGATTAGCAGTCCTCTCCTCGCCTCGCCTCGCCTCTGCTATCCTCTCCGACAAGTGCCACCGGTTTGCCGGGCGGAAGGTCGCGGTGGCACTCGACCAGAGGGGGTGGCTCCGTGGCCGGATACGACTTCCTTTATTTGTTAATAATCGCTTAATAAATGCAAAATGCACACGCGATGCCACGAAGCAGGCAGAGAGGGGTTGAATCCCCCCTCCATCCTCCACCTCCATCATCCATCCTACATCCCCCATCCACCGCATTTCGCATCCCAATGAATTCCTGCTTTATTCGGCATTTATCGTTTATCTATTTCCATTGTGCGGCCTTTGGGACGGGGAAGAAAGAGCAGGAGCAGGAGCAGGAGCAGGAGCAGGAGGGGGAAGTGCTGGAAGTGCTAGAAGTGTGGGGTTAGACGCATAGTTCATCGGCTTTTACCCTCCTCGTCCTCCTGGTCCGCTGCATGACTCGCAAATTAATTCCCAAGTAGCCGTGGCCAAAGTCGGTTCGGGCCTTAAGTGGCTTATCGACGACTTAGCGAGTGGTCGCCCATAGTTCATCTGGGATTGGGATTGGGATTGGGATTGCCTGGGAGTTTTTAATTAAGTCGATATGTCAAATTAGTTGGCAATTGATAGAGCACATGAATTATGTATTTTAATGCTGTTTATAGAACTTAATTGGAAGAGCAATTAATGGGTGGGTGCCTGGGCTTTCCACTGGAGCTGCTCTACTAGTTCTTCCAGGAAGAAACTATAGATCTACTCGCAGAACATCTAAACTTCTTCTTCCCAATGGGATGAGTGTTTGGCCTCTTTTGTGCCAAGTTATAGATAGTTATAGCTCTTTGCAATCCCAAACACTCCCTCCTCGGGCAGCACCGCCCTCCACATAGCTCCATAAAGCACAACAAAACACCTCCCTGCAAATATCTACATATGTGCCTCTCTAATCTCCACCAGGCATGCACCGCAAATCGATTGAGGCCCAGTCCGCTCTCAAGGACGATTCGGGGGTGAGCGATCACGAGGACTCGGCCGGCTCGAAGTCGGCCCACTCCGAGGAGCTGCGCTCCCACTCGCGGGCCCTCAGCTCTTCCACGGAATCGCTGAACGTGGTCAGTCCGGCGCCAAGCAGTTGCAACACCATCACCTCGACGGCCCCGCCGACCTCGACGACGCCGCACGGCAGCAGCGGCTATGCGGCCGCCTCCTCGGCAGCCACCACGCCCACCGGGGCCAACACGAACAGCTCGGGATCGCCCCACATCGAGCTGGGCTCCCCATCCCCGCAGCAGTCCCAGACCCAGGCCCAGCTGATGCAACAGCAGCAGCAACAGCAGCAGAGCCAACATTACTTGTCTGGAGGTGGAGCCGCTATCGCCACCGCCACGCCGAGCTACCATCCGCTTCTGGATGCGGCCAATGCCGCCGGCGCCGGGGCCGCGGCCTCCAGCAAGGACTTCCACTTAATCATGAACACGGCGGTGGCGGCTGCGGCTGCGGCGGCCCAGCAGCAGCAGCAACAGCCCCAGATGGCGGCGGCGCCTCCGGGCCTGCATGCCCATCATCTAGCGGCCGCCCTCATGGAACACGATCCGGATGCGTTTAGGTGAGGCCGCAAAAGTCGACCTTATTCCAGATAACCGATATTTTAATCGAATGACTGGACCTTTGCACATTTTGCAGGAACAACTCCATTGCCTGTCTGCGGGCCAAGGCGCAGGAGCACCAGGCGCGGCTGCTCAACAACGGTGGCCTCTTCCTGCAGGTGCGGAGCTTTGCGGCACATGCCCAGGCTCAAGCCCAAGCTCAGGCTCAAGCTCAGGCTCAAGCTCAGGCCCAGGCTCAGGCCCAGGCTCAGGCCCAGGCTCAGGCCCAGGCTCAGGCCCAGGCTCAGGCCCAGTGTGATATGCTGAAGCACAGCGAGGAGCACAGCAACAACAACAGCACACAAGCAGGACCAGCGCCACATCCTCATACCAATCCACATGCCAATCCACACAGCCACTCCCACAGCCATTTGCGGGGCAACTCCAATCAGCAGCACATTAAAATGGAGCTTACGGGCAGCGGCGGCGAGGGGCCAATGGCAGCCTGTGAGGATGTCTGACGTCAGCAGGACACCTTCAATATGCAGTAATATAACCCCCCCCCCCCCCTCCCCCTCCTTCCTCACACGCACACACAAACCAAACCCGAACCAAATGAAAGATACCATTTTTTTTGATTAGACCTAAGCAATTAATTTTCTTGGATATAGATCTGTAATCGAATATTTTAAAATGTACGCATATGTTTATTTTAGCTGTAAAGACACGAAAACGTAATATTTTTAATAAATATTTAATCGAAATTCACTTTTGTTCTAATAATAAGAAATGAAAAATGCAAAACATTTGAAAAATCTACTAAGAAAATGATAATTTAATTCGTAGTGGATTCTTTCGTGCTCTGAAATCCCAGCTAGATTCCGTCCATCTCTATGTCTTACTTTTATTGACATCTACACAGATTTTGATGCATACATACGATCCACAATTAAAGCCCCAAAGGCGACACCTGACGGCACGACTAGTTACATTCCACATTTTACATTGAACTCTGCACATTCTACTTCTACATTCCTCATGTTGGTATGTAGCTACAGAGTGTTAGTATAACAGTTCAATAAAGTAGAGAACATGGTGGTGCTACGTCGAGTAAGTGCCGCCCTCAGGAGGTGAGGTCCTTCATACTTTCATATATCTACGATTTATGATTAGTATACTATTAAGACTTAAGATTATTAAATGAAATGAATGAAACAATTATTTCGAATAGGCCAATCAAGTAGGAAATAGATTCACCAATCGTATAAAATTATGTGGGCATGACAAATGTTCTATATAGCTAGTAATATTCGACGGAAGATCAAAAACGAGGAATATGATACATTTTCCGTATTTTTTAGAGTATATTTTATTGGGACTTGCTCTATTTTGTGATGGGATATCCTCTCTTCGTGGAGGGATTTTCCCCCACCACAATGTCCTTTTTCCCCTCAACAATGTCCCTTACATTCCATACTCACTTACGTTTTATGTTGCTGGCAGCATTAATTTGTATGGGCTAGACTCATGTGCCGTGAAATCGAGCAGCATTGTTCCACAACATTGCGCGGATTGAGCAACATTTTACATACCCTGGGAAATGGATGTTATGGAACTGAGAAAATGTTTGTCATCTAATGCACCAATAAGGGCCAAAACTAGTCAGTTTCTGTTTTAAAGGTATTTCAACGATATTTTGAAGGGTTTGGTCTTCTTACAGAAACCAAGAATGGGTATCGGGATCGGGATATATTTACAAGACCCTAATTATATGCATTAATATGTCCAAAACATAACAATCTGAGATCGTTTCTATATTAATTACGTTTTAAAACAAATTGGAAAAACAATTTCTTCATATATCAACGAAATAGGGTATACCTGTGCCCAAACTCCGGTTGACGTGACATTTAACCGTCACTTACGGCGTATTCCATACTCACTTACGTTGTTTTTTTGAAAAAGGAAGAAGAAATTTTGTTGAAATCGTTGTGAAAAACGGCCAGGGGGTGCCGGGGAGCCGAGGAGGGGCGCTGGTGCAGCCGAACAGCTGTTTTCGTCGACACGTGGCGGAAGGAAACCTGGAGGGGACAGCCGGACAGAGGTCGCCCCCCTCCCCTCGGACTCCCTACGCCGGATCCGAGCTATAATCATGGCCGGGAGCTCAGATTCGATTGGAGACGACGACTGGCGACTGGATTCTGGTGTCTGGTGCGATGAAAAGACCGTGGGGAACGTGCGTGAGCCGGGGGGAATGGGGCCACCACCTCTGCCTGGTGCATCTACTGGACTGACCAGCAACATCAACTGGTGCGATGCGGAGGCTCGTCTCATCGAGGTCGCCCCCCAGGATGGCAGCAGTCGGCGCGTGGTCTTGTGGAAGGGGGTGGAGAAGCCGCGTTCCCTGGTCCTTGAGCCGCGTCGCGGGTACATGTACATGGACAGAGTCGCCTCGGACTCCATACCATACCAACCATGGCCGGGAGCTCATATTCGACCAGGAGACGAGACGCCTCTACTAGATGGCAAGAAGCGTCAGATACTGGTTGCCAGCTAGGACTAAGTGTACTGGAGCGACTGGAGCACCGCGGACATTTATCAAGACGGGCCAGCCGCAGCCTCGCCAAGAACGTGCCCTGCATTCCCCCCAGCTACGACAGACTGCCCAAATGTGCCGCTGCCGGTGTTCTGGCATGTCCATGAAGGCGAGGCGTCTGCTCTTCTCAGCCATCAGGCCATCATTCGGGCCCGAGTCGATGGCAATGAGCGTGTGGAACTGGAAGGAGTCACGGCGCTGGCCCTGGACCAACAGTCCGATAAACCATGCGTATCGAACTTATAGACATCGATGGAAAGAACAAGTAAGCCACGAATATGGGGATCCTTTAGACACATGTGTAATCCCCTGCAGCCTTATTTCGATGCAAATCTCGCAGGTAATCAACATTGCCGCCTTGGGGGATTTGTGTACTGGCTGGACGACAAGACCGGAGTGGAACGGATCACTGTCAACGAAGAGCGTCGTTCCGCGGAGCTGTAGGGTATGCCGCAGATCACCGACATCAGTGCCTTGTGGACACCGGATGGGAAAGTGCTGTGCAAACACACGTGTCTGCACAGCCGCACGAAGTCTTTCCACATCGGCATAGCCAGCGGAAAAGGGGGTGGCACGCAGCACGCGCGACGTCTGTTCTCGCGGCGTGTATACGGCCTGTGGGTCATTTCACGTGCGCGGCCCCAGTGGCGGGGAATAGTGACATGAACAAGGACTGCGTACCCGCCTACTGGCGCTGTGACAGCGAAAAGGACTGCCCGGACAAGTCGGATGAAGTGGGATGTCCCACATGCTGGCATGGTCTTATTCTCTTCTCAAGGGAAGACACTTTTTTAAGTTTTGTTTTAATTTAAAGAAGAAACGATCAACAAATGTACACATTTCGCTGTTGCCGAATATAAGAAATTTGCAGAAAATTTTCTGCAGATCCTCGGACCGCTCCTAGCTATGTGTCCATGATGTAGCGCAAAAATCGGCGATAATCGATGCCCTTATCGGATCTTGCATTGCACTTTATGCTGTCGATAATGATGTCCAGCTCCTTCGCCGTGAACGAGCTGCCACTGCGATTGAGTAGCTCCAGCAGCTTGCTGCTCCCGATATAGCCCTTGCCCTGGGGATCTGCCCTGCGCAGGTCGTCGATGAACTCGTCCCGCTTGGTCATGTCCATGTCGACGGCGTTGCGGCCCAGGGCCTGGAGATAGTTGCGCGCCTGGCGCAGCGTCTCGGCGGCCTTCGCATCGTGGATGTGCATGTTCGCCACGAGATCCTCGTAGTGGACGTTGCCCTCTATGTCCGACACGGACGCGAGCACGCCGAAGACATGGGTCTCGTCGATGGGGTCGCCCATAGTCGTGAGCATTTTCCGCAGCTCCGAGTAAGCTATTTTGCCAGTTTTCTTCACGTCCCACGCCCGCAGGGCCTCCAACACGTCCCCCATCTTGGGCTGCCCATCAGCAACGGCCAGTTTGCAGTACAGCGTCAGCACCTTCTCGAAGCTCAGCCATCTCCGGCCCATCGGCGGCAGGTTGTCCTTCAGCCATGAATGGGTCGGAGCTAGTCCCATGGCGTGCAGGCAGTAGCCCAAATCGGCCTCTGAAATGCCAGTAGATTTGGAGGGGTCGAACATGTTGTAAATCTCCCGCAAATTGGGCACCAGAGGCAGCATCTTCATCAGCTCCGCTTGCTTGTGGAAGGAACCGAACGTGGGCGGTTGGCTCTGCTTGACGACCGCTGCCTGGAGCAGCTCCCTTTTGCGTGACATGGCCTTGAACGTAAATTTGGCAACAACAAAAACTATAAGGCCTAAAACAAGAACAATTTTGTGAATGGATATCGTATATGAGACAGATTCCCTGGCCTACCTGGGTGGGTGACAGTAAACTCAATATCGAGTCGATGCGCTGGCTGGCTCCTAGTCAAGCTCGGGATACGGATTGTCGAAATCGACATCAGATGGTTTGCAGTGCGACACCTGTTCAAAGGTCGTGGTAACGATCGCCTTGTTCACGTCCAACGGACACTTCTTGTTGACCAGTCAAACAGCAGTCCCGGTGGGCTCCCCGATGTCCCGTGGGGTCACCCCACCGTGGGGGGTCGTGGATAGTCGATGTCTTGTTGGTTCCATCTGGCTGGAGATCGAGCTTGATAGCCGACAAGTAACCGCTAACATCGCCGATGTCCATATCTTTGGGACAGTCCTGCTTCGACTTCGTGGATTCATCGCTGAGCGGGAAAGCATATATACATAGATTCAATTAATTGGATTGTTTTTTGGGACTTAAGCTTATCCTACTCACGATGGAACGATGCTACTTCCCGGTTCTTCTAATACCATTCCTGACTCATTCGAAACGCACTCATTCATTGATGTATTGCTGAGCGGGAAAGCAGAAGAAATGAAATAAAATATTTCTGGGTACTCAAGCTACTTACTTTTGAACGTGGAATAATATCTTCTGGCAGGCCTTCGACGTTTCGATCGGCATATGTACTTCACTTCAGGGTATATAAGGTCGAACCTTTGTACGCCGAACCGACACTCTCCCGCTCTTTTCCTTTGCGAAATCTACGGACTTCTGTTTTGAAGCGGTCGGTTTCAAACTTGCACGTTTTCATAGTTTCTTTCTCGTTCTTTACTCACAGCTTCTATTCCGGCTTTGGCATATATTCCACTTAGTATTGGAAGAGAATTACCGCTACCGATTCCTGAGTTCTGTACGATAGAAAACTCTACTCAAGTTAAGTGAAAGTGACTCAGAGTGATTCATGTTTGCGGTCAAACCATACCAATATAGGATATGGGGCCTATAATCATGGTATTAGTTTTATATAAATAAAATAAATATATTTCTTGTGACAAAACTATCGTAAATTTAAAATAGCTTAAAATAGTTCAAAAATTCAGTAAATTCGTACGTTAGATTCCTACAACATTAAATGCGTTCTAATGTGTTTTTGTTTTGTTTTGGGAGGCGGGGTCGTGGGCATCCTATACTCGATGTAATCCTTACAAAACTGGGAATTGTAAAGCGCTATTCATAGATACTTAGGCTAAATTTTTGGTGGACATATCAAGGATGCATCGAAAGTTCATTAATAAATTAAGGTAAATGCTAGGCGAAATGCCAATTAAGGTGTGCAGATCATGCGACTCATCCGGGGATGGGGTGCAGCAAACTGAGGGAGCTGAGGATAGCTGTTGCTCCTCTAGCGGCTTCTTTTTGACGTGATGCTCAAGCAAATATAATCTTGCAGTGGGTGATCAGCGAGGAGAGCATGAATATTTCCTCGGTCAGGTTTGTCATGTGCTGCGGCGTGGCTATCAAAGTGGGGGCGAACACAGTGGCCAGATTGTGCTCGTTCATCTTGTTGACGGCATAGTGGGAGGCCACGCTGCGGCAGAAAAGGACGAGTTGGAGTGCAGGTGCGTTGGGTGCCAGCAAACTACTCACCGCTTGAGGTGCTCCAGCATGTACTGCAGGCAGCTGTAGTGGGCCGGAGGCAGACGACGCACTGCCTCTGACATCATCTGCAGCTGCTCCGCCTGTTTGGTGTTCCCTGAAACGAGTGTAAAAAGCGATTGACATCGGCTCTAATTTCAGATCACAGCACAACACTTACGCCCGGCAGTCATGAAGCTGGGGTACGCCTGGAACGTAATGAGCGGCACGGGCAGCAACCGCAGATAGAGCTTTAGGGTACCGGCAATGACATTGACATTGCCGTAGGCTGCCTCGGACATGTCCGTCTTCTCGCCCTCCCGGTCGAGGGCCAGCTTGAGAGCCTCGATCTCGTCTGCGAATCCCGAGACGCGGTAGATGCCCTCCTGGAGCATGCCCCGGGCCTCGACCTCCTCCACACAGCGACGCACTACGAAGGGGATCTGGTGACGAGGGTCTAGCTGAACCATGGTGGCAAGATCGGTGCCGAAGACGCCGCGAATCCGCTTCAGATCGGGCACACACTTGGGCGGCACCAGCTCTGAGCACTTGGTGTGGGCCACGAATCCGCAGGCCTCGCACTTGACGCCCTGGGCGGTGAAGCCCCACAGGAAGTTGGCGCAGAACTCGCACCAGTTGAGACCCTTGAAGGTGTGCACCTTGAAGTGGTGCAGCTTCTCGTAGATCAGCGGCATGGGATCCATTGCAACAGCGGGCGGCTGACTCACCAAGGGCTGTGTCGGCATCAATGGCACATCCACATCCTTGGGAGAGGCGTCATCTTTTGCTGCAGCGGCAGCGGTGGCGGCGGCGGCATTGGTCTTCCCCAGTTCATTCGACAAGGCCCGCAGCTTGCGTCCGTTGAGCGTCATATAGGGACTTTGCTGGTAGCAGTTTTTGGTTTGCTGATTAATCTGCTGTATGATGGGGCTGGCGTGGAGCTGCATGTGGAAGTTGATAAGGCCGTCGGCCACCATGTCGTAGACCGAGTCGAAGCGCTTGTCCTGCTCGCGCAGGTAGTGGCCCACGCCGGGCTTGTGGAACAGCTTGTAGTGCCTTGTGCGCTTGTTGAAGCGCAGGCTCAGCGTGTAGAAGCCGTCGGACATGGGGCTGCGTCGCACCAGATAGCTGCCTTCGCCGCCAGTGAGACCGAGCAGATGCTCCGCCTCCAGGTGGCCCATCAGGCCATGGTACTCGGAGCCGTATAGCCGCGCAGCCTGGTTGTCCTGCTCCACTTCCTCGGCGGTGCTCTTTGTCGGCGGCAGCGGCAGGGTGCGCTGGCACCGCATCGGACACGGGGCCGGGGCCTCCAGCTGGATCTTGTACACTAGAGAGAGTGCCAAGAGAGAGAGAGAGAGATATGACCAATGGTTGTGTTCCTGATGACTAAATCACTTACGCTCGGGCTTCCACACCTTTTGCACTGGAGAGCTGGGCTCGCCGCCGCCTCCGCCAGGCAGAGTGGCGACCACGCCCGCGGCAGCGTTTCGGGACATGGTCCGCGCGGACTGGACTGCAGCGAAGCGAAAATAATGATAACTAAAAGCACTACAAAGTCGTAAATTAAGGAATGCAGCGGTTGCACTTTTCAAAACATTTTCGCTTTTGTTTTATTTTTACATGGCAACTACGCGGTACACGGTTGCTACACGTTTGCTACATGATGAGTGGATAAAGAGGGTATGGACAACAGCCAGCACGGCCCAGAAAAGCCAACGCTTGCAAGGTAGAGTCCACCCCACTTGCTTAATATACCTTGAAGACGAAATCGTCTTCTTGTATTCAAGGTATATAGGTACGAGGTGTGTTGGCCATACCCTGTTTCATAGCCCATTCCAAATTACGACTGTGACCCTCAGAAATACCGATGAAAACCCGAACTTGGCTCACCTAGGCCCCTATTTGAACAGTTCAATGACTTGAGGTAATGGCGAAGAATATTATTGATTGTAAATTCTTCTTGTAGATCCGTACCATCTTTCACCTAAACTGCGCCAAAATTATTCAATTTTCATTACATCGGTTGAAACCCCGTGGACCACAATTTGAGAAATCAAAGGTTCAAAAAACCTGCGTATTTTCTATACCGACAAATGTTACAGGGTATTAGAATTTAGAGATTTTTGCGAACGAAATTTGCGGGTTAGATCCGGCTCACGACCACTCTGGCTGCCCTGGCAGCCCGCAAATTTTAAATTGATATTTAAAAAGCCTTGTTGTCAGAGCAAATGTTCCAGTTGAACAAATAAAACAACATAATACGGTTTCAATTGGTTTAATTTAGTTTTAAGTACGTTTTCTTTTTCTCTTGTAAAAATAACCTACGTTCACTCGCTCTTTGTTTGTTTTTCTTTTGTTTATTAAATACAAATATTAAATTATTAAAAAAAACATGTAAAAGTTTGAAATGCGCATTTAAATTCAAACAAACATCATACGCTAACCATCCGATTCTGTTTAGTTTAGAAATACTTTTCATGATACTCTTGCTGCAGTGGACATCGGTATGCATTCCATTCCTGATTCCAGTCCTAAATATTTAGTAGTATATATTGTATAACATATTTTTTAAGCTTAGAGTATGCGGTAAAAAAGAAACGCCGGAATATCGGGTTTAATTACTGTTCAAATTTCTCTTATTTCTTCAGAATAATACGCACAAGTTATTCCTGCGGCCATTATGATGTCTACTGGATTGATTAATCGTTATTCAAGAGTGTAGTGTGTCTGTGTGTTGCTCTGCTACGTCGATGGTTAGTTCTGTTTTGGGGCGGGGCGGGGCGGTAGAGCTGCCCTGGTCTCCTGCCTGCTGCTCCAACTCTCTCTCTCTCTCTCTCTCTCGCTCTGGTTCCATCGTTGGTCGTTGTGTTCAGTTGTTTTGTCTTTCGTTGGAATATTAATTCTGATAGTCCTTTGATGGACAAAGGACATGGGGCATAGGAATACGAAAATTGGAATTTCGGAGTTTAATATTCTGGCGGAATGAACTACATGTCGGCTATCGGCTGCGATAGCCGACAGATTGGCAGGTGTATAGTGTTATTGTTGCTACTGTTTTTTTGTTTTGTTTTGTGTGGATGCTTCTTGTTCTCGTCGAGGTTTTTGGGGATGGGACCCTGCCAAGCCCTAGCCGCTCATGACCATGCGGACAAACTCCTCGTAGTTGATGTTGCCCTGCTGGTCCTCCATGTTGGCCAGCAACTGTTCCACCTCCTCGTCGGTGAGCTTCTCGCCCAGCGTGGTCAGGAGATGGCGCAGCTCGGCGGACGAGATGTAGCCACTGGCGTCCTTGTCAAAGTGACGCAGCCCCTCGATGAAGTCATCGGCCGTGTCCCCGGAGCGGGCCTTCGATATGGCCTGGTAGATGGGCAGAAACACTTCGAACGAGATGCGCTCGTCTGGCTTCAGCTGGTGCGTGCACTTCTTCACGTCCGACTCGGTGGGATTCTGGCCGAGGGCCCGCAGGCATTCGCCCACTTGGGCCAGCTGAATTTTGCCATCGCCGCGATTGTCAAACAGATTGAAGGCCTCCTGGAACTCTGTAGAGAGAGTGAGAGAGTGATAGAGTGTGTTAGAAATTATACATAATATCAGAATAAAAGTAAAATCTCTCCCTTCTCCCAGCATTAACCTTCCACCGTGGTGAACGTTGGCTTCACATGGGCTGTGTAGTAATACATGATGATCCGCTTAGATGACCGCCTCGCCTGCTACTGATACTCTAGCTATGGCTTACAGTTCTGGCCTCGCAGCCTGGCAGCCTCGCAGCGAACCCCACGAGCCGCAGCAAAAGCAAAAGCAGCTGCAGTAGCAGTAGCAGACAGCACCAGCAGCAGCAGCAGCAAGAGAACGGATAATTTTGAGCCTGCATTCAGAGATATACCCTCACAAGGGGCTGTTTCGACTTGGCAGAAGGATTCCCACGTTACATATAATAACTCCTGGCAGAAGGATAATATCTGAAGTTTTAATTTCCAACTTTTTAGAGTAGACAGTCCTTCGACTGTAACTATAATTTGAATCTACTTCGTAGATATCAGATATATGGAGTCAATTCCTCTTCCTTTCAATGAGTGAAGGGTATCTATGCTTCCATAGCACATGCATGAGGGGGATATGTTGTTTTGGCCATTGCATGAGCATATGGCTGCCAAAAATGGCCATAAAAGCAAACGATTTCAGCGTATTTTTTTCCATTTTAGGCAATGAATGGCAGAGCTGCGCGGCGCCACAGATCAGCGACTGCAGTACGTGGATTCGCGGCTGAATGCGGTCAGGGGCTGACGTCAGAGACTTATCGGGCTGTCGGTCGGGCGAATGGCGCGCATTGGAGTGGCTAATCAAGCAGCAATCGATGCTGATTAAGTTATCAGCGGAGCGAGCAGAAGGAGCAGGGGGGGAAGCGGTGTAGAGGTTCGATCGTTGCATAATGGCCGCCTGGCCGGGACCTGGTCGTGGCATCGAGATGCATTTGACCCAGAAGGTGATGGTGGCCCGGTCTGGTCCGCCTTAAATGGTGGCAGCCGGCCGAGCGACCGCTTTGGACATGGCCGAGAAGCGAGAGATGTGGCGATCATATCGGATCTCAGCTGCAGTCGCCGCCGGGCAGTGGACGCGAGCTAGTCCCTCCAGTTCCTTCTCCTGGTATCGAATCTTCTCCTGCGGCTGTGCTGCTGCTGTTGCTCACTTTATCACCACTGCCGTTCGCCGGGTGAGTCACTCCAACGCGATCGTATGGCTGCCTTCCAGTGCTTTCCCCTCCTCACACCTCCCATCATTCCAAGAGTATTTGTTTTATCAATGATTCATGCACCGCATATGAATATGTGTAGCACTCGCACACACTACCATGCACATTTCTGTGTCATCGCCTTCACAATCAACACACGAACACACTCACATTCCAATACAGAGTGAGAGAGAAAGAGTTAAAATGTGCCAGCGCATGCAAATAACTGTTTTTTATGTTGTCTTTTTAGCAGTCGGCGAGGCTTTGGGGAGGGGAGAGCTTTGAGCTGGCACTTTGAACTTCCACACACACACCCACTCAGAGTGCTAGAGGGAGATAGAGAGAGAAACACTCACCAGCCAACTGATCCTCGGTGTAAGCTGCCTGGAAAACCAAACAAAAAAACACATTAATTCCCAGCAAAAATCAGTGGAAAAGCCATACGATACGTAGTGGCTATATATTGGCCACGTTATCAATTACTTTTCGGCCTACTTACCATATCGATTTGTTGGTAGGCTGGCTGGGGAAAAACAACACAAAACACGGAATAAGAGTGCGAACGCAAAAATTTGATGCGACAATGTTCGCTAGAGCTGCAGATCCCGCGATAACACCTTTCGATAGGGGCTGCTGTGGTCACACTTAGAGGTTGGGCGGCTAGCTTAAATTGCGGCTTACTTGTGATTTTGAATTTGGACAACACATCAACACAAGACAAAACGGAATTTACAGCTTACAATTTTGTTTGATTTTTACGGCCGAGAGAAATTTAAACGAATAACAAATACCAATGACTGGTAACAGGAATCTCTAAGACGATACATCGTCCAATATCGCTGCGCACTTATCGATAGTGTTGTCGATGGTTTTGCAGCCGTAGTGTGACCATATTGCCACGTGCCGCGGATTCAGTTTGTTTTGATCTTCCGAAAGCGTTTTCGAAATACAATTTATGCTGAATATTGCGGCCCGGCCCCATCATGAGCACACAGAAACTGGAGTACGATGCCCGCATGGGCGGCCGGATCACACTGCCCACGCACGTGTCTACCTACCGCTACGCGGCGGGTGCGCTGAACGAGATCAAGGGACTCATCGCCGAGGCCTTGAGTCCAGTCAGCAGCAAACTGATCTTCCAGTCGCTGCCCAAGCACATGCGGCGTCGCGCCATGTCCCACCACCCGAAGCGGTTGCCGCGCAAGTACCGCCACGCCCACAAGAACCAGATGAGCAAGGGCGGAAACGACCCGGTTATCCGGAAACGTCCCTCGCGCAAGTACCGGCGCCGGCCCGATAACCTGCTGAAGGAGTACGTGCGCCGCCAGCGGCGGCACCACTGGCTGGAGACGCATATCTGGCACGCCAAGCGCTTCCACATGGTAGACCGTTGGGGCTACCGCCTGGCCAACGCCAGTTGCGACAAAACCTACCGCGCCTGCTATCGGGCAAGCGTCCAGCACTGCCTGCTCCAGGACATCTCCTACTACACCTGCGTCGAGCTGCAAGGCAGCCTGGAGTCGTTGCGCATGGGATTCGCCCGCCTGACCAGCCCTGAGTGCGGCTTGAGCGTGACGGCGAGAACTTTCCTTACGGGCCGTCGCGAGGGAAGCGTGGATCTCTTCGCCGATAGCCAGTATCCTCGCGGTGCTCTCCAGCGTGCCAGCTTTATGTGGCGACCCCTGGAGGAAGGAGTGACATTCACACAGGATACACGCACCCTCTGGCTCTGGCTGCATCCCAGTGCCGCCCAGGCTACCGTTGAGCAGCTGCAGAGAGTGTTCCTGCTGCAGTCCAGGCGGCAACAGACGCTACCCCTGGAGGAAAAGCCAGCGAAGGAGCAGAAAGAGCAAAAAGAGAAGCCGTTGCGTTTCTGGACACAGACCAAGGCTTTTGAACGACACGCCCACTACTCCAACACGAACGGCAGCATCCAGCTGCTGGTGTTGCGGCAGGAGTTCAACCGCTTTCGCCTGACGGGACCCCAGGCACAGCGAGTGCTGGCATCCAGCCTGCGGGCGCATCGGAGGGATCAGCTTGGAGTCCAGGCGGCCCAGGCCGACTACTGCGAAGCCGCTCTCCGACTGCATTCCCCTAACGAGCTGCTCTCGAACCTCATTATGGGCCTCCACATCGTGGATCCCCGCCTGCAGCGTCCCTGCAAGCGCACTAAGGCGGAATCTTGTGCTGGAGCGGTGCCAGCTGGTAATCTCCTGCTCAGTCCGCCCGAGTGCCTGGCTCGGAGTCCGCTCTGGCAGCGGGAGGAGAGGGAGCGCCTGGCCAGGGGCATAATGTCCACGCATCACTACCAGGAACTGCGCCAGCAGCACGCTGTAGTTCCCGGAGTACCGTGTGCCTTCGAGGACCAGATGCAGGCGGTTCCACTCCTGCTGATCCAGCGACCCGGCTCCCAGGATCCCGAATACAAGCGTCTGGGCTACGGCTGCGGCTGGGACGTGATTGCGCCGGCCAAGTACGGCATGGCCCTCTGGCTAACACTCACCATGTGGGGCGCCAGGCCGGGCGGCCTGCGGGAGCTCGATTCGGTGGCCAGGGAGTCTGGCGGCGAGCAGCATCTGGCCGACACTTTGGCGGGTAAGTGGGTGCGCTCTGAGAAGACACACTATATTCCCCATTTGGGTATTTATTTCCAGGGGTGAAGCTGGCGTCTGCGGCTGCCGAAGAGCGGCGCGCTCGCTACTTCCGCCTGCCGCCCAACAAACGCACCAACTACCGGAAGCTGGCAGTCGCCAGCCCCTTCAGTGCCCCTTGGAAGCACCTGGTGCGGGACTGGCAGACCACTGCTGCCACCTCCAGTCCAGCCGTTGGATCGTACCACGTGCTGCGACACCGAGAGCTGCTGGAGTCGATCGGCGATTGTCTGCGGCTACACCAGCCTCTACCCGACCAGGTGCCCGACGACTGCCTCATCCAGATCCAGCTACGTCTGAAGGCGCGTGGACATGTGAAGGACAATGCCCTTATATGTCTGCCCTCGGCTGCCGATTACAAGCAACGCTGGCGTCAGATCAGTCGGAACGAGCAGGCGCCCGTCCACATGGAGCCCCCGCAGCCCGATCTCAACGAGCGGACGCGCAAGGAGCTCCGCAGTGACCACAAAATCAAGCTGAAGCGCCTGCGGGCCCGACGAGTGCGCGAGAAGCGGCGCCTCCAGGAGACGGCCACCAGGCGTGTCCATATCCGACCGGCCAACACGGCGCCTCTGGTCCGAGCCCACCTCCTGGAGATGTGCCGCCTCTGGCTGCCCACAGACCCCGCCGAGACGAGCGATAGCGTGCGGCGCCAGTGCAGCCGCGAGGTCTTCGGCTACGTGACTACGGCCGGCTTCAGCTTCACGGAGGCGACCGTCTGTGCCGTCGGCTATGTTACTCCCGGTGGCCTGCAGCATTTGTTGAGCAACCTGAAGGACTCCAAGGGACGCCAACTGCAGCCGATGTGCCTGGTGCGCGACCCCGACAGCCGCGACTATCGCTGGGCTACCGTCCAAGTGAATCTAAATGTGGCCGCCCAGACCTTTTGATCCGAGGATTAGCTGATAGCCAATGTATGTATAGTGCCTAATATATATCCGAGATACACGAAATAGATTATGATATTAGCAGATGATTGATCCGATTTGTGTCTGCCTTTAGTTTGGTTTAATGTAAACTCAAAATGAACAACTCGCCCAGTCCCCTTAAAAATTCGATTGAGATGTAATTTTCGGTGGAAGTCAATGGTAAAAACCGAAATGCGAAAGACCTTTCCGTACAATTAGTTCTATTTTTGAGGTTTCTTTGGTGTGAAGGGAACATCAAGAAGGTCTCTTACGATTTGAAGACAAATCTCGTTTTGGATATTGGTAAGATGATGGAAATGATATTGAAGAAGATAATAACTCCTTTATTTCATGTTAATTCTGGTAGTTCTGGCAGGTTCGAGGAAGGAATCGAGAAATTAGAATCAGCAGCAGAAAAATGTTTTGTCCTCTGGAGAAGAGATGCAAAAGAAACGAATTCCAATGAGCGAGCAACTGGGAAGAGAACGAGAGCTTGGAATGGGCGAGCAGTAGGCCACTCCAGAGGTGATCCAAAGATTTTTAAATGGGATCTAAATTGTTTGAAATCCTGCGGTGTATCGAACCAGTCCGGTCCAGTCTATAATGTTCCCATCGAAGAATCGTTCGAATTTGGTGAAAATAAAACGCATTTGAAAATTTGTTGTACATATTTAATACTAATTTTTATTCAATTTAAAATTACTTGTATGTCATTCTTGCTTCGTTTACCATCATCCACCTCCACATCCAACTTGTTTTTAATTCAATTTGTATCTTTGTATTCGTTATGCAATGTATTCAATCGAGTGAGTGTATGAGTGAGTGTGTGTGTGGGGTGTGGCTGTAAATTTGAGTGTTGTGAATACGTTGGAATGTGTGTTTATCTCTGTGTGTGGGGGCTTCGAACAATTCGAAATGTATTCGCGCTTGGAAATGGTTTAATTTAGTTTTTCTTTTTGTTCGCTATCGATTTTATCTTCATCTTCAATATCGTTTCTAAAATGCGACAATGATTAAAAAATTGCTTACAATTGTTTATGTGGGGCAGGGGGGATGGATGTATCATATATTATACGAGTGTGTATTCACTTTAAATTGTTGAATTATTCGACTTCGACTTCGATTTTGGTTTCGATTTGGTTTGGTTTTGGTTATGGAAAAATGAACTTGAATTTTTGCTTTCGCTGTTGGGCTTTCTCTTTATATATAAGTGTATATATATATATATATTGTATATTTATCAGTTATTGAAATTGTCTATATACTGCTTATGTATACATATGTACTCTATATATACTTATATGGTTGTTTTGTGGTGTTTTCGTTACTTGGGGAAATTTTATAGCTGTTTTGTTTTTGGTGTTTTCTCTTGTTTTTGTTGTTGTTGTTGTGCGTTAAGTTGCGTTTTCCTTTCGAATTTTCGTTCATTAATTTCAGCCCCATCGATTATCGATTATCGATATCGTTTTCCGTTCTCCATCTAGCCAGAGCTCTGGGGATCCATCCTTCCAATCTCTGGCCCGAAATGCTGTCTAAGAATGCTGTCTGGTCTGTCTTTTCACTTAGATACGGATACATAATTCCATTATGTAAACTTTCACTTATAATTATACAACTTAGTTGAAACATTTAATAAATATTTCGGTCTTCGGCTGTGATTAGCTTTTTGTTTTATTCGCTTTACTTTGTTGTTTGTTGTATGACATAAAATATGATTCGATCTTATGTTTAACTAAATTTTAAAGAAAAAACAATTAGATTTATATATATATATATATAATATATGTATGTATACATATATATGTAGTATGTATGAATGTGTGATGCTCGTATGAATATTCTTCATTCAATTACAATTACAATTACTAAAAGCCTACACAAGTACAAGTTTCAAACTGAATTTGATTCGCAAACTTTGAATATATTCATGTCCTTTATATGTCTGTCTGTGTGTGTGGAGTATCTGTGTGCTGAACTACTTATGATTTGTTCGATTTTGGCTTTATCTATTACGAGAGTATTGTATATTGTATACTGATGCATTTTGCTTTTTTCTTTTTGCTTTGATCTTTCCAGCTTTTACCATCCACATTTTGCTCATCTCTCATATTCTTTGACCTCTGAATTTCCTTTAAGTTGGAAACATACACATACATATATATATATATATATATAAATATACATATATATATATACATATATATACATATATATATATATATATATACATACATATATATTTTGAATTTGGTTTCTTTTGTTTTGTTGGATTGTATATAGAATCGTATATGTGTATATATATGGCCCTAATCTGGAAATACAAATACACACACATACATATAGAATACATTTATATCGTTAGAGCGTGTTTAGCATGTATTTTTTTTTTGTATAGAGACTTGTTGTAGATTCATGTACTCTCGTGGATCACTTGACGGGCAGTGTGTTTCCCTCCACCGGCGACAAATTCTTTCAAAATTCAACTCTCAAATTCTTTTTTCTCTTTTCACTTTTCTCTTGATGTGTCCCTCAATTGATGTCCTTTTTCTTTGGTCTTTAGCAAACTCTTTCGTTTTCGTATTCGTATTCGTATTCGTTTACATTTTCTTTACTTTTCTGCAAGTTTCAGCTGTTTTCTGGGGCATAGTGATAGATAGGGGGGGATAGGACTTTCATGGGCCTTCTTTTGGAAGGGGAAGGTGTATTGATCTGCGCATCCTCTTCGTGTGTATAAAACGTTGAAATACTTTGAATTTGGTGGGTTAGTATACATATATTTATAGATATACGTGGCAATATATCTTTCAAAATGTCCTCTTAACATTGTAGATTGTGTTTCAAATTGTGTTTCCCTTTTCTTTTTGTTCGCTTTGGGTTTTCATGGATCTTTTGTTTGTTTCATAAATGCGGGGATAGTATTCGTATTCGTAAATCGTTATCATTCTTTCGGTACATTCTCGGTACTTTACTTCATTTTTAATTTTACTTTTACTCTTACTTTCGCTTTCACTTTCACTTTCTCTTCCTGTGTGTTCTGTATTCTGTTCAGATTCTCGGCGAAAAGGTTCGCTTCGATCCTATTCTATAACATACATACAATATTTTTTCTTTTCAATTATTATTAGTATTATGTTTATCGTTAATTATGCTTTCTTTTGTTGCTTTTTGGTTTTCGTTTAACATCACTACTAATAATCAAAAAATGGACATTTATAAACTTTTATATAATGTATATTAAAAATGTGTTTTGTTCTTTTTTTATTTTTTTCATTTTTGGCCTCAGAATGCCACAATTTATTTGGTTTTTCATTTGGTTTTCTTTAGTTTTTAGTTTTTTGTTGTTTTTGTTTTTTTTTTGTTTTTTTGGTGCCATGAAGTTGTTGCAACGCCATTCGTGTTTCGCTTAAATTCTTACAAAAGTTTTTGCGACCGTTAACTGAAATGCAGCTGAAAATGCACGAAAATATAATTAATATACAAAAAACTCATAAATTCTTGCAGATAAAAATGAGAGATATTCATGAAGAGAACAAATTTATGGTATTCATCACAGTTTTGTTGTTGTTCGGCTGGTTGTTGTTTTTGTTTTGGTAAAGATTGAAGTTGAAATGTGTGTTCACTTCCGTTTCCGGTTTGCTGCTTCTTCATGGCAATATATGTTTGTCTGTGTGTTGGTGTGACTGTGTGTCTGTGTGTGTCTGGGGGTCGTCGTTTCACTCCCAGGAGGGATATTCCTTACCTACTCATTGAGCAAACTCGAAAAGTAAACAACCATTTTGTAGAATAATTCACGTCTTATTCGATATATGAATTTTAATTGGTTTTTTATGTTCTTTTTTGTTTTGTTTTGTTTCGCTTTTTGTTTTTTTTTAATGTTTGGATAATGATAAAACAATTATAAAATTAATATTATCTTGGTATTGTATTGCAGCGTGTTAAAGAAATTAACTAATAATTTAATATTCAACTGAGATTAAACGTATTCGTGTGCCATGTGATTCTGGGGAGTGGGTTCGGGTTGCAGGTTCTGTAAACACTATGACTTAGTTCTTAGATTCCGTAAGTTTTTCCCATGATTAACAAACTAAAAAATAAGAAAAGTAAATGGAGAAAGCATTAGGCGATCATCCGGCGATTCCGGCAGCAGGGTTGCATATGCCCTCTCTCTTATCGTTTATCGATCGTTTCGATATCGTTCGTTCGATTCGTTTGAATTTTCGCATTGGTTTCGCGTTTGCTTTAGGTTTAACCTAACATAACATAAACAATAAACAAAAAAAGTATGTAATATATATAATTATATGGTAGGGTTTTTTTTTGCATAATGTTTAATACGTAATTAGAAACTAACTTTTTTCACTTGATTTCTGTTTGCGTTTTGGTTTTTGGGTTCGCTACATTTTGGTTTTTTTTTGGTGCATTTTCATAACTCCCTCGACATCCAGCGGTACCGCCTCGTTGCTTACTCCAGGCGTGCCTTGTAGGTGGTCTTCCAGATCTCGGCGAGTGTCACGGCACTGTGGAACCGATGGAAGATGCACAGCGGCAGTGTAATGCGCTGGATGATGGACCAGGGCACAAAGCCATAGAAGTCAAGCTGAACCTGTAGATTCGAGATTGGACCCATTCGGATATTGGTTAGTAAATGGAATCAATAATTCGATAATAATAACGATTCGTAAGCCAAACAAACAAACAAACAACATGCAAGAGTACAACACAGAAGCTCAAGTCATTCGAATTGAAGGTACCGATTAGATCCCTGAATGAACCCACAGAAGAGTATTTCGAACACGAAAGCATTGAGCTCTGTAGATTCATGCGGGACATGCATCTAGTACCTTTTTCTTTATCGCACAGAAACATGCATGAACGATACGAACAGATGAACACATTTATGTACATTGAGTTAAACATTAATTAGAATAGAACGTATAGAACGGAACGATTTGAGAACGAGAGCGTTAATCGTTTTACTTAACTCAGTCTCGCTTACGTACATATCTACTTACAGGATTGGCGAATACTTTTTGAGCTTCGAATGTGTAGATGGCGAACATGGCCACATTGCAGATGAGTAGGAAGGTGACGATCTGGCGGCCGGGCTTGCTGCGATCGTGCTCCGGCAAGTGGACGCGACGCCGCGATACGTCAGCGATGAAGAGCAGCTGCAAGATCACCTGGAAGACGGCCACACCGCCGGTGGTCGTCACCAGGAGGCTGGGCTCGCTCTCCAGCACCTTGAGGCTGCCGGCAATGATGCTGAACACGGAGTAGGTGAAGAGGCCGAAGGCCGAGATGCGCAACAAGATGTCGTTCAGATTGGATTGCTCTTCGCAGCGGAACTTAAGGTTCTTTACTCTGTGAAAGGAGAATAGAGTGTCGTTAGTGCGGATCGAAAATAAAGTAAAGGCATATATGTATTCTAGATGAGGAATATGGAGAACCAGACCTGATGAAGCCCACTATGATGGCCAGTATGGCGAAGGCCATGAGGATGCAGTGGCTGGCATCGGCCAGGTAAATGGCCAACAGCGAGAACTGCTGATGACGCACCAAGACGAAGAAGAGTATCAGGCAAATGAGGGCGCCGACCAACAGCAGCAGACCAAAGAACAGTCCCTTCGACGAGCCAACGCAGTCGACGCGACCGGAGCGTGCCTGCTGCGCCATGGCGACGGCACGACGTGAGAGCATCACCTCCAGACGGTGCTCCAGATCCTCGTCGTTCATCCGTCCCGGATAGCGGCCGATGTGCTTCCACATGACATACAAAACCACCGCACCGATCAGCGAATACTCAATGATGAACGGATACAGATACGGCGCCGAGTCGTACACAATGGTCCCCATAATATCGATGCGCCCGCAGGCGGTGGAGTTGAGTGTGCCAATGTTGGAAGACAGCGCCGCCGGGTAGATACTGTCCAGGCTCTCCAGATTCTCGAAGGCCACCAGGCCACCGCTGGACTCCTCGTGCGATATGTCCGAGTAGGTCTGGAAGCTGTTCTCCATTCCGGGTCCGAAAAGGTTGTTCATGATGTTGACTGGGCCCTCCGTGCTGGCGGCTCCGATGCTGGTGCTGGGTGTGGATGCGGCAAAGCTGTTGAAGAACGAGGAGACGCTGCCAGTGGCAGCAGCGGGCAACGCCGAGGAGGCGGACCCATCGACTGGCGTCAGACTCGGGGCAGCGCTGGATAGGAGTCGCTGGAGGCCGCTGAAGGGCGATTCGCTGGTCGTGCTGCTGATGGCGTCCGTTGCAGTGCTGCCGGCGGAAATGGGTATGGCGGTGGTGGTGGTCAATGGGCTGGTGGTGGTGGTAGTGGTGGTGCCGAAGGTGGTGGTGGTGCTGGCAATGGTGCTGGGGCTGCCGCCCGTTGTGGTGGCTGCTGTGGTGGCACTTGTGATAAACTTCTTCAGCTTGCGGGCCATAGTAGTGCTGTGCCATTGATAGCCGGCCGTCGTGTACGGTGCCCGAGTGGTGGTGCTGCTGATGATGCTGCTCGCAGTGGAGCTGGCCACATCCCCGCCCATGCCCAGGCTCTTCGAGATGCCGTCTACGGTGTTGCGCACCAGCTTGGACAGCACATTGTCGCTCTTGTAGACATCCTTCGGCAGCAGATCCTCCCCGTCCAGCACCTCGAACTCGCTGTTCGGGCCGGCATGGGTGCGTAGAACGGTCCCGGCATGCCGCAGCGCATGCTGCCGCACCGAGTGGGCTATCGACGAGGCCTCCGGATCGGCCTCGTTCTTCTGGTGCCAGATGGTGATCTCCAGAAGCGACTCCTTCACCAGCGTCCGGATCCACACGCAAATGTTGGTGGCCACCACATGCATCAGCCCGAAGCGGGCAATCACCTTGAATCGGTGGATGTTCAGCTGCAAGTTCAGACAGAGATGAGGAGAGACGGAGAAAAGAGAGAGAGAGCAGTGCCCGGGTGGAGCGCTTGAGTACGACTGAGATTCTTGGATGCCGCAGGGTTGCAGGTACATTGATTACGTAGATTACAGGCAAAATTCGGCTTCGGGCGAACCGAACCGCATCCCCGACTACCCCTGCAGATGTTCCTAGAGGGTATTCCCAAATCCAATGATTGTTTTCTTCGAGGACTCTATAGCGTAGATATTATGATCAGCAAATATACTTGATGTACTCGAAGGCACCCGAAGCCTTCGAAACGCTTACGCAGACGCAGATTCAATATGTTCGAATTGGTAGATCTTTATATTGATTTACAGGATTTCTGTGTATGTATGTATGTGTATCTTAAGCTCAAATGAGTGTATTTCTTCGGGAATCTATCGCGATTATCAATGCTACTCTTGACTTCATTCGGATGTGGATTGGAGCCCTTCATGGTCATGAAACCGAATATACTCGCCGGCACTCGAAGTCTTAGAAACGATTACTCGAATTTTTTGGAAAGACCTAATCTCTGTCGCATGAACTGAGGAACAGATCTGGTACATAAGTCCATGTTTTTCAGGAACTTTTTAGTCTGCAAGGGGTAATCGGTGAGGGTGGGGCAACTAAACAAAAACCAAACTGCCACACATCTGACATGGATCGATCCCTTATATATAGATAACATACGAGTATTGTAAGTTATAGAGAGATGTTGTAAGCTAATGGTTATCATATACGAGTATCGGTAACATAGTATCATAGACATATGTAGGATGTATGTTTTTGTATATGCGGTATACAGTGTGAGAAATGAGCGTAGAGTAGGGAGTAGTAGAGAGTACAGTAGAGTAGAGTAGAAAATGATTTGCATATCGTACCTGAAATGGTGGCCTAGTCTGCGATCGCGCGAATTGTGGGGCGGTTGTTGTGGGATTATGTACACAAAAATGGTTTCATTAAATAACTACTTAGCAAATTTCGACAAAAATTTATTAAAAAAACTATGAATGCATTGATGGATGGATGTATGGATGAATGTTTGATGGATGGATGGATTGAGAGTTTGAAATGCGTTGTTGTGTTGTTGTGGTGGATATGGTGTGATATGATGGGTGATTGATGATCGATGATCGATGATCGATTCGACCCCAGCCGAATAGCACTGTACTGTGAGTGGTGGAGAGTGGATGCCACTTGTCGTGGGTGGCATTACGTTCGAGCCAAAGACAGAAACAGAGACAGAGACAGAGCGAAGCATGGCAAGCGAATAGATGATGTGAATAGCGGTTGTGGTACGAGTGGAGTATGATATATGGGTGCGAATGTTGCAGTTGCAGTGGCAGTTGCAGTGGCAGATGCGCGAATGCATGAATGAAAACTCAACTGAAACTCAACTCAATTGCATAACTGCCAATTATCACGCCAGATACAGATACAAAGTGAGGGTGTAAGACCGAGTCGACCGTAACCGTAACCGTAACCGTAACCGTAAGCGAATTTCTATTGAAATGATCCTACAACCCCGAAACCGAGTACCCGAATCCGAACTCTAGAGAGAGGTGGCAGATGGAAGACTAACCTCGAACTTTTTGGAAGCCTTGGGGATGTGGTTTCGTGTACTTAATCTTTGTTTAACATTTAACATACGATTACAGAAGCCGTAGATAATAGTAGGTAGTAGGTAGTAGTAGTAGAAGGTTGTAATAGTAGTAGTAGTCATACGCTTACAGTGTTCTTTAGTTTAGTTTTTTTACATCGACACTTACCCGTGCATTCATGAATATAAAGTACATTTGCATGAAGGTGAAGATCATCTGCAGCAGCGGGTTCACTCCGATCAGTATGTGGTGGCAGGGCGAATCGAAGGGTATCTCAAAGAACGATCCGAACTCCAGTCCAATGTAGATCATGGCGCCCAGACCGAATGCTGCACAGAACACAAAACCCCCACCACCCCCAAAAAAATCAGATCCATGGGACACTCTGCCATATTCTGTTATCCCTCTTACCAATGGCTCCCACTCGCAGGAAGAAGCTGCCGTGCGTCGGATCGCTATGAGTGGTCTTCCTCTTGCGTACATTCTTCGGGGTAACGGCCACCTCGGCATCCACGGGTGCTTCCTGCGCATAGAGAGAGAGAAAAACATAGATTGAGTGCCATAGGAAATTCACATATGACCCATAATTGATGCGGCCTCACAGTATAATTAACATGACAGAGCTTTGGGGGCGCGAACAGTGAATATCTATTGAATGTTTTCCCATGGAAATGCATCTATAGCGCACTTTTGTTGAGGTTATTCAATGAATTAAATTCCTACGAGAGATCAGTCAGCATCGATTGAACAAAAGCTAGCGGCTAACGACCTAAGTTGAAGATCATTGAAGATCAAATGAACGTTTCGCAAAAAAATATCAGAGAAGCATAGTGTTTGAATGCGAACAAGAACCAATAAATGGGGTATTTTTGGTAAAAGAAGAGGCCGTGAAGGTCATCTAAAATGATTTAAATCTTTCTTAGAAGAAATAATCTAGAATCTAAGCTCCTGGAGCTTGAGGGCCACCTGAGTGTTCCTTTTTTAATGGAAAACAAACGAGTATTGTAAGTGTCAATTATCAAAGATCGTTCTCTTGTAGTTTTACCTGATATGCAGCGCCTTTGACAGCTGCTTTGCCAGAGTCCTTGGAGCCCTTCGCTTCCTTCGAATCGGCTGGATCGGCATTCTTGGCTTTCTTCGATTTCTTCTCCTTGGGTTGGGGTTTCGGCTTGCTGCCATTGCCATTGCCATTGCCGCCATTGCAGCAAGAGCTCTCTGATGGAACACACGGAACACAGTAGCACGTGAAAATCCTCCCGCCATTCGTGAGAGACTCCGACTGTACTTACCCTGCAGCAGGAAACAGAATACGTAGAGGAGGAAGAGTATGCTGACGCCGTACAGATACGTGAAGAATGTCTCGTAGTAGAGCACTGGCAGGCGGTGTGTGGTCACATCGCTGATCACGTATGCAATGCATACGACGATCAGGAGGATTGCGTACACCAGGCTGGTCACGATGAATAGCGATGTCCTGTATGGCCGGGAAGGGGGGATGGAGTCACATCATTAGTTCATGGCTTCAGAAATATTTACGAGTTCTGGGGCTTGGGTGCTCATACGTGTGTGTACGTGGGTGCTGCAGTTAGTATGTGTCTGTATGTGTGTGTGTGTGTGTATGTGTGTGTGTGAAGTGTGTCAAGATCTGGTTGCAACTCCCCCTCCGAGTTGACCCACTAGAACCGTTTTGGCAAGTGCGAGAGTGTCTCAATCTCCTACTTTCGTATACAAGTGTGTGTATCTGTGTGAGTTTGCGTATCTGTGTGACTGACATGCAACTACATGCATACTCTCAAAGAGCATCTCAAGTGCAGCCGCCTCTCTCCCTCTCTCTCTCTCTCTCATTTGACAGCTCGAGAGTATAACAGCCGCCGTGTATTAGCCCTAATTTGATATTTGATTAGCCCTCTACTCCTCGCACAGTGGGCTCCATCCACATCCACATCCACATCCATATCGTTCTGATGCAACCCACTGGGCGCGCGTGTGTGTGTGTGTGTGTGCCATGCAACAACTCATTGCAAGGCAGTCATTTTTGTGACCCAGTTAGCGGCATCAACGACTTGGCTGCAGCTTAAAATACACAGAAGGCGCGTGGCCCCCTGCTTAGGCAGTCACTCATTTGCATGCAGCACAGCACCCCACTCTGTGCCAAAATGGTGGTGCAGGCTACAGAGCAGGGAAGCCTAAGCTCGAATCGAAACTGAAGGCGGAATTTATCGAACATGCATAATGGTCGTCATATCTCCTGTAGAACAGGAGACATATCCTTGAGAATTACATCCAAACGAATATGGAATAATTCAATTACTTAATAAATTTTGAAATTTTGCGGACTTTGAACTAGATTTTAGATTTCCATTTTATAGATAGAAGATGGTATTCATGGGGATACCAAATATTACATATATTTATCATATGAAAGTTAATAATTTTTTACGAAAATATTCTCAAGAACCTTAGATAATGCGTGTTCTCATCATTTACATTCTATTTAAACGCTGGATGATATTTTTATGAAGGAAACTTTTGCGAAAGGGGAAGAAATATCTGTACTTTTCTCATACAAATCGTAGTAAAAGGCTGTCTGGCTTTAAGAATAAAAGAGATGGTTCTCCGTCGAGTGTGGATTACTGGGGTTGGGTGCCCCAATAGTCTTGTCCCATAATCATGTATTGGTTCAAGAGATTATCCCACAATCCACTGGGTACACATACAAGATGTAGGGACTATGGAAACACAAGGGAACAGTGGAACACATCTTGGTGCGGGCTTTGGATGGGCTTTGGATATGGATATGGTTATGGTTAGCATCATAGGTATCATATTACCATAGTTCGATTGGTCCCGTTATTGGATTTGTTTGATATGTGCCCTGTACCGTTATTTTCGCTGGCATAAAACTGTGTTTATTTGGATTTGGCTTGAACGTGTAGCAAACCCTATAAGATTGAAGATACTTATTCAGATATTTCTGGTTCTGGTTCTGCTTGTGGGCGGGGTGTGGTGTGGCGGGGTTTTAGGTTTTACACAGCTGCTGGGGAGCGGCGGGTTAGAGGTGGAGCAAGGATTAATCTTTCCAAAGGAAGGGAGCATGAAAGAGAGACAGTGGGCTCCTACGGTTGTTTTGTTTCGAGGCGGTGGGCTGGTGGGTTGCACGTTGGGCCATAGCATACTTGTGTGTTATATACAATGCTTGGTCGGTGTGGGTGTGTATCTGTGTGTTTCGAGTGGATTCCCACAACCCGCTACCCATTCCCTACTGGGCACTGCCTATGCCCCCACTGATGACGATCGCCCGCCCCAACTGGATGGATGAACGATGGGTTCGGTTCTCGCACCTTTGCAGCGGCTGCGGCATGACGTTCTTGAGCTCCATTTCCTTGTTGGCCGCATTGTTCTTCTCGGCGCTGTCGGTGCTGCCGGCGGTGTGGGAGCGGGAGACCGGCAGTGTGGCCATGTTGTCTCCGCCCTCCACATCGACGGTAGCGACCTTCACTTCACCGCCGCCCATGGTTCCCGTTTCCGTTTCGGTCTCCGTTGCGCTGGCTTTTATTTTCGGCTGCGTGATACCCGACGATTTCTAGTTTCCTCGATTTATCGATTGCTCGATAGACTCGATAGTTCTCGACAGTTGTCTTTATGTCTTTCACTTGTAATTTTGTGTCACAGTTTTTTTTGTATGGTTTTCGCTTTCTATTATCTTTTGCAACTCTAAATCGAAACGAAACAATTTGCAGAGTGATTTTCGCGGGGGTTAATTTGGTTTTTGTTGGTTTTTCTGGTTGTTGCTTTTGCTTTTGTAACAGAAATGTGCAACAGAATTTCGCGAGCTAGCTCTCTCTTTCCCTCCACTCTCCCTAGGCACTCACTTCCTCTCTCTCCCTCCTGGGCCTTCTCTGGCCATCCCTTACTGCTGCTGCTGTTCTCTCTGTCCCTCTCTCTGTCTTTCTGATTTCTTGGGGTTTTTTGTGGAACGCATTTGAAATGCATTTGACAAATGGGCAAATGAGGCGTGGCCTTAAGCCGCGCTTTCTGTTTTGGACTGCATCCCGGGGAGCCGACGACCTACTGACCTCTCTCTCTGTCTCTTACACTCTCTCTCTCTCTCACTCTGTCTCTCCCTCTCCCTCTCTCTCGCTCTCTGTGTCCCAGCGGAAGCGGAGCGCAGCCCCAGTTCCCGCGTAAACAACTGTGATTTCAACCCTCGCACTCGCATTCCGGGCGGGGAAAGTGTATCCCAAAAACGAACGGAGAATGGAGTCCTTCGGCTGCGTGTGTATGCATTGGATCGGCTATATTTATACATATATATATCTCCATTCTGGTATATAGCTCCTCTTGAATCTTGAGAGCTCTCCCTCTCTCTCTCTCTCTCTCTCTCTCTCTCTCTCTCTCTCTCTCTCTCTCTCTCTCTCTTGTCTGTATAATAAGCTGTGTATTAGTGCCCGGTGCCCCATCAAAAGGCTTCTGATTTCTGGTTTCTGTTTTCTGGAGGCCTGGCTCCGCAGTAAATTGCAAGCTTTTGGAAAAAAATAAAACCCCCCTTTTTATCCTACGGATGGTATATATAGGGGCAGACACTAGAAAAATATATTCTGCAAATTGTTTCAGTTTTGACCCAGGGAAAAACCTCTTTCAGGTACAACTTGGATGGATATATGCCATATACATTTTTTTCTTTTTGTTCTCAAAAACACTTCACTTTTCAGCACATTTTTTGCACACTTTGATCGGGACTTTTCACCAAAACAAAATAAATGGAATATGCATAGAAATGCTCTGTTCTTTGATGGATTTGATTCCCTCTGCCAGACTGGTGCTGCTCCTTATCTCGAGGCTTTACCTTGCGAACGTTCCACACAAAACACGTCCAAGAGCCTCTACTATCCAACTACAACTGAAAAGGCTCGTCGAGGCCTCGACTCAACAGAGGGCCAGCAGCATCCAGCATCCAGCATCGAGCAGAATCCAGCAGCAGCAGCAGCAGTAACCGCCCTCAGAGTGCGCCGAATCTCTCACTCTCTCCATCTCTCTCTGTTTCAGGATACTCCTCTCCGAAGGATACTTCAGAGCTGGGATGCGGCTGCTGCTGCTGCCTGCTGCCTGCTGCCAGTAGGGGAAATTTCGGTAGAGTATGCCAGAAAGTAGGACACATTCTGTGTTTTATTTCGTTTTGTTTTCGCAGAGACAATTTCCATATAGTAGCGAGCACTTGATTGAAATGTTTATACCGCGCTCATCCATGCATCGAGGCTGTCCTCTGGCTATCCTCCGCCTATCTCTTAATTGAGTATTGAATCAGTGGGCAGGCCAGTGGGAGACTCTTTGTTTAGCTTCCATCACAGCTTCTGCTTCAGCATCAGTTGCAGTTTCAGTTACAGTTACAGGATCCTGAGGCAGCGAGACAGGCAGCTCCCCCGGGGGCGCCCCCATGTAAATGGGTCAGTTGCAGCCCAAGGGTTGAGGTTGACATGCCAATCAATGGCTGGCTGGCTGACTCCAGGATGCAGGATGCAGGCATCAGATGGCGGAAGGCATCAGAAATAGGAAGAGGGTAGGGGTTGGGGCCCAGCAGCCGTCAGTCATCGAAAAGCAACAGCCCAAAACTCAATTACGGCTGCTTTTACTGCCTCTTACAACCAGCTACTCCACGGCACTATGGTTCTTACAGCCACAGTGCCGGAACAACCCCAGAACATTGAGCAGGCACGCGGGCACAGTGGATGGTGTGGCTGAAAACCTTCTCACTATTCATTTGGGGTGGGAAGTTCACTTGGGGAATGTGAAAGATGTAAAAGATTCCAGTTTCAGGATCAAAATATTTGAAGAAATTCAACTTTGATATAACTTTCTTTCGATGCGAAATGAATCAGAAATCTATACTAATATCCTATAGTACATAGTACATATGTATGTACCTGCAATGACTGCCCAAACGACATCAAGAACAACCTTATGTCGTGCCTTATAAATCAACAGAGGGGCACTGCCGCACGACACGCATGCAGTAAACTCGCACAAGTTCTGTAGTTTCTCTAGTTTCTGCGTAATCGAATGACTTTTCAATGTGCTCTGCTCAATAAAATTACAAAAATTACAAGGAATATGTTCTTGTGGAATTTTGTTTGTCATTCGTTGCCTTTCCCAGTGGATACATGCTTACCCTTTGAGCGTCTCATTAGGCGCTCATGGTTAAGCTGCTGCTGCTGCTTCTCCTTCCCGTTGCGACTTGCGCCTAATCCCCCCACTTGAAGCCGTGCGCTGCCCATTGTGCGCAGCGGCAGCGGCAGAGGTGAGCAGCGCGACAGCAGCGCGTGGCTGCGGCTGTGGCTGCGGCTGTGGCAGCGCAGCAGCATGGGGCAGAGAGCTTACGATATAGTAAAGCCGACGACGACGCGTCGTCATGCTGTCTGATCCATTCGTTTCCGTGGCAGCCGCTGTTCGTCGTCCTTTTCGTCCTGCTGTCGTTTTATCGTAACTCTAGCGCTCGCTCCGTTTTGCGCCGCCCGTTCGCCGCCTGTCTGTTGCGGCCTCCGCTTTGTGCGCATTTCACAACAACCAAAATGTTTCGGATTCTGTTTTGGTTGTGCATTCGCTGGGTTGCCGCCCCCCGGCAGGAATCTGTACGCTTCCAGGACTCCGAACTACCGTTCCCGACTCCCGTATGCCGTGTGCCGTGTGCCATGACGCAGCCATTGACTGCAGTGTGCATGCCCCATGCCCCGTGGCCCGTGTTGTGGCAAAGGGGTTGCAGCAGTGGAATCACAGGAGTGAAAAAAAGGACTACTCGGATAAGGATTTGCGCCGCAACTCCAATACTGCGTCGTAGTTGTGCCTGGAGTGGCAGACAGACACGAGGCATGGGGCAGGAGGCATGGGGTATGAGGTATGAGCCGCACCCTAATCCCAGCCAGAGGAGGATGCATGACCCAAATGCCTGCCCTCACACTCTAATCCCGCGAGCAACGCGAACAAAAATAAGAGAAAACCCAATCGATGAGAGTCGACTCCTTTTGGAAACATCTGCAATCATCTGGAGGAGTGCTTGATGGCCACGTTTCAACCACGATTCATTGATGATGGGGCATAATCATGGAAATTACATGCCCCACATAATCTTTTGTGCTTTTAAAAGATCTATTGAAAGTATAGATGAGGTTGTTAGAAGGAGTTTTAGCTGACTCTGAATACGTTCCTATTCAAAGCACTATCCAATATCTCATTATGAAATTACAATTAGTTATATTTTTGTGGAAAAATTCACCCCTAAATCAGGATTCCCAATGTAATCTTCAGTATTTTGCATTGTTAAAGAAGCTAACTCCTTCAAAACCCTTCCAAAACTAAGAATAAATTGATTCATTTTGGACTCTTGGAGAACACGAGTTCGAGAGTATTCCTGAAATCAAAGAGCATTTCCCGCAGAGCTTCAATAAGTAGCTCCTGATTAAGCACACATTATTATAGTCCGTAGACTATTCTTAAGTCTGCATTAAGCTAAGAAGCTTGTATACATCCTTAATCATCACAGGATTGTTTTGAAAGCTAATTTGGATCAATGGTTGAAGTTTGAAGGTTGAAGAGTGGAAAAGTGGATGAGGCAGGGGCTCCTCACCCTCATAGAAGCAGGGCTATAATTACTGTGGCGGCCTTTCATCTGCCACCCCTTTCGATGGCCCTAACGAAGGGTTGTGTTTCCTCTTGCCTAATTATATTTTTAGCCTATCAACAGATGAGGTCTTTATCAGAAGGTCTGAAGCTATTATTTATAAAACAAAAAGCAGTGAAGTCACACGAGTGCGAGTATTGGGGATGTGCCCAAACCTTGTGCCTAATCGGGTGATAATTACAGTACAAGGCTATAGCCAGGGGAATCGACGCAGCCTTCCGCAAATAGATTCGAGTCGAATCAATAAGTTACTTGGCCAGCCATGTTCTGGAGAGCCTGGAGAGTCTGGAGAGTGCCTCTTGGCCCTATGCCAAGCATCGATAAGTAGTTTTCCTGTCGCGTTTTGTCGTCCTCCCCCCCCCCCCCCATGTCTTTGGCTGGTTTTCACGAATGTAAGTCATTCGTACAATGACACTTTATGCCAGAGACAAAGACGAGGGCACTCTCCGCTCCAGCCTGACAGTTCATGCCGCAGCGCCAGCACCAGCCCAGCCAAGCCTAGCCGAGTGGAATGCTCTGTCGGTTTGTCAAGTTGCGTAATTTGTTTGCAACTTATCTTTTTCTCCCATTGTCGCCCGTTCCCCTTAGTACATTGTGTAAGCGTTTTTCCTACTTATTTGTTAAATAGGAGCGGCAACAATGCCACAGCATCGGGAATGTAATGTTCCTGTGCCTGAGCCTGTGTCCTCAGTTCATTGACATTATAATCCGCAGGATGCCAAAAAGAAGTACAATAAAAGCTGCATAAATTCGGGCCTTACACTCTACAGAGGATATAAGCGGGTATTCCCCCCTTGGACGGATCAAGATCTGGGGTTAGATTTTTTGGTGCACTACTGGATAAGGCCATCACGCAAGATGCAGGTGAAAGATCTACTAAGAACGTAAGTGAGTGGGAGGCTAGGCCAAAGATTCTTAGGGATTCTTAGGATATTAGTGGGGATAGAGTCATACGGTTATAAGAAGGAACTATCTATTGTATATATTTATATTGGTTTTTTTTTTTTTCATATGAATAATACCAAATCTGACCTTGGCTGTGGGCGCGTCAGAACCGGTTGATGTATGCCGCTGTAACGGTTTCTTGCTTTGATTAATTTGAAAACTTTTTACGGTGTACGGTATGCGGTTTATAGAAGGATTTCAAAAACACTACGTTACGATATCTAAGGATCATAGAGGAACATAAAGAGAGTTCTCACAGATCGAGAGAGGAACAGACAGAGAATGAATGGAAGATGGGACGACAGTCAGTCTTTCGTTGTAGCGGCTGGAACTTTTGGAAAGGAACGCGAGGGAACGAATGGAATGAAAGCAGAGTACAGTTTCGGGTGGATGTTAAACGTAAATGGAACACAAAAGAACACATAGAGTGAGAGGGAACATCATGTGATGCATGTGACCATGGAACGCACTTACTTTGCATTTTTCGGTCTTCGGGCATCGATCGGGAAGTCATCGTCGAAATCCAAATTGAAGTCCTCGCCCAGATCATGTGGCACTAGCGGTGTGCGCTGATGTGCAGGACTCGTGTGATAACCATCTCCCTGTAGCTGTTTTTTGAATCGAATGTTAAGTAAAATTGGGGATTAAACTCTCGTCCTGCATTGAGCTTGTTTACTTTTTTAACAACAATAAATTGGAATGTCGTATGGTACAAGATGTTACACATATTATATACAGAGACACAAACATACATATATATAGCATATATATATATTATATAGATGGTTTTAAGGAAGCGTATTGCATGCATTTGTTTTTTTTTCAAAAATAATATCGAAACAATTCCAATTTATTGCCAGAAATAATATTACTCATGAGAGTGGGCTCTCGCTTTTTCTCTTTTTCTGTTTTGATTTTCAGTTTCGTTTTCGAGGAACATAAAGTTAAGGGCGAATCGTTTACTCGTGCAAGGATTTGGTTCATCAATTCTTGGTTCTCTTCTCTATAATGGTAAAAATCTTTAAATATAAATCTGCCACACAAACAGACACTCACTCACACGCACACGCCATAAAATCGGTTTAAATCTTAAAATTCATATGCAATATTAACAGGACTTTCGAGTTGGTATGCAAGTATTCATATGGATGTATTTGGATGTAAGCGGATGATGTATGTCCAATGTACATACTGTATGTATGAAATTTGTGTCGCACTTTACAAGTGGAGTGTTTTAATGTGTTTGCATCAAATGATTGAAACTTCTTCAAATTATGATTTTAAAGATCTTTTAGAACCATTGCCCATTCAAAATTCGTTTTAAACCAGCGAAAATATGGCTTAGACACGTCCTAATGCGTGTCTAACAGTTCTTCTAATAGTAGTCTAGTATTTTGTTTGGTATTTTTTCAGTATCAGTCCTGGTACTTTACTATTCCGTGTCTAGTAGTATTTTAGCAGCAGTCTAGCTATTTATTTAGAATAATGGCAGTAAGAATCCTAGTACAGTTTTTCGTTTGGTTTAAAAATCATTCTAAATTTGGTTTAGGTTTTTAGTTTCGAAAGTTTCGATGAAATTTGATATGATATGGTTAGGCTAGAGGTCAATTAAGCTCCGATTAAACATTGTGCCAAAAGCTGTATGTATTTTCACTATAAAATGCTTTTTAAAAAAGTGGAACTTCAGAGATGTTTTTATGTTAAAAATACACATTCGTTTGTCTGATGGATGCTGGATTATGGATGAGCTGTGCATGAGTTTTGAGTGTGTGTGTGTGTGTGTGTGTGTGTATTAATGAGATATGTATATTGCATATGATTGCGGGGGGAACGGGGGAATCCTTGTAACGAGTATATCGAATAGCCCGTACCTTGACCACAGTGCCGACCTGATTCGATTCGGAGGCCGACTGTCGATTGTCGAGCAGATTGGCCCGCTCCATGTTCTCCAATTGCAGTGTCTCCCGTGGCTGGTCCAGCAAACGTTCTCGCATCTCATGTATGTAGGGACACCGCTGCATTCCTCCTCTCCCCAGGGTCCTGACGATGACTCTCGTTTGTGTATCTACGTATGTATGTATATCTGTGAGGTATCTGCTCCTCTTCTATGTGTATTTTTTGTATATCTGCTGATTGATTTATCGATTGATTGATAGATTGATTGATTGCTTGCAAGTGTTAGCTGACTACTTGGCTACTCGGCTCAATAAATAGTTAAAGCTTCTAGCGATAGCAAGCCATTCATTCTTCCAAAAGGTGGCTAAGGTTGTCTTGGGTGTAAAGGCTATATAAAGAGTTCTTAGGGAGTTAGTTTTCTGGGGGGTTTCTGTTCCCCAATTCTGTTGGTTGATCAACGTGGATAAATCAGTCATACAGTTTGCAGCAGCAGTTGATATTTTCAAGACTTTTCGGTTAGGCTAATTGGTCGATCTGCAAAGAGAAGAGAAGAGAAGGGAAGGGAAGAGGGGTTTTTTCTTTTAGTTAAAAGGTTTCATTAAGTATGTATTCTTAGAAATGGAATCAAGTGGAGCGAATGCCATCGCTGGCATTGAGTGTTCCAAGTATTTCCATATTTTCACTAGATATTTTACGATTTCTTGCCAAGTTTTTTTCTCAATCAAAAACATTCAGATTTTGATGCTCTGCTCTGCTTAAAAATAAATGCCGCCCTTGAAAACCGAGAGACGAAACAACAAGTGGAAATTCCAGTAGGAAACAGCCACCAGCCACCAGCCATCAGCCATCAGCCACCAGGCAGTGCTGTCAGATTCGATGCTGATGGACGTGTCTGGCAGCGGATTCCCATTAAATCTCTCATTGAAGATCTTGACAGATTTATGAGGGAGCCAGCCGTGGTCGTGGTCGTGGTCGCAGTCGTGCCCCCAATCCCTGGTCCAGTAAGCCGCTTACTAAAGTGTGTCCAGGAACCGCGAAACCAGCATCAGAACCAGCAGCAGCTGGGGCAAAATTTGATTTGATTATGTGCCGCACTTTTGTGCCTTGGCTGCTGGCCAGAATGTGGCACGCATTCATGTGGCATGCAGCAGAATATTATTCAATAATATGTTTATTTTCTCGTCTGCTTTGGGGCAACAGACGAATGGAGCCCGAGGTCGTGTGCCGCACCAGAGAGGCAGAGGCGCACCCACCCACATCTCCCTACTTCTCTTTGGCGCCCCCTGTCTCCCCTTTGCCAGTGGCAATGGCATGTGAACACCCCTGGTGCACCCGAACGCACAAAAGCAGAAAATACACCGTGACTGGAAGGCATGGGGGCATGGCTGGCCATACGCATTCGAGGGGATCGGGGATACGGGGATACGGGGATGTGTACAAAAACACAAACAAAAACATACCCACCGATCCGTAGAGATTGATGTGGCCTCTATTTGCTTAGCCGAAGAGAGTGCCAAAATATAAAGCCCTGCAATGGGGAAAACAAAACAGGAATATGCTGGGAAAGTCCAGAGCGAAGATCTGGAAACGATCTTCTCTTGGCTTTTCCTTAATTCCCCTTGGATTTCATTCTTAAAACAACTCAACAAGTGCCATTAAATGAGAGAATAGCACTGCAATCCAATCCGAAAGACGCGAAATCAGAAGGAATCCGTGGCGTAAAAGATCTCTTCAGTACAATTCCCTTCTTCTGTGACATTTCGTCCTTCCTCTCTCCCCAAAGAACCTCTAAGTTGATACAAAAAGAGATTAGGGATTCTTAAACATGAAATTATAGAGCCAAAATATAAGGCTTCTTTAGTATAAGATGTATGAAAGGATCATGCATCTGCTTATCTGCTTAAAGAGAACTTCTTTGTGGGAGCATCAATTGTGTCTTATTTCAGATAAGATTACGGATTTCGATGGTAAGGAGTAGAGAAGTTCATGTGGAATGGAAAAGGTACACTTAATCGAGAGAACATCTTTTATAGAGGCAATCGATTCGCCGATAATCGGGTCAAGATAGCGATTTGGCTGCGGCCCACTGTCGAATGTTGCTTATAGCCAAAACGGGAAGGGGGGCACTTGCAATTAACAACATTTGGTTAGATTTTGCGCCAGTTCCCTTGTGCGGATAGCAGTGGACATGGGGCGGACAGGGGCGGACAGGGGCGGACAGTTGTTAGCCATCAAATGTTAATGGTATTAGCCAAGCTTTCAATTTACGCGACTGTGTTGGTTGGGAGAACGCGAGAACGCGAGAACGCGAGAAGGCGAGACCGAGAACGAGAACATGCGACAATTCTGGCCTGTGCCAATGGCCATGGAAAATGCCCCCAAGAAGAAGCTGAAAACAGCAGCAACATTGTGTGAATGCAACATGAACGCTTTTTATGTCTGCCCCACCATTGCCTTAATGCGGTTTTAGCCATAGTTTTTTCTTAATTTTTTGTTGCTGCTCTTTGGCTGGTAATGATGGGTCCCTCTGAGGCAGGCCCTCTTTAACTCTCAAGCTACTTTGGAATCGCCTCCTCCGAATGGGACCGAGAGAATGGAACGACCATCATCCATTATTTTGGAGGGAGGCTGAGCCTGGGGCTGGGGCTGTGATGTGTGTCAACTTTACGATGGGAATGAATTTAGTGTGAGAATAAAGCTGCTCATTGCCGTGGGGGACTTGCGTCTTTGAGATCCCATTGCCATAAAAACTCCTTTTGGAAGAGAAAACCATTTCCCTGCGAATCAGAGAGTCACGTCGTACTATGTGTGAATAAAGCAAATGTTTATCCGTAAACATTCTTAGAAAAGATCTAATTCTTTAAGTACTTTTTAAGCGCTAATTCAAAGCTGTTTGTGTGTACTCGAATTTACCCAAAACAAACGCTGATCGTGTGAACCAGATTTTGCCATCGTATTTTTCAAAGAACTTCCATTTGTCGAATGAAAAGGGTAATGGGAAACCGCATTCGTTGTAAACAAACGATGCCCCTTGAATTGGGGGAGATCGTTGCAGTGCGACTGTCGATGTTTATGACAAGCCCGGCAATGTCCGATGACAGATTACAAACAAACCAATCATCCACCCGTCCATCCAATCATTTGAAACCCCAACCACACCCACACCCACACCCCCCACATGGGTGCACGGCCACACGGCGGCGGGCGCCACTGGAAAATTACAACTAAAAAACCTAAACATGATCTATGCAGATCTCGGGGAGCGTAGCGTCGTTGCAGCGGAGACACGGAGACGCGGAGACGGCGCCCACATTGAGAACCGGATATTGCAGATGGAAGACAACAGAACAGAGCACCAAACTGGGAATCGGATTTGGAACTGCAATTGGAAACGGAGTGGAAATGGAAGTGGAAATGGAAATGAAAATGAGAACAGCAGAAGAGGAAGAGAGCAACGGGCATGAGAACTGCCACCAGATGGACGCATGTGGCAGACATGGAAATAGGGTGACCTTATAAACAGTATGCTGCTGCTGCTGTTCCCAGTGCAATGTTCCATGGGAGAATGAACTGGGGCCCATGAGCCATGAGCCATGAGCAAGGCATGGCTTCGAATGTTGTGGCCCTGGGCCCCTGTTTTTGGGTGTGTGTGTGTGTGTGTGTGTGTGTGTGTGTGTGTGTGTGCGCGCGTTCCTTTGGTCAATCCGTATGTACGTCTGTCAGTCATTCGCTTGGTCCGTTCCGTCCATTCCATCCCCATTTTTGCATTTGGTCGCCGTCGTCGCGAGGTCGTCGGCTCATTAGTTAATATGCCCCCGGAATATGCAGAATATGCATTTTGTTTTTTCTGCCTCTCGGCTCTTTCATATTTTATGTTGCAAACCACCCCTCCCCACCCACACCCACACCCACACACACGGACCCACCCATTTAACCACCTCTAGAAATGGAATCGCGTGTCGCTTGTCCTCGCGGCTTCGGCTTCAACCCTCCGCAAATGTTTTCTACGTTTTGTACGTTTTGCTAACATTCCTCCCAGCGGATATGCGAGCGCCGAACGACTTGACAGCAGAGTACTTTCGAAGCATAGATCGATAAAAGAATCGATAACGATCACAGGGAAGAAGTAATGCTGTAAAGGGAATACAGCTAAACAAAGTGGAAGAAATATCATTTCGGAATGAAGTGCTTCAAAAGAGCAATAGTGATGAAATATATGTAAGAAAATTACAATGTTATTCATTCAGTGCCCTAACGATTTCCCTAGATTCAATGGCAATCAACGAAAATCATGAGACATTTTAGAGGTGCAGATATTAGATTGGATATTTAATTACTTGAGACAGCAACCCATAAGCACAGATACTCGTAGATTGTAAGATTGAAAACAATAGCTATATGTATCGATGGATTTAAGAGTATGCCCCCTGATCGCGATTGTATTGTGATGAAATTATAAGGTTTAAGTGTCTGTTTGACACGGTTTCAACGCTTCAGAAGGACACTGCCGGAGTGATCTTACCACCCAGAAAGGTGACCTGACCCAATTCCGACCACTGTCTTACTTACTTCTGCCTGCCACAGAGAGTGTGCCCCAAACAACACCTCTCCTCAGCCACAGACACTGGCACAGCCACAGCCACAGCCGCATAGCCGTTTTGTGCGGTTTTCCTTTGTCGCATTTCTTGTGCAATTAAGATTTTCCATTTCGAGCACTTCTATGGGTTGCCCCCAGGGTCTGGTATTGGGATTGGGTATGCCCCAGAGCGATTGGGGCTCTGGGGCTCTGGGGCGCTGGGGGGTCTGGGAGAAAAAGGAAGCGAAATCGCCTCCAATGTCTTTCTAATGGAAGACCAAGAAATGTGCGTGTGTGTGGGAGTGTAACCCGAGAAGGCCAATTGGCGTTTGGCGATCAAAAAGGGGATTAGTGGCTCTGACACACAAACACCGGGTGATGTCATGTGTGCAGGGTATTCGTCGGGCTCATCATCACTTACTTGGGGGGGCTCTTCCAGGCTTCGGGTTCCTTACATGAGGAGTGGGGTGGTACTCTTCCCTCTCCACTGTCTCTCCTTTGTTTTGTTAGGAATTACGTATGTCCTGGTTTCTCTGAATACTTCGTGGAAGCCGGGGGTACAGTTGGGGCGGGGTGGGCGGGGATGGTGCCCCAATGAGTGGCTGTGTGTGTGCTTCGCGTCTGTTGCGCTTTGTTTCGCTTTGTTATTGCGTGTCCTTTTTGTGTCCTTTCGTTTGTTGGTTTGTTTTTGTTGCCTGCCTCTGCCCGAAAATGCGTTGCAGCTCAACCGGAAGCGGATGCCCTAACACACACACACACACACACTCACACACGCGCGCGCTTACACACAGACAGCAGACAACAAGATGGACGACGACGACGTCTGATGCGCACTCAAAAATTGAATTTGTTTTCTTTACTTTCTTTCTTCTTTACCCTAATCATCCGTTTCCTTTATCCTTTTCTTTTTCTGTTTCTGTTTCTATTTTCGTTATGTTTTTTATTCAACGCACTTTTCTTACACTGCACAGCAAGAACAATAAAAAAATGAAGAAAATATTTTAGCAAAGTATGTGCAACAATTGCGGAAGGGGGGCAGCAGCAGCCAGCGACAATTGCTACCACATCTGCAACAGCAGCAGCATCAACCAACACAATCCAGTCTATGAGCAACGCTATAAGAATTGCACTTTAATTCATTAACAATTAAAACGATCAACCACTTTGGAGTCGAATCTGTTCAATATTCCACTTTCGATGCGATTGTTTATAAAAAGTCGTAGTTGTGGCTGTGGCTGTTGCTGTTGCAATTGTGGTAATATATTGTTAATATGTATTTAAGTGGAAGTTGAAAAGTGGAAGTGGCAGGCACCGGTATGACCCTTCCAATCGCTCGCAACGCTTCGAAATGCGGCGAAATATCGTATCAAAATCAAGTTGTTTGGTATTTTCACCGAAGCAGCGGAATAGCAGAGCCAGAGCAGAGCCAGAACAGAGCCAGAGCAGAGCCAATAGCAGTGTCAGTAATAGCAGCAGAATCAGAGGCAGAGGCAGCGAAAAAGCATAGGCAGGAGCCCAGACAGAAGCAGTGGCAGTTGCAGAAGCAGAAGCAGAAGCGGCGAAATGAAAGAGCCAAAACGAGTCCAATATGTGAGTCACGACGCAACCAGTACCCTGTACATACCTGTCTACTAATATACATATACCTACATATGTATGTTTGGACGATTATACGTAGACGGCGGTACTTGTTGTCAATGAGTTCCTCATTCCTCCATCTATTTCTCGAGGAAGAGTGTGATAAAGAGAGAGAGATCGGAAACACCTCATGCTGGCTGTTACACAGATATACACGAATAGAATATACCCCTTATACTCCATTGAGTACCGGGTATAAACAGAACAGCGCCAGACCGAAACGTAGAAACCACCCCGCTGCGACAGAGACGCAGGCAGAGGCACAGCGACAGCAATGTAACGCAATACGATAGCCCACACACACCCCCCCTTGGGCATGGTAGTGCAAAAAACCACCTAAGCGACGCTGACGGCGACAGCGACGTCGGCAGCGACACTGGCAAACGCAACGCAACAGTCAGCCGTGGCGTCGCAGCCGGCGTATCACGTACGACTATATATATACGATATTCGTGTTTCGCCGTTTGTTGTGATACCCTCGACAGGAGAAGGTATGATGAGTAATTTAGAGATAAATATAATTTACTACATATATCTATAGATATAATAGTACGTATACATATGTATATATCCTGTGTACCTGGTCACCGTATATCTCAGGGAAATAGGATGGGATAGCAATCGGATGCTATACAAAAATCTGTAGTTTCATTCTGCCATGGGACCGATGGATCTGCCAGGGTATCCAATACTTCGGCCACGAACCTATCCTTCCTCTCTTGTTGCTTCTCGCGCTTTGGTTTGTTGTTGCTCCGCCGTTTTTCTGTTGCGCTGCTGCTGCTATTTGTTGTACGCTGCCCACGCCATTCGCTGGACGAATGGGAAAGCAAAGGCAGGGCGATAATAGCGCCGGCCCGAGATGTCGTTTTTTTTTTGATGATTGTCTGAAATGTGGCCAAAGCACGTGAATGTGAATACTACTCGTATTTCTATGCGACAGATTGAATAATTAAGCCACGCACACACACACACACACACACACACACACACACACACACACAGCGACACAACACGAGAGATGTCAATAATTGAAAGGCGCCCTATAGTAGTCACTCGACGTCGACTACCAGATGGGCCAGTGACCACATCTTGGGCGAAACTTAAGGGAATCTCCATTCAAAAGATGTCTGAAGTCGGCGCACACGTTTTGCGAAGCTATATTTAACCATAATATGTAGGGTACTTCCAATTGTCTCACAAAAATGAAATGGAAACAGTTACAAAACATTGAGTATGAAGAAATACGTATAGTTACATAGATGCGTTATGATACCTTCCACGTAGATATATTAAAGGTGTAGAATCTGAGCCTGATTTGATGGCAGAGCTATTTTAACTTCTTGTGAACCAAGAGCTCAGCCTTCATCGCAATCTACTGAACGAATGCAAGAGATGATGTTGCAATTACGAATCGATCAACGATTCGATGGGTCGATGAATCTGTAAGAACTTTCACTCATTTGGACCTCGAATTTTCCAAAGTCCTTTCTTCCGTAAAGACAAAATCTCCGTAGGTTATTCCTGCTGATTATCAAATAGATTTCACTCTATATAAAAGCGTAGTATCTAGGTAGTGGCATCCGTTGGTTAGTCTCCACTGTACTTGTGTGATGGCTGTCAGAATTACTACCTCTGCATATGCACAATTGTGCACAAAAACTCTGAACCATAAAAACATCGCGGAGAACTACATGGAACTCCATTTTAATTACGAGTATGCATAAAGGATACGACTTCCTCTAAGCTTAAGGACCAACTACGATTGGATTTGGGGATGTGGCTGGGGCTGGGGCTGCCTCTCCCTCTCTCTTGGTCAATGAAAGTTTTAACAACTGAATAATCAGATTAAAGATAACGACAGCTAGCGAGTGGCTAGGGAGTTCCTGTCACGGGGACCCACTCCAGTGGTCACTCCGCAGGGAGGCCAGCGGCTAAGAGGCGTTAATGCCCAAAAAGGTGCGACAGGGGCAGGCACCCGAAAGATGCAACGCCAAGGCGTTGACACAAAACATAACAGGGGGGAGTGGTTGAGTGAGTGAGGGTGGGGCCTTGGTGGTTGAGAGAGGGGCGCTGCTTTGGCTCTGGCTCTGGTTCTGGCTCTGGCAGGACGCATGCGCCAGATCCTGCCAAAGGACATTCACCTTTTGGGTGCTTTAGTTTGCCGCCAAACAGGGTGCATTTATGTAAACCCTGGATCTGAAATCGTACCTAATTGCAACCTGGCGCGCCCACACAAGGCCTGCCGGCCTCCCCGTTGTGTGTGTAGATGGACGGATGGATGAATGGACGGATGGATCGACGGATGGGTGGACGTGTGGCATCGAATGCTAATTGAATTAGAGCCTGGCCTCCTGGATGTGCTGGACAAACAAAACCCTATATCATAGCCGTATTGTCCCGCGGAGGAGCTAACCTAGTTTTCGGGCAGCTCGGTTGGCCAGGGCGTGGTTCAAATCCCGGGTAACCAGTGGCACGCATACTCGCAGCGTCGCACCGTCGCACGGGTGCCCGAGTATATAGGCACCCGAAACAGCATCCACAAATTGCAGTGAAAATCAGGGGATAGCATCCACAGAGAGAGATAGCGAGAGATGGAGAGAGATGGAGCTCTAGTTGGGGTAATCTGCGCTCCATCTCGCTCTGGCGTTGCACGCACCCACTGGCTCCAGCAGCAGCAGCTCCAGCTCCAGCCATAGGAGCCCTTGAGGCTTCGGGCTCGAGTTCGGATTCGGGGTGCCTCTCGTGCCATCCTCATGGGTACATGCCCGCAGTCATTTCCGATACAATTGCGAGTACATTACACTTTCCGAAGTTCCAGTTCCAGCTTCAGATTCAGTTCTGTATCTGTATTTATAAATGTAAATGTATCTGCTCCTGCGCCTCTCGCCCCTCTACACTAATTTTGTAACGCGTTACGCCCATAATTGTCTGTAGTCCCAGACCCAGTCCCCCGAACTTCTCCGAAGGAGCAGGACCAGCTCAACGTGACCCACATATAAAAACAACAGTCAAGGCGTCTTTTTTCATAGTAATCGAATTACGTTTCAATTTATTATTCATATTTATTGCATATTTACTGCACTTTTATAGTCAATATAGCATTTGGGGGAACATTCACGACTAGTTTATTACTTTTATCTGTTTTCTGCTTTCTGTTGTCTGTTTCCTGGCTTTGATTTCGGGTTCCGGGTTTTGGTGTTTTGATGTATTTATTTTTATTATCTTCATAGGCATTATTGTTAATATAAATACTTGTAACACTTAATACAAACTTCCTTTTTTCGGGTTAAGTCGAGTTACATATATCTAGGGAAAGGAATACAATGGAACAGTGGAAAGCGAATATGGAATGGAAAGAAACAGTGATACATTACGATCCAACATGATAAATTAGTGGAATAGCTTTAGGGGAATGAAACATCCCCATTGGAATGATTAGAACAAGTTGACTTGTGTCAAATACAACAGAAACATCCATATTTATAGAAACACACAATCCACATGCAAGTCGAGACTATAATATCATAGAACATTACATACATTTATATTTATATTTTCTAAATTCCTTAACTATGGGTATTCTTATTGGTATCATTGAATCATATATGTATATATATATATCAATCAATATATGAATCAATTATAATTTCAATGGAACAGTAGGATGTTTCTCTTTACAAATGCTGTTGCTTACGAAGCATAGAGTTTGTTGTGAGATGATTGAGAAATCTTTCAGTGGAATCTCTTTTCAATTAGATGTCTTTATATCTGTCGAAAGCAAGCACAGATTTTTCTCGAAACCGCTGGAATGAAACAGTGATATAGAAGCACGATTAAAATGGATCTAAAGAATGGATGTCAATCTGAGATTTCTTCCCAAAAATTCTTCCCTTGTACAAAAAGATGAAAATGGAACATTAGGAGCAGCGAAAGTTGAAAATGGACCAGTAAATATCGAATGGAACTGCAGAATTGTTAGGACGTTCAATTGCGTCCCACAATTACGAGTATTACATTTATTTTGATTTTCAATTGGTTTTGGTTTTGCTTTTGGGTATAACTTGAATACTATATGTTGTTACTTTTTTGTTTTCTCTTTATTATTTTGCTTAAAATGTTATTTTTTGTTTCGTGTTCGAACCGATTCGCTTGGATCCGGTTTTCCTAATACTCGGAATAGGAGTTCCTCTAGTGAGTTTCGTGGCATTTCATAGCCCAACTTCTACTTACGAGTAGAGTACAATAAATTCTAAGTAATACAATTTCAATTTGATTTTTTTCATTTTTTCGTTTTTTGGTTTTTTTGGTTTTTTTGTTTTTGAGCAGTGTCCAAAGTCGGTGTACAATAAATACATATATAAGAAAATGCATACAAAGTTACAGTTTAATTCTAGTTTAAAAATTTAGTATCGAGTATAAAATTGAAATAACTAATTTATTATGTATAAGTGTTCATCTCTTTGTGGTTCATGTGATTCGTGGTTCTTCTTCGTACTATTTTTGGTATCAGTTTTGGCATTAATAACGTTTGAATATAGTACAATGGATGAGTCGGTCGGATGGTCAAGTCGCGTTCACACCATCGTCAGTATCAGTATCGAAGAGAAAAGTAATCTCAACTTAAGCTTAAAGAACTCTTTGGCATTGACAAAATATACAAGACAATCGCGTATCGTAAGTGTATGTGGAGTCTAATCCTATATGTATATATAGTATATGCATAGATATATCTTATACCCTTATGGTAGACACAAAAAAAACAGACATTCATATTCATATATATCCTTAAAATTGCTTTAATCTATATATGTAGATTTGTGTGCCTTATAGTAGGTGTTATCTGGTGATTTGTCTCTCTACAGTTTTTGAGCTTTTTATCCATTTTTTTTTTATTTTTTTGTTTTGTTTTGTTGCTTTTTAATACTGAAAGATTTGGTTAATATAATAGTTAAAGAATCAGTTTAAATCGGAACAAGCAAAAACACAAATATGTATCACAAAAAACCTATCCGCTTCTGGGGTGGCAAACAAGGTCCTAACAAGATCTTAACCCATCCAAAAATTACTTAATAAAATGCATTATTAACGCTGTGATAAACTAGGAGTTTCAACAAACGATCCATTAATGTGGGGCGATAGGCGATGGTAGGGTAGGGGAATGATGGTAGGGAATGGTGTTATGGATAGCATAGACCATCTACATACGAGTATGTGTATATATACTTATGTGCTATACTGTCTATACCGTCTACTATGTAGTACGAGTGGTGTTTTTTTTTATAAACTTTCTGTTGTTGTCGACATTTTCGCATCGCTTTTTGGTGGGGTTGATGAATCATCTCCTTCTCTTTTTGCTCTTCTTTATTTTCATTTTCAATTTATTTTCTTTGCTGCTCTTTCACTTCCTGCATGAACACACAACCGAATCAGTCCTGCGACACACTTTGAAATACTTCGAAGCATTCGAGCAGAACGGGACTGAACGCCTTCTCCATTTGATCTTCTGGTAGAGATTGTTTGAGCAATTTCGAAAGAGTTTTGTGAATGCTTGTGAACACTTTGGATATTTCTGCAGGACTCTAGTAGTATATGTATATATGCTCTATGCGTATACCGATTTATATTGTATTTAGTTCTAGGATCTTTAGGATCATTAGATGAATGGTGTGGTGATTGCTCGAAGAACCCACACAGTCAGCAGTCAGTCTCTATATATAAATACATACTAGTATATATATCATATATATAAAATGCATGATTCGGTCGAAAGAGAGACAGTCAACACTTTTGGGGTATATTTTTGTATATGCTCTAAATATCCACCTACAGATACTATAGTACGAGTACGAGTACGAGTGCGGGTATTATCTACCAGAACTGTCATATTGATTAAACCGTTTACGATATTGCGTGGGCTTGCGATTATTTATGTATCGCCTTTCCGTTTCTGTGTTTGTTTCTGATTTCCGTTTCCGATTTGGCGGATATGTTTTTTTTGTTTTATTTTAGGTTCCGTTTGAGGGGGATAAGGATTATCTCTTTTGCTTGGCACCCGCCCCAAAAATAATGGTGGTTTCATGACGATTTTGGTGGGTGATGTGCGCTGTGGTGGGTGGTACTGGTTCTCCTTCTCTTGTATGGCTTATGACGTATGGCTTATGGCTTATGGCGGGTGCGTATCCTAAACAAAGCTGAGCTCATGGCCGCTTGTTGCGTCAATGAACTCAAAGTGCGCGTAAACTCATTCACCATTTATGACGTAGACCGGACAGAAGGCCTTCTCCGTGTTGAGGCTCTGCGGCGACAGTGCACGCCGCCCACTGTCGCCGCCCAGGGCATCTTTCACTTCCTCCTTGCCAGCCTCAGCCTCAATCTTCTCCTGATCTTCAGGCACTGCTCCCGATCCCGAACCGGATCCCGAACCGGATCCTGAACCTGAACCCGAACCCGATCCCGATCCCGAACCTGCCGCCTCTCCAGTGTTGGTGTTGGCACTTTCACCGCTGTCCACCTCCTCGACGGTCTCCAGCTCGCCGCCGGCGAGGGTCGTGGAGCAGTAGCAGTAGGAGAGGTTCGTCTTGAGATCCTCGCAGAATTGCTGCTGCTGCGCAATGCTCTGAATGCGCGAGCGGGCGAATTCTCACATGTACGTTGGCTTCAGCTTGTAGGCCCGTTTCCAGATTTCGCACAGGCACACGGTCGAGTGGAAGCGATAGAATATGGCCAGCGGCATGGACACATGCGTGATGATGGTCCAGGCCCACAGCCCGTAGAAGTTCAGCTGGATGGGATGCGATTCGGCGCGCGATTTCTCCAGCGTACTGATCGCCCACATGGCCAGGTTCACCACCAGCATGAACGTGACAATCTCCCGGCCGGGCTTTTTGCGGATGTGTTCGGGGCTAACGGCCTGGCGGCGACTGGCGTCCAGAATGAACATCGTCTGGCAGGCGGTCTGCACGATGGAGGCCAGGGCATTGATGGGCACCAGCATGTCGTCGCTGCGCAGCGTAAAGTGGCCCGCGATCACCGTGAAAATGTTGTACAGGAAGGAGCCCGTCTGGGCGCCCACCAGCAGGATATCGTCCAGGGAAAAGCTGCGGTAGGCATCGTACTGCAGATGCCGGATCTGGATCATCCCCAGCAGAGTGGCGATCGTGGCCGTGCCGTAGATGAGAAGCTCGCAGATGGTCACTTCGGTGACGGCCATCGAGACGAACTCCGGCCGTGAGATCAGCACAAAGAATATGATGAGCGAGATGATGGTCAGCACCAGGATGAGGATGCCCACAAAGAGGCCCTTGTGGGCCCGTGCACAGTCCACGGAGTAGTGGTGGGGCGAGCGCTTCATCGGCGAGCTGATCATGTCCGGGCGTTGCGGCGGATTGCTCTGTGGCCGCGAGATGCTGCGCCACATGACGTACAGGATGGCGGCGCAGATCAGCGAGTACTCGATGGTGCACGGAAAAAGGAAGGGCGAGGCGTCCTGCACCAAAGTTCCGATGATGTTGGTGCGCCGGCACTCGAAGATCTGGTAGGGACCCTTGAGGCCTCGAGCCACCCTCAAGTGCGCCGTCGGATCGTGCACTGGAATGACGGCATGCCCGCGTGAGTGGCCCGGAATGCGATGCGAGATGCGCAGCGTGCGGTTCTCCGGATTGTAGAAGGTGAGAATCTCGTGCTTCGTCTCCTGGATGAGCACGTTCAGCCAGACGGCCAGATTGGTGCCGATCATGTGCATCAGGCCGAAGCGGGCGATGATCTTGTACCGGTAAACCTTGATCTGCTCGTTGTTCAGGAAGATGAAGTACATCTGGATGAAGATGAAGGCCATCCGGGTGGCCGGCGTCAATGCTAGCAGCACATTGTGGCACTTGGTGTCCGGATTCAGTTCAAAGTACTGCCCAAACTCCAGACCCGAATAGATCATGCTGCCAATCCCAAAAGCTATAAAGAACGTTTCAAAAGGCACTTAGTTTCCATGGGGACACTGAGAGGAGGCGGAGGACCATCAGGGACACTCACCCACAGCGCCCATGCGCAGATAGAAGCTGCCATAGTGATGCTGCCTGCCCAGGGGCGACAGGAGGGATGGACGCCGCACCTGGATGGGCGGCGGCAGGCGCCGATGGTTCGAGGTGCTGTCCGTGTCCGACTCGTCCATGCTGTCCGAGGTGCTGGTCTTTGTTGTTTTATTCGGTGATGTGGCTGCACAAAAACAAGGATTTAATATGATGCATCTCATCTCCCCCTCACCAGTGGCAGGCGGCACTTACCCATGGGTGTTGGCAGCTTGGGGCGACCCCACAGCAACGTGGCGTACATGAATAGCAGAAAGATCATGCTACCAATATACAAATATAGATAGTATACCTGAAAAGAGTACGAGATTATTGAAATGATTTGAAAGCTATTTGGGCCACATTTCAATTTAAATGTGTGAATGGGCTCGTCCCAATGCTCCATGTTGAGGATTTTCGAATGAAATTCTTTCAACCGAAGGGCACTATCGCACGACGCCCGGACATAAATTTGAAGAAGTTACAGTTCTGAAGAGATGGTTTTCTAATCAAACAATATGTTTAATGTCTTGGAATGAACTAAGCACGAAATCGTTTTGATTTCGATAAATGCAAGCCGAAAGAAGTTATTTTTGAATGCAAAACTTTGCTCATTCTATATTTCCCTTTCAAACACTGCTAAGAATTTGCCAACACTGTTCACTCACCTCGTAGAACGATGGCGGTATGTAAGTGGAAATGACCTCGGCCATGGGAAATGCCACGCCCATGACCACCAGCAGTTTTCCGTACAGGGCGGAGAAAAGTGTGGCCAGAGCATCGCCACTGCGAATAGAGAACATCAATTAGAGAGAATCATCTTTGTGATCTGAGGCATCTTCAACTTACGCCTTGACCCTGGGCATTGGCGGATAGACGAACGATGGCCGATGGGTGCGCTTGATGGCCGGCAGGATGGCCGGATAATTGGTTAGCTGGTGCGAGTGGTACATCAAGGCCAGCTGTCCGTCCGCCTGGCTGCCGCTCACCTGTTGGGAGCTGCTCCCAGGGGAAGATGGCGGATCGGAGCTGTCGCCACCGCCACCGCCACCACCGCCGCCTCCAACGTCGCGATCGCCGTCCCCATCGCCGCCACCGACGACGATGCCACTGGGTCCGGCCGAGGCCTCTACCACGCTGACGCTGCTCTTGCGCGGCAGACTGGACTCGTCGATGGTCACATGGTGCTGGGAGCCGGAGCGGGCCGATGCGCGGCCAGGCGAAATGGCCGCCGTCACATGGGCTGTGGCACCCTCGCCGGAGGCTGCCGACAGTAGCGAAGAGCTGAGGACAGGAGCGGCCATAGCCGGGATATAGCTTTTGCGGCTGTACTCGGGGAAGCCGTCATCGGTGGGCGGTGGCGGCGGCGGGGCATAGCTGCTGGGGACAGTGGGCGTGGGTACGCGAACGCTGTGCGTGTGGTGGTTCTGGTGGTGCGGATGCTGGAACTGGTGCGGCAAATGGTAATGATGGTGGCTGCTGGTGAAGTGCGTCCGTGGTTGAGTGGTCACTGGCTTCGGCTGTGGCTGTGGCGTTTGGGTCTTCTGCTCATCCTGGAAGCTCAGTGTTGCGATCGGTGGCTCGGCGATGCTGCTGCTGCTGCTGGAAATGGATGAGGATGTGGAATGCATGGTTGACGTTGGTTCACTGAATGATGGCCCCAAAGCCCGTCCCCGGTTTTGCAGAGGCAGCCACCGATTCGGATTTGGATTGAGATACTGTTGCAGACACAACCACACAGATACAGATACAGACGCATGGAGAGACGGCTTAATTAAATAATGGACGGAATCGGAATCAGAATCCCCCCTTCGAATCAGTGGTACGTACAAGCATCTCTTTATACGGTGCATGGGTGTGTGGCGGCTTCCATTATATCGGATGCCAGACATTTCCGTCGTCATTGTGCGAACGGACCACAAATGATCACGCAAATGTATCTATATGTATGCTACACTGAGGGGAAAAGCCACCAGTTTGCGAATATATGTGGGATGTAGGATGGAAATTTGGGTTTGCTTACTCCAAAAGGAGTCATACAATCCCTTAGGAGCTGGGGCCAGATTACAAAGTATGATTCAGGGAATATTCGACTTCAAAGGACTCCTATTATCTTGAAATATCTTTCACTTCCTTTAACTAGAACCATATACTATGTTAGATATTCTCTGTTCTCTATCGTAAATCCCTTCATAAATTCCTCTCAGTGTATACATATAGCATATATGTATAAAGATATTCCGGGATTTGCTTCGCAAGATTACGATTCATTGAACTTGACTTTCGCTGGATCTGGATGGCCTGTTGAACTTTGAGATCGCTGAGACCTGAATCTGGATCTGCATCTAGATGGATCACTGCTCTGGAAGTCGAGAATACGAGAATAGCACCTATGTATTTATAGACTTGTTTGCTTATGAGGGTACATTTAGGAGGTTGCCTTCCGGATGGGAACCCACTCTATCTCAATTCCCGCCCGTACAGAAGTATTCCATTCCCAAGGGGGGGACACAGATACAGACACAGATACACACACAGCGTGTGCTCGTAAATTGCACTTAATCACAGATGCGATAGCAAACAGAAACACACGAAACTTAATGAATGGAAGTTCCCGTCCCGACTGTCCCATTCTCGAAAGCAATTGAGACTAATCGTCGTCTACTGCCACAGAGCACAAATCTGTACAGATATGTATGGTACAGTGCGTTTCAGTAGCAGTAGAACATAGCCATAGCCAAGGAACTGCGATCGGGTGGCTAGAAAATCAAAGAAAGCTCTGTGGAGGGTCTATAGTAAGGAATCGTTGACTGAACGAGAGCTCTGATGTCTTCTAACGAAGAGAATGAGGGTGTAAGCTGAAGCTGAAGCGATCGACAATCAAGAGATTGAAGGTAGTACTTTGGATTATTGATTGTAAAATGTATCTCATATGTAGCTAGTCTACTGGAATGGTTGCAACAGATCATTGAGGAATGGGATGTACAACCCCTTATCCATTTGCAAGTATTCTTTGTACTCTGAATGCGAACAGAACAGAATGGAATACCACTGTTGGCCCGCACCGTACTGAATGGAGAGGCAGAGGCAGCTAGCTGTCTGTCTGGCATTAGATGGATGGCACACAATGTTTGTTTGCTGGCCAAATGGAAATATGAAATATGCTCTGGGCTCGTGCATGTGATTGCGATGTTTAATTAAGACGGGGCCCCCCACACACCGAACACCAAACACCGCATGACACTACACATGACCCCCATGAGGGCTGCCTGACAGGTGGTGCTTCAGGAAGCACTCCCCAAATATGAGACTGAATACCTGCTTCACACGCCTCCCATGCCATCCGCGATCATGCCGCGCATCATTTATTCACATTCAAATCACTGACATCCTTGAAGGGATTCTCCTTCCGGAGAAGAGCATGGGCAGGGCATCATTATGGCATATGGAGGATTACGAATGCAAATGCAAACAAGGAACTGGAATCGCAACAAGTTCGAGCCCTGGGCGGGGGGTGGGGCTTATCAAATAACCTTGACATGAGGCCAAAGCACAGCTAGCGACGCAGCCGCCACCATGCAAAATCCAACATGCAACACACGGGAGACGGGGCAAACAATGCTCTAGCGCGTGTCGAGTGCTTGCAGAGTGTATTGTGTGTGTGTGTGTGAGCCTGTGGTTTGTGTGGGTCATGCACTCAAGCGCACTTGTAATCAGATTTCTAAAAGCGTGCTGCATACTTTATGGCGTCATTCTCCTGTTTTGCTTTTTTTCGTTGGGGTTGTTAACCCGACGATACAACAGTCACAGTCCACAGTCCCCAGCCAGGTCCTGGTCCCTTCCTTCCTTCTCACTCGACTGTTGCATAAATGGATGATGAATAAAGTCCCGGTAGTGCTGTGGGAGTGGGACAGGGACTGGGACTGGGTGCATGCCACAAAGTCACACAGGGCGAAAAGCGACAGAACCCTTTCAGGGCCCTTCCATTTCCATTCAATTGCAGTGGTGTACAGTGAAGACAAACCAGGCGAACCTGGTTGAAAGTTAATTATTGTGTGTCGGGGTCACTTTTAAGGGTCATTCGGCACCGCCCTTCGACTGGTTCGGATCTGCGCGTTTCTTCGGTTCACTTGAGCCACTTGATGGACATACAAAGACATAATACCAATATGAACATATAATGCAGCCTCATCTCAGATGATGGTTAAGTTGGGCTAAGATCCTTGGTGATCACTGAATCATTCTTAGGAATAGGTGACCCCGACCACATATAACTATATCTGCATTCTCAATTACAAATCGATCGCTTAAATGAATGTAAATGGCAATGGAATATGGATCAGGGAAGTTTGTATAAAAAGTGACCGGAAACACTCGGTTTTCCGCATCAGGTGACCCCGATGACCCGCCTAACCTTTCGTGTCTAGAAATTGCTCGTACTACAATTTGATTTGCTAATTTTCTGCTTGACTCCCCGGTATTCTCTCAAAATGTCTGCGGCCGGAGGGCATCAAGTATTCATTGGGGCACAAGACATACAAAAGAATTGGCCGCGTACTCTGGCCTGGAAATGTCCATTAGGGGTGGGGAGGAGCCTGGTTCCTGGGAGTCGTTGCATCTGGACAGAGGGCAAACAGAAACCGCAATTGAAACAAAAACGGGACGGACTCTTGTTGGGGTCGTGGCACTCGTCCAAACACAAGGCACAACAAACTTTCAATTGACCTATTTTGCGGTCGGGCTAAGGGTGCGTGGTGCTTAAGTGCGGGCGGTGGTGCGATGGTGTGGTGGTTGTGTGGTGTTTGCGGTGCCTTGCGGCAATTTAGTCCCGTAATACGTATAATGGGCATGGCAACGGCCAGACGACAACATTGTGCTGCAGGAGTCCCCAGGTGACTGGCCGGGAGAATCCTGTAGCTCTTTTTTTTTTGCATATATTCCGCTTTGCAACAATTTGTGCATGTCAAGCCAATCGAGTGGCGGCCGGCAGGAGGCAGAAGGTAGAAGGTAGAAAGCAGAAGGCAGGCAGACGGACCTGTATACGCACTTCAAATGCCGCATACGTCGTGTGACACCGGCTCTGGCTGTGGCTCTGACTCTGGCTCCGGCGTGAAACTTGTCAGGGTGTTGCACTGGAAACGTGATGTTTAATTAATGCACAACGGAATGAAGGGGAGAAGGATGCAGACAACATCAAATGGAGGATGCTGGATAACAGAGATGGGGATGGGTTTGAGGGTTGTGGGTTGAGTCGTCGTACGAGTTAAACAGTTTTTGTAGAGCTATTAGCAGCCGACTAATGGAGGCTGATGACTATGAGAATGCACTGGCTGCCTGGCTGCCTGGCTGCCTGGCTGGGAATGTAGTTAGGCGAGAGATTGAGTGCAATGATGAGGATGCTGCTGCCGCTGTTTCTCATAATGATGATGATGATGATGAGCAGCTTATGCAATTAGTAAAGTGCTAGAACAAGGACAGCCAGGGGATAATAGACGCCCCAAACGCCAGACACGATGTGACAATTAGATAGGCGTTTGGGGCTGGTCGATTTTTTTAGAGTGAGAATCATCAGTGATTCCATGTGAATTCGATCGAGCTTTTCGCGGAGTCCCATCGATTCCACAACTCTAATTTGAATCTGTTTTTGAATCTTAGTTCCAAATCGAATCAAAAAGATCCTTAACGCCCTTAAGCCCAAGCAATCTCCATATATTCATATCCGTATTCAAATATCGATTAATGATCACCAAAGAATTCCATCGATTGAAAGGAATCTCCTTTAAGTGATCACCCATCCAAATGATTGAAATATCAATCAACCACCCATCCTACAAATCAAATCTTCTATGGGTTCTCCCGCCTCTGGGCTGTGGCTTACCTGACGATCGACTGATCCTTGATTGTGACTGTGACGGCGGCTGCGGCGGCTGCTGCTGCCGTCTCCGCTAGCTTGGGTGGACTGCTGACCAGTGGAGGACTGCAGACGCGTGGCGGCGTTGTGATCCTTGGCGGACTGTGCATTTGACGGGCCTGCTCCGGCGGCGGACTGCGCATCAGTGGCGGCGAGGGCATGACTGGGGCCCCTTCGCCCACGGGCGGGCTCTGGACACGCTGGGAGCTGGACTTGATGGATGCCACGGGACTCTTGCCGGAGGATTGCGAGTGCGACTGGGAGTGGGATTGCGACTGCGACTTGATGGATGCCTGCGATTTGAGGGATGCCTGTGGCGAGAGGATGCCCGCTGCAGTGGCGGAGCGCTGGCTGCCGGTGCGGCTGGGACCGCGACTCTCCGAGAGCTTGGGAGAGCCGCTGCCAGGAGCGGCATTGGCTGCCATGGCCGCTATGGCCCCGCTGGTGGACATGATGCCGCCGCTGGCGATGCTCGCGGCTCGTGGGGAGCTGATGCTGTCGGCGTGTCCCTCCTCCCTGTCCACGGATAGGGGATCCTCGTCGTCTTCCTGGGTAATAGGCTCCTCGGAGGGCTCTGGCTCCTCCATGTCCATGCTCAGGGGCGGCGGAGGAATGAAGAGCCCACGTCCTGCTCCTCCGCCCACGCTGTCCTCATCCAACTCCGCAAAGTGCTCTGGCGGTGGGGCAATGATCGAGGAGGCCGAATACCCGTTGCTCGGTGGAGTGGTAATGGTGGTCGACTCATCCTCGTTGTCCAGCGACCGGCTGTAATCCCTGCCGCTCACGGGCTCTGGTTCTGGTTCTAGCTCCTCCTTGGGCTCCTGCTCCTGCTCTGGCTCCTCCTCCTCTCGCGTTTCGGGCTCTGGCTCTGGTTCTGGCTCTGGCTCTGGCAGAGATCGTGGATTTGGGGAATCGGGCTGTGATTCTTGGTCGCTCTCGGAGGAGGGCGTCAGTGGTGGTATCTGACTGATGTGCTGCGCCGGTGGCGACACCATTCGCGTGAGATTCAGCTCCGGGCAGGGCGGTGGCGTCACCGGTGGCGAGGGTGAGTTCGATGGGGATTTGGTCAGGGGCGGGGTGACGTTGCCCTGGACATACGACAGATTTGAGGGCAGTGGCGGCAATGGTGGTGGCGGTGTGGACTTGTCCTCATCATCATCATCTTCCTCATCCTCCCCTTCCTCAGCCTCGTCCTCTGCCTCTTCATCTGCTGCAGCACCATCAGCCCGATCCCTAGGCTCCTCTGTCATGGGGGGAGGGGGGATGAGCATCGGCGGCACAGCTGCCGCCTCCTCCGCATCGTCCGTCTCCTCGCCATCGTCGTCTACGTCCGTCCGCAGGCCGGCATCCTCCATGGGGGAAAGGGGCGGCGGTGGAATGAGCTCAAGCTCCAGCACCGAATTGATGGGCGATCCTGGCGGCGAGGTGGCGTCCAGACTCATCTCCATATCGAGGCTCAAGTCCAGGCTGAGCTGCGGCTCCGCCTGCGGATGACCGATCATCGGCGGCGGTGTGGGCGTCGGCGGCATGTCCTCCGCCTCCGTCAGCGTGGGCAGCGGCTGGCCAAGCAGCGGCGCCAGCGGCGGTGGTGGCGGTGCCACCAGCAGGAGCATCTCCTCGCTGAGTGAGACTGTTGGGAGGGGCGGCGGTGGCAGTGGTGCATCCCCCGCTGTGGTGATGCTGGTGCTGGTGCTTGTGCTGGCGGCGGCCGTGGTGGTCGCGTTGGTGTCCACCTCCTCGATGTCCGAGTCGATGCCCTGGGCGAAATCCATGTAGAAATTGTCCCGTGAATCACTGGAGCCACGTCGCAGCTTCAGCGACAGATCCGGCGAGCTATCCATATCTCTCACTCTCTCTTTAGTTTTACTATGGGGTTTCGTGCTGTTTTTTTCTTTTTGTTTTTTTTTTAGGGGAAATACCTTCACACTCACGGCTCACATTGGTGGCGCACTCTGTTGCCTGGGCGCAGCGACTGTTGCTGTTTTTTTTTCTTGCTTTTCTTTTCTTTTGTTCTGTTTTTGCTATTTTGCTGTTTTTCTGGTCACTCGTTTTCACTCCATTTCACTGCACGCACATTGTGTGTGTATCCCTGGAATGCACACACGAACACAAACATCAGGAAGAGTGTCAGGAAGCTCACACACAAACACACACACCCATACAGAAAGAGAGAGCCAGCAGTCAGCATCCTCGCTCTCTCACTCCAGAGCTTGCAAATTCCACTTCCACTCTCACTCCCCATGCCCACTTCAACTCCCACTCATGCTTTTACTTCCACTCCTGCTCTCTTTTCCAATCAAAAGCCCGGCTTCGGCTTTCACCACTGCTTGCATGCTTTACCGATTTTCTACTCATTCTACTGCTTGCACTTTGCATGTCTCCATGTCTCCTCATTTTAAACCTGCTTCCACTCACACTCTAGTTTGTTGTACTGCTTCTTCTACTGCTTGCACTGCTGCTCCACTAAATCTCTTTTTCTCACTCCATCTCTCTCCCTTTCTATGTCTCTCTCTTTAGCTGTGTCGAGGGCGTCATGGGGCGTGGCATTGCATTTTGCTGCGCATTTGACTTTTTACGCAACAAATCCTATACACACAAATACATATGTACGAAGTCCTGCAACAGTGCCTGCTTTACAGATGTGTGCGTGTAAGTGCGTAGTTTGATTAACCACCGCCAGGGGGGATGGAGGAGGAGAGAGCATTAATTTGGAAGGGGTTGGAGGGGCACGAACAGGAGCCGGAACAGGAACAGCAACGGGAGCCAGACCAGGAGGAGCAGGAGCAGGAGCAGGAGCAGGCCAAACGGTTATCTGGAAAAGTTGTTGCTCTATTTCTCTATTTTCTTTCTGTTTGTTGTTGCTGTTGCTGCTGTTTGTTTGTTTGTTTGGTGGGAATCTCCGCTGCGGGGTTGTGTGTGTGTGTTCGGAGTGAACTTCGGAATATCATGTACATATGAGGCTGTGCGTGTGTGCGTGTGTGCAACCCCTCAAAAAGAGGATACGGATACGGATACTGCGTATGTTTTTGTAGGGCAGGGATTTTTTGGCAAACAACAAGAACCAATGAGACTTATTTGCGGCACAGAAAAAAAACAAGCAAAAAAAACACCCACACACATACACACTGAAGACCGTTATGAGGGACCGTTAGAAAGCCCATATACTCCTCCTGGAGGGATACCGTGAAGAATCCATTGGATGGCAGTACATACTGGATGGAAGCCCTTTAAAAGCCATACACACACACAAACACACGCCCGCACGCACACTCCCGTAAAACCGGATGAATACAGTTCAAATTGCTGCATACCGTTACTCCTGTTCAAAGGAGAGAGTACCGTACCGTATCCCTTTGTACCGCCAGATGGACACCAATCTGATCTGTTCTGTTCTGACAAATTAAGGAATTTATCTCCTTTTTTGCCAATAGACAGACCGTTAGACGTTAGAAGCCTTTCCCTCTTCCTGGATCTTCTCCTCCGTTTTTTACACTGCACTCTGCACTTCGCACTGCATTGCGGTTCGGTTCCTTCGCATGAGTCGCGAGACTCGGTCTCAGTTATGGTTTCTGTTTCGCTGTCGGTTTCCTTTTCGGTTTCGGTTTCGGTCCGGGGCATATACAAACGGGCTTTACGGGGCCACACCACACACAACCAACACACCCAACACACTCACACACTCTGGACAAAAACACACACTTACACGGAGCGCCTGTCGCAGTAGTCGACTCCTGCTGCGGCGGCACTTAATTCTAGAATGAAACGCCATCGGTTCGGGGCGGCAGTACGAGGCGAAAGCTGCGCCATTAGACGACGACATCAACGGCTACAGCCCCACAGTACCCACAGCACAGCCTCTCCTCTGGTATCAAAGAGAATGTGAGAGAGAGAGAGAGAGAGAGAGAGAGAGAGAGAGAGAGAGAGAGAGCAGGGCAGCGAGAGCGCAGCTGCTGGAGAAGAGAACAAAGCAAAAGCAGTGCACAGACATATGTAGGACAGAGGAGAGGGGGAACGAACGGTGGTTGTCAAACACAATTGAACCGAGCCGGGATTCATAACTACGCACTTGACCGTGTTCCGTTCCGGACTTGTGAGAGCTGGCAGCGTATCGTGTCCCATTTGAAGCCTGAAGGCTCATGGATAATGTGTGTCATGCCTTTAAGCACTATCCCTATCATTCCTTGATATAATAAACAATTTGCTAGGATATTGTATTTCAATAATGCAAAACAGATTATAAATGTTTAGATCTCTCTATCCCATCGTTCTCTGAAGGGTGGACGTGCTATGGAGCGGCGCAGGGGGGACCTCTGAGCGTGTGAAAAGTGTCACTACGTTGTGATGCCTCAATTGTGACTCGTTTGTGGAGCATCGAGAGCAATAGAACCCGAACGAGCCGAACCGGTAACAACAGAAGTGCGCAGCACCCCCCCAACATGGCATCCCCAATCCCAATCGCGTTCTCATCTGCGTGTTGCCCTGGGATACTCCTCTGGCTGTGCTGGAATGTCGCTTACATCAAGGGAATTAGAGAGATGAAACAAAAGCGAAAGAGAGACAGGCGGCGAGAGTAGAAAGGGTTCTGGTGTCAGTGCGTCTCATTGTTGGGCCTCGGAGCCTGCGTAATGAGGAAAACGAATGCGGAAATTCAGCCAGAACTGTCAACTGTGTTGAAACGAATCGGAACTGCCATTTTGTGAAGGAATTCTTCCTGTTATTAAACCATAACAAATGTACAAAACCTTTTTCAGCCCTCTAGCTAGTGGGCTCTTTTTGTACTGCTTTTACTTAAAACCTTGGAGTATTTGAGAGGTTCATAAGAATTTTGTACCTATTGATACTAATTTACAATCATAAATACGATTCTCTTTAGCATATACCCGAGATATATACTGCACTTTCATACTTTCAAATTTAAAATTAAACTAACAAAGCAGTTCTGAACGCAGTGCACTGCTTGCATGCAGTGGAAGGCGAATGAGTGATGAATAGCGTATAGTAAACTGCTTGCATACCGTGGCGGGCGAAAGAGTGCCCACAGCGAGCAGCCCACTCCAGATAAAGATTCCAATTCATGCGAAATTCTACCCGCAGCTGATGATTGGGGAGGGGAGGTTCTTATCTCACAAATATAATGCAGATAAGTAAGTGCTAGTACAAGATATTTTATTGCTTGACGCACACAAAGAGCGAAAATGTAATATTAAAAGTCCTAAATAGGGAATCGTGGAATCATATCAGAACAATTTTTAATGGTTAATCCAGGTATTGGGGTTAATAGGGGGATTACAACAAATAAAGATCATCGGGGACCACTTAAACAAACGATAATTTGGTAACATAATCATACATATATAAGTAATTATATATATATATCTATATAGTATATACAGACAAACATCGGCTACAGATCTACTGGTACATTACATATTATCACAATGGACGGCGATGGGCGGACCCCCGCCTCCCGCAGCTCCTAGATGCCGCAGCAGGAACGCTGGCCGGTTCCAGTGTCTTCACCGTTCCCTTCCTCTCCTTCCGACACACTCACGGCGTCGCTCGCATCTAACCGCAGAAGGTTCGGGGGCTCAGCGTCCCGCTCCCGCTGGCTTAGACGTTCCAACATCAGCTGGGTGAGCAGCTCGAAGATCTCGGCCACGCCCTCGTTTTCCTTGGCTGACGCCTCCAGGTACTGGGCGCCCACCGTCTGGGCGTACTGGCGGGCGTCTTCGTAACCGATGGCCCGCTGCTCCTCCAGATCAGTCTTGTTGCCCACGATGATGAGGGAGATCTCGGTGCCGCGCATCTGTTTCAGCTCGCGCACCCACGACTTGACCTTCTGGAAGGAGTCCTGGTCGGTGATGTCGTACACCAGCAGCGCTCCGTCCGAGCCACGGTAGTAGATCGGGCCCAGCGCATGGAAGCGCTCCTGCCCAGCAGTGTCCCAAATGTTCAGCTGGGCCCGCCGCTCATCGGGCAGCGTCACCTTCTTGGTCACGAACGATGCCTGCAGAGTGCTCAGGTGCTGCGGGTTAAACTTGTCCTCCATGTAGCGCAGCACCAGCGACGTCTTGCCCACGCAGCCTGCAAGAATCGTAATCGTAGTCGCATCGAATGTCTACTGAAAAGTGGAGTAGGATTTCAGGACTCACCTTCGCCCAGCAGCACCGCCTTGAAGTTCAGGGTGGGACCGCTCCTGCTCCTACGCGAGCTCATTGTTCTCCTTAATCAATTTTTACTGGCTTAGTTTAAACTTTTAATTTTGTTTTGGTCATGGAGGATCCATAAAATGAGACGTCACGCGATTTTCTTGCCACCATGTCTAGCTCACACACCTTGCAAATTGTACACTTTTCATAGTATTTTCTAGTACTTTCCAGTATATTTTAAGACGCGCTGTGGACCACCCTCTTGTCGAATGCACCACTTAGTGCAGGGTGACCGTTTACGGTATTTTTTATACTTTTCGGTATTTTTTGGCGTCCAAAATGAGCCGGTATATTTACGGTATATCTGTATTTTTTAGAGTGAGGCCGTATTACGGCGCATTCCATACTCACTTACGTTTTCTTACGTTTTATGTTGCTGTCAGCATTAATTTGTATGGGCCAGACTCATGTGCCGTAAAATCGAGCAGCATTGTTCCACAACATTGCGCGGATTGAGCAACATTTTGCATACCCTGGGAAATGGATGTTATGGAACTGAGAAAATGTTTGTCATCTAATGCACCAATAAGGGCCAAAACTAGTCAGTTTCTGTTTTAAAGGTATTTCAACGATATTTTGAAGGGTTTGGTCTTCTTACAGAGACCAAGAATGGGTATCGGGATCGGCATATGTATATTTAAAAGACCCTAATCATATGCATTAATATGTCCAAAACATAATAATCTGAGTTCATTTCTATATTAATTACGTTTTGAAACAAATTAGAAAAACAGTTTTTTCATATATGTATATCAACGAAATAGGGTATACCTGTGCCCAAACGGGAGCGCTGGTGCAGCCGAACAGCTGTTTTCGTCGACACGTGTCGGAAAAAAGGAAAATTCCTGTGCAGAGTGGACAATGCCGAGGGCGCGCATCCTGGAGGGGACAGCCGGACAGAGGTCGCCCCCCTCCCCTCGGACTCCCTACGTCGGATCGGAGCTATAATCATGGCCGGGAGCTCAGATTCGATTGGAGACGACGACTGGCGACTGGATTCTGGTGGCTGGTGCGATGGAAAGACCGACAAGGTCGCGTGTGCCGTGGGGAATGGGGCCTGCTCCACCTCTGCCTGTACCGGCCCCGCGACCCCCCTGCGTGCTGCCTGCCGCCTTCCTGCTGTTCTCGCGCCAGGAGCACATTGGCCGCATCTCGACCGAGTTCAGCGAGGGGAGCGGAATCACGACGACGAGCGATACCCTTCAAAGATGTGGGCGATGCGCACGCCCTGGACGTGTCGGTGGCGGAGCGGTGCATCTACTGGGCTGACGAGAAGACCAAGTGCATCTTCCGGGCCTTTCCCAATGGCTCCTATGTGCAGCGGATGGCGTACGATGGCCGTATCCGAGCTGCAACCATGGCCGGGAGCTCATATTCGACCAGGAGACGAGACGCCTCTACTGGATGGCAAGAAGCGTCGGATACTGGTTGCCAGCTAGGACTAAGTGTACTGGAGCGACTGGAGCACCGCGGACATTTATCAAGACGGGCCAGCCGCAGCCTCGCCAAGAACGTGCCCTGCATTCCCCCCAGCTACGACAGACTGCCCAAATGTGCCGCTGCCGGTGTCCTGGCATGTCCATGAAGGCGAGGCGTCTGCTCTTCTCGACAGATGTCGGCAGCCATCAGGCCATCATTCGGGCCCGAGTCGATGGCAATGAGCGTGTGGAACTGGAAGGAGTCACGGCGCTGGCCCTGGACCAACAGTCCGATAAACCATGCGTATCGAAGTTATAGACATCGATGGAAAGAACAAGTAAGCCACGAATATGGGGATCCTTTAGACACATGTGTAATCCCCTGCTCCCTTGTTTCGATGCACATCTCACAGGTAATCAACATTGCCGCTTTGGGGTGAGGAATGGGTACGTACCATGCATATGCGGCAACCGGGCTGGAAAACTAATTCATAATTAATTATATACACATTCGCGGCTAATGATGGTGGTGGCAGGACTGGGAGGACTGGCGCGTGGACAATTTGTAAGTGCGCAATCAAAGTGGAGTAGAAAATGTGTGATTTTCCCCAGTCATGACAATAAACCATTAATTTTAATCCATTGCAGGAGTGCAGCGGTAGTGCGGCTCTTTCCATTAAAGTAATTGACAGAGATTTCTCCACAATGGCGGGTCAACACTTGCTGCCCAGTCCCCGGGGTCGACTTACTCAAGTGTTTGCGTTCCCAGGTAAACACTTGGGTGATTGGAGGATATTTCCACAGGTGGGTTGCCGTTGCGCCCTCCCGTTCCGATTTCGGTTCAGAGGCTCGGTGCTGCAGTTCGTTGATACTTTCATTTGCTCCGCAGCACTGGACGAACCATGAGGCAGCTGCTGATTCTGCTGAGGACGCTCCTCGTACACGGATTCGTGGCCCTGTTCACCGTGCTCACCCGCGTGCTCCAGGCAGCCCTCAATCTGTGGCATTCGCTGGCCCTCTAATCATCTAATGGTCAGTGGAAGGAGACGCCAAAAAATGTTTGCCCACCCTGGGTGCCTGGTACCGATAAGGGCTGTACGCCTACCTGCCGTTCAATGTGTGTTTTCTCCACTTATCCGCAAAGCAATCAATACTACTTACCTTATCGCCCTCGCACCTCGGCCGTCAGAAGGTAGGGGAACGACGACAATCGCGGTGGAGGAAGGCGTCGCATTATCTGAAGACCAGCTAATGCCAATTGTCAATGGCTGCTCGTTCAGGTCGGATCGTCAATGGGTGTCGGCGCCCGACCCAGCTGCTGTTGCTGCTTTTGTTGGCTGTCTTCCTCCTGGGCACTCTGCTAGTGCTGTACAAGCTCAACCACTCGCCGTTGATCCACCAGTATGACATTCTGCAGGAGTACCTGGAGAGCAACCCCCAGAAGAGCTCCCGAACGCGCTCCATTCTGCTGTGGAGCAGCTTCTTCGGGGATCCGCGCTGGGGCTTGCCCGCGGACTCGCTGGGGCCGCAGGAGCTGCGCGAGGACCTGCACTGTCCCGTGTATCAGTGCGAGGTGACCAACAGCCATGACTTCCTGCCCGCTCTGGATCTGTACGACGCCATTGTGTTCCATATGGCCGAGCATTTCCCCTTTCTGCAGCCTGTGCCCGCGAGCCGCAGTCCGCACCAGGCCTATGTGTTCGCCCTGATGGAGTCGGCTGGCGAGACCAAGCACCGGCTGAGTGACGAGCGGGACTTCTATAACCTCACCATGACCAATCGCCTTGACTCGGATGTGGTGTGGCCCTATGGCCAGCTGCAGGACATCGAAACGGGCGCCGTTGTGGCCCCCAGTGCCCAGCCCCACTGGCGCCAGCCGCCCACAAAAGGTACCTGGAACGACACCCGGGCAGAGGGACTGTGGCAGAGCAAGACCAAGATGGCAGCATGGTTCGTGTCCCACTGCCAGACGCTGTCTCGGCGCGAGAACCTAACGGCGGCCCTGCAGGAGCATTTAGAGGTGGACGTATACGGCAAGTGCGGACCCCTTAGGTGAGTCACCATCTTCCTCATGCCCCTATGCCATCGTGGAGTCCACATTAACGCTGTTGTTTCTTCCAGCTGTGATCGCGGCGACCCGCACTGCGATGAGATGCTGGACACGGACTACATGTTCTATCTGGCCTTTGAGAACTCGCTGTGCGAGGACTATGTGACGGAGAAGCTCTTTGGAGTGCTGGAGCGCCACATCATACCCGTGGTGTTTGGCGGGGCCGATTACACGCGCTTCCTGCCACCGCACTCCTACATCGACGCGAATCGCTTCGACAGCGCCCACGAGCTGGCCGAGCACATGCGTTTCGTGGCCGGCGATTTGGAAGAGTACACGAGCTTCTTCTGGTGGCGCCAGCACTACCGCCTGGTCACCGTCTCCCCCTTCTGCGACCTTTGCGCCCGTCTGCACTCGTCCGCTCAGCGACATAGGTCCCAGGTGTACGGCGACATCCAGTCCTGGTGGTTCAACAGCTGCCGGTTCAAGGCAAACATCCGATTCTGAGGGCGACGCACGAAAAGGAAGAGGACGGCGCTATGCGACAGCCGCACGCGAGAAAGCGGGATAGCAGGCATGCGACTGTTTGCATACGATATGGAAAACATTTTCTTGTGTCTCCTGCTCCAACTGTCATGGCCATGCCCACCTACCAATAATTGTGTGACAAAGCTCGAAGCCCCGGCCCGAAAGATAAGATATGCGGGGAGCCGGCTACGACTACTATTTGACATTATCGCCGTCTAATGCAGCACTGACTCATCCACAATCGCAACTACAACTAATCCAAAAGCGTCACATTATCGCCATTATGAGCCTCTAGGGGCGATAAGAGTACACACACTTACCCATACACGTACGCACGCACACACACGCACCTTTGTGTAAGTTTAATTTGTTTCGATTCCTATGTAGACCCCTGGGCCATCATTATTTCTTCCAATTTACAGCTGTAACCCTCTCCTGTATTACTATTTTAATAATTAGTTTATCTTAGTCAGTAAGTAAGTAAGATAATCTGTAGAACAACTGAAATTACTAGCTCCAATTCTTTGTCATATGCATGCCAGTTTGTGGTGGCAGTTTAGGGTAACTCTCTGATGTTACTAACTTATTTTACAATGAATATTCACCATTATTAATTAGAGATTACTTGTTGTTGCTTTGGCAGATTTTTCATAGATTAAGGGTTTTTAATGCCCGTTATCTGATGTTGTTTGTTGTTTAGCGGGCCCTAAAATGTTCATTAAAACATTCTAGGACCTTTTTAAAGATGATTTTTAAGCAAGTGAAGGACTGCAACTAAAGCATTGCTTTTTTTCTTGAACCTTCCATTCCTTTTCCCTTTATTAATTTGTTCTTGATATCAAGTTTTAGCTGAAAGTGTTTTCTATGGAATCAGGTAGTTTTTTCATATTTCCATTTATTATTATTTATTTTTACGCATTCAGAGGCTCAAGTTGGAAGCATTTTGTATACCAAATGTCTGAAAAATCTGATCAAAATATTCCGATTCATTTCAGTTTTTGTTTTACTTTTTAATCGTTAAGACGTCTCCAGTTTGAAGGTTCCTGATAATACGGATGCTCTCCTCACGCAGAACCATCTTCAGAGCCCATCTACCACGCGAGACGGGTTGATTGTTTGCTGAAGTCTATTGGCTATAGTTTCCGTTAATAGTTCGGAAGGGTGTAAGATGTGCTTCATGCAATGGATTCTGGCGAGAATGCATGGGATCGCATTTGCATTTTTTTAAGTGTTCGAAAGCATTTGAGATTGCATTTGTTTCCATTTAAGCGCTAAAATTATGATGATTTTTGTTTCCTGTGGACGTACTAATTGGGATTCAGTCTAGTGTCAATGTTTTCAGTTAATCATTAGCAAGATCTGCTTGCATGCGATTTGGCTTACCTCAGCAGTCGGGAGGCTCTCCCGTTCTTCTTTCTTGGGAGCCTTATTATCTTCGTCCGCTTCGCCTTCCCGCTTCCTCTTTCTTTCCATTATGGTATCAAAATATACTCGCAGTAGATATACATATAGACATTTATTGGAGAATACTCGTAGTCGCGCGTCGTAGCTGTTCTTGGGATAGGATGGGATGCTGTCAATTGCGATTTCAGAATGGACATATATGTATATTTAATGGATTACCTTTTCTGCCTTTATAATTATAAAGTCAGAGCTCGGTCACAAATCTAGGCAACCTTCTGAAATATTAAGGTTTTCCAATTTGATTGGTATTTATCATCGCTATAGAACTTATGATGCCTGCAAAGCATTGAGTTAGGGTTCTTGAGACTCAGAGCCCCCGTTTCGAACGTTTGGCGCTTCTCCAGGGCTGGGCACTTGGGGAGGCGCACGCGTCGCGATATTCGTGCGTCGTGGGTCGTGCGTCGTGCTTCGTGTATTCCAAATGTCAAGTGTCAAACGATGACGTCTCTGACGGACGGAAGCTGCTATTGTTCCTTATTGTTTTTCCTGCGGTAAAGCTTTTTCGAAGCTTCTGGAGCTATTCTGGAGAGCAACAGAGAGTTCCTGCGGGAGAGGGACACAAACCCCCACGTCAGCTGTGCGCTCCGCTGTGTATTTGTGTGTGTGTGCTTTTGGGGCGCTTTCGCGTAGAAGCTTTTTTGGGCCGCAGCTTTTTGAAGGATACTGTGTGTGGCACGGCTCTGAAAGCACTTCCTATGGAAATTCATGACATTTTACTCATTCTGTGCTAGATTTCCCGATAGTTCAAATCAGAGGTAACACAAATCGAGGAGATTACGGCAGTAAAACCCCCAAGTAAATAAAAAAGAGCCAGCAGACAACCAAAACCCAAAAATCAAACCAAACCAAAACCACGCTCAACGCTCAATACCTCCGCCTAAAAAATATCCAGAACTAAAGTAAATTCAAGAAATTTCATTGATTTTCGGCAAGAAGTGTATGTGCTGTGCCACGAGGAAACGAACGTACGAAAGCAATTGTTTTTCCTGAATTTCCCCCCTTCACCCAATAAAGTGCGCAAGAGTGAGACGTAAGTTGCATAATTTTCAGAGAAAATCGAACCGAAAATCAACCGAAAATCAACCAAAAATCAACCAAAAATTAACCAAAAATCAAGCGAAAGTGTTGAATATTGCTAAAAAAAAACCCCATTAAATATTTCTCCAATGAGTGTGTGCCACCTTTTTTTTAATGTTCATTTTGACTGTGTCGGGGAAAGTGTGAAGAAAAGTTGAGTAGGAAAACTCGTGTAACACTTGTATGTACATAATATACATATATATTCATATATACCTCTATGTACGTGCGTGGGAACGTACTCTGTCTCTGTCTCGCTCCCTCTGTCTTCCTGTCTCTTTTTCTCTATGCCCCAAAGTGCGTCTCTATATCATCGATTTTTCCCTCACACTAAAAGCCATAGGCAACAACAACCGAGATGTAAGAGATACTACTGCCCCCCATTCGCAGAGAAGCGTGCTGTCCTGCTTCTCTCTGTGCCCCATATGTACATCATCTGCATGATGATGCGGCAGAGCATCCTTGAAAAGGGATACCCCTCTCTCTATCTCTCTCCCTCTCTGTCTGATCTTGAAATATTCAACCAATTGCAAAACAATTATCGATGACCCCCAATGATTGTGGCATTCCTTCGCAAATAATAGATATGTAATTGTTCGGGTGCTGGTGCTGGTGCTGGTGCTAGTGTTGGCAAAGTGCCCGTCAAAAGTCACTTAACAGTAAGTGCAAGTGGGCGAAAATCTATTGCCTGCCAATGTGAGCTTTGACTTTTGTGTTGAGTTCTCTTCTCGGCTTTTTTAGCGTTTTTGTTGTTTCTGCGGCTCTGTGGCTGTGGCTCTGTGGTGAAAAAGCTCTCCTTGTTCGAGAAAGCTCGTGTGTAGGTACACCACATTCAGAGACGCAGAGCCCCGCCAGGAAGCTCGTTGTCAAAAAGAGAAGAGAATCGAGGAGAGGAGAGGAGAGGAGAGGAGAGGAGAGACCGTGTACATTTTTTCCACGGAACGGAGCACGCACGTACAGGAAACAGGGAACATTCAATATCCCGTTGTAGGTCTACACAGATTTAATAGGAAATTTCGTATGGATTTTCCCAGAAGTAATAGCACAGTCGAGTGTAGATTTTCCGTGGGTGTCAATCTCTATAGCCTCCAGTGGACATTTGGTGCGGCGGTGAGTGCGGTAGACGGTAGACGGGTTGCGGGGTTGGGTAGTGACTCCAGTAGAAAAAATCGCCACTTCCTATATATACTACATACATACATATATGTACTCTTTAAATGTCAATGTAATGTGTATCCGCAACTGAATCATCAACCAATCAATCAATCAATTAGTGCGCAATTCGACTCGTATTCGGGATGTACATAGATGCAGATGCACCTACGTACATGTGCGCCTTTGTCGATGAGTAGCTTACATAATAAGTATCCCCTCTCCCGCAGTGTCCAAATCACCACCACCACTACCACCTACCCAGTCAGTCCATCATTCAGTCCTACGTAGAAGCAAACCCCTAGCTCTGTCCAGTATCCAGTATCCAGTAATCCAGTATCCAGCCATCCTTCTGAAGCTTCTGAAGCAGTTGTGGGAGTAAGTTCTCGATAAATATTTGCAGACCGATCTCGATGTCTCCGCAATTAGATAATGCTTAAGTTACCAAAGGGCCTAAAAAAGAAAAAGAAGAAGTCGAAAAAGGACCAAGAACTCTTCACCGAAGAGGAGCTCGAGCAGTACAAACGAGAGCTCAGGGCCAAGCAGGAGGCGGCGGCCAACAAATCGGACGCTGGCGAATCGGACGGTGGCGCATCGGACGTCGAGGGTGCCGCAGGCGCCACATACCACAGATCCTCTGTCGGAGACGCTCATCTAGCCGAATCCGGTGCTGCAAGCACTTCCACTGACGACCACCACCATCAGCATCAGCATCAGAGTTCCAGCGGCGGCGGAGGCGACGAGGAATGGGCCAAGTTTAAGGCGCTTACATCGGGCGTCGATACCATCCTACACAAGACCCAGGACGAGCTCGATCGCATCAAGAAGGAGTCCTTCTACCAACGCCTACCCTCGGCGGCCGAGAAGAAGAAACAGGAGGAGGAGGAGGCAGCCCGTCTCGAGGCCCAGCGCCAGGAGCGTGAGCGCCAGCGCCTCGCACTAATCGAATCACAGCGCGACAAGCTAGCAGAGGCCGTTGTCGAGCTCTCAGATTCGGAGGACGACCAGCAGGACGAGGTCGATGACATCTTTGCCACCGACTACATCGAGGCGATCACTAGCGGAGAACTCCAACTAGCCGTTGTACCCGACTCGCCCGTGTACCCGGCGGACGACGGGCCCGATCCGTTCGACACCGCCTACGCGGAGAAGGTCATTGTTGGCGCCGACAAGGCCAAGGGCAACAAGAAGCTCGTCAGCCTCGGTGCTGCCGTAGAGGTACTCTCAGGCCGCGTGGACCGCGATCACGCCCTAGCCCTAGCCAACCCCAAGCGCAAGCTCCGCAAGGGCATCCAGAATCTTCTGCTCAGCGAGAGCGTAGAGCTAGCCGATCCCGAGGCGGATCTCCTAGCCGCAGCCGCCAACGCTGAGCCGCAGCACAATCTGCTCGACGATCTCGTCGACGACGACCTCACCGAATCGGCGGGCCCCATCGATTTGAGTGTCTCGCTCCATTTGCATCTGATTAAGCCCCAAAGGGTTGACGAGGAGGACGAGGACGCCGAGCTCGCAGAGCTTCAGGGAAGCTCCCTCAATCCGGATCTAGCCGAGTTCGACGCGCTCAAGGACGAGGAAGACGACGAGTTCGCCGAACTAGCCGCCGAGTCGCTCACCAAAAAGGAGGACATCACCATCGTCAACCAGGTCGTGCTGCCGCCAGTCTCCGTACTCGCCGAAGCGGTTGCAGAGGCCAGCTGGGCCGAGTTCGAGGCGGAGCCAGAGTCCGAGGAGCCACTACCAGGTGAGCTATCATCCATGGATCCACCCTTCAAACTTGAACGCATATCTCAGCACACTTGCCACTCGAAACACAAGAGGTTCTTTCAGGGAATTTCGAAAGATAATCATCTCCTTTATTTGTATGTACTATATCGGAACATGATCTCGAAAGCTCGTTGCTCGAAGACCAGGTGTTGAAGGAGCCAAACGACTGTTCATTCTGGCTTTACGAGTAATCCAATCTCAACCAGATTCGGCATTGAAGTATACATATGTATATGATAATTGTATATTATTCTGCAGGTGTCGGTGTCTTCTTATTGTACTGTATTTCAGACTGGCACTACACTATACTATACCTCCATAATCCTTCATTACATACGAAATATGTCATCCAAAATATGTTTCTTTTTTTGTGGGATTCCATTCAGAGAAGTTTAATTATGGAAATATTTAATGCTTTTTTTGAAGATAGTTATTTTCAATAAAAATGTACTGTATTTTTTTGGTATTCTGACTCTCGTATTGATTGAACCCATGGTTTTTACAAAATTTCACTATTTTCTTACAAAATTTGATTGATCTTAGGGGGCGACATTGGGGAGATATACGAGATATACTTATACTTGAGGCGTTATACTTTGAGGACCCACAGCAGATATCTAGCAGATCCAATCCCCAGCGATAATATTACACACCTCTACACGCTTCAGCTATCCAATTTTACTAATTGTAACCCGTACTTATTTTCGTGCCATCACCAGGAAAACCCAAGCGCCCGCCGCCACCGGCCAGGCCTGCCACTGGACCACACATTGTACCTGGTGCCATCTACGTCAGTGACGACGAGGAGGAGCCCAATCTTGACGACGACCCCTTCAACACCAACTACGCGGAGCAGGTGATCAAGAAAACCACCGTACTCGAGGAGGACGACGACTTTGATCCGCGCGCCGAGGAGGAGACCACTGGCGGGTCCTCATTGCTAGCGGCTCCAGGACGCGATCTTTTGGCCGGGAGTGCCACTGATCTCAGTAAGGTGGTGCCAGCGCCATTGGCGCCCACCCTTAGCATCGATCAAGAGCCGGAGGACTTTGATCCTTTCGATACCTCAGCGGTCAGTGCAATCGTTCAGCCAAAGGCCACAGAGCTGCGCTTTCTAGAGCGGGAGCTGCTCACCAACGAGACGAGCGGTGGACTCAAGCACTCACTAAGCGATCCGGACTTTGATCCGCGAGCCGGACAGGAGGAGGACCAGCAGCACAAGCAGCAGCAGAAGCCCCCGCAAAGGCCGAAGCCACCGGTGCCACCTTCGCCATCTCACATCACTCCGGAGTTTGACGCCGCCAGACGCAAGTCCTCGCTGAGCCTGAACATCCAGGCGAAGAGTGTGGGCTTCCTGGTGCCAGGGCCGGACCTACTCGGGGCCGGTAATGAGGTCGGGGCCAACAAGAAGCCTCTGACACCGTACTACGCGCCCTCCGCCACCGGTTCAGCCAACGCATCGCAGTCGATTGCCGAGGGCATACCAGAGTCGGAGGATCCCTTCGACACCTCCTATGTGCCGGAGGCCAAGCTCAGCGACATCGAGCTGAAGCACATCGAGGCGGATTTGATTGCGGAGCCCACGCCCACGCTGCGGCACAGCCTCTCCGATCCGGACTTCGATCCGCGTGCCCCGCCCACGCCCGTGCCCGCCGAGGTGCTGCTCGCCGTCGAGGAGAACATCGACATCAAGGTGCTGACACCCGCGCAGGAGCGCAGACAGCTGCCCAAAGCCGGTGGCGCCCACAACGCCCAGGGGGATTCGGACGAGGACGTCGACCCATTTGACACTTCGATCGCTGCCAATCTACAGCCCGGACAGACGGAGCTGAAGCTGCTCGAGAACGAGCTGCTGCCACAGAGGAGCGCCCAGGAGCTGGCCATTGACGCCCAGAGCGACGCCCAGGATCTGGGACTTGGCGACAAGGTGCTCACACCATCGCTGCCCTCGCGTCCTCCACCACCAGTGCGGCCGCAGGACATCGATCCCTTCGACACCTCCATTGCGGAGAATCTTGCGCCCGGCGAGACGGAGATCAAGCTGCTCGAAAGCGAGCTGATCGAGCGATAAGCAAACCCCAAAAACCACAAAAACCCACAGAAGAAACCACAAAAAACCCGAACCGAAAATGGCCAATCCGTTCCTAATGGACGACGACCTGGATGGCGGCGATATGGCCGCCAATCCCTTCCTAATGCAATCAGATCCGGAACCGGGCGAGTCGGAGTCGAATCCGTTCGGGGAGGCAGCCAGCAGCGTCATTGCCAGCGTCAGTGCTGCCTCCAATCCGTTCGCCTTTGGCGGCGACGATCTCGAACCGGAGCCAGAGCCGCCGATCAACGACATCGATCCGGCCATGAGCTTCTTTGGCACCACCATAGAGGCGGAGGACGACGCCCTCAGCATCAAGTCAGCCGCCGGAGAGGAGGAGGACGACACCGCCGCCGCTGGGCAAAAGAAGCAGCCCCCGCCTCCGCCACGACCACAGCCGCCGCAGAGCACACAGGATCTGATCAGCACGGTCTCCAGCCAGCTGGACGAGACCTCCTCGGAGCTGCTGGGCCGCATACCTGCCACCCGATCGCCCAGCCCCGTCTCGATGCGCGACCTCCACTCGCCCAGCCCCACACCGGACTCGGGACTGGCCGATCTGTTGGACGTGTCCGACAGCGGCTCCAATAACCAGATAATGGACCTGGATCTCATTGGGGGAGTCACTGTCACTGCTACCACCACGGCAACAGCTGCAGAGGCCGAACCTACTGCTCCGGCTCCGGCTCCTGCTCCTGCACCTGTTGCGGCTGTGGTTCCGCCTCCCGTTCCTGCTCCCCCTGCCAGCCAGCACGACAATCCCTTTGCGGTGCCCACGGCTGTGCCCAGCCTGCAGGGGGCCACGCCCATGCCCTCGCCGGCCAAACAGCAGCCGCCACGTCCCCCGCCGCCACGCCCAGTGCCACCACGGCCGACGCCACCAGCACACATGATGCAGCATGGCCAACAGCAGCCGGCACCGGCACCTCCGCCGCAGCGTCCACCACCGCCGTCAGCCACTGCCCCAGCCCCCGCCACAGTACCAGCGGACTCGGAGGATTTGCTGGACATGTTCGGTACGACCAGCGCAAAGCCGGCCAAGCCGCCGCCGCCCAAGAGCAAGGAGGACATCCTCAGCCTGTTCGAGGCCCAGCCGCAGCCGGTGGCCAAGCCCGATCTCCTGCACGATGATCTGCCCCAGGCGGTGGTCACCTCCGAGGAAGAGCGCGACGCGGAGAACAACAGGGACAACGACGATGGGGAGGACAAGGATGAGCCAATCTTCACGTCTGTGCTAACGCGGCCGGACGAGAGCACCCATGACATCAGTTGCCAGCCGCAGGCGGCGACCCTGGCCCACATGGCTGCGCCACAGGACACGACGGGCAGACAGAGAGCTCCCACGCCGGACATAGAGATCACCACGGTGGAGGATCTGCCGCGCTCCGACGACGAGGATGAGCCAGAGCCAGAGCCAACACCAGTAGCAGCAGCAGCTCCCGATCAGCCAGAACCCGAAATAGAAACAGAGGCCGAAGCCGAAGCCGAAGCCGTACCCGAACCGGAGGCAAAGGTGGAACTCTTCGGGGCGCCAGCAGCGCCTGTTGAGTCGGATCACACTGGATCACCACTGGAGGGCACTGAGTCACAGCCAGCCTTCGAACCCGTCATGGAGCTGGCCAGCGATGAGCCCGAGCAGATGGACACGGGCCTGGACTTTCCTTTGGGCAGCGGCGGTCTGGCCAGCGGCCAGCTCTCGGCCAATCCCTTCGCCAGTCCCGAGGAGGAGGACGAGCCGAGCTTCGTGCCCGCTGCTGTGGTGGGCAACATCTTTGCAGTGGACGACCCAGAGCCAGAGCCAGAGCCAGAGGTGCAGGCCGTGCAGCAGGCGCCCAGCTACGGAGGCAACATCTTTGCCGTGGAGCCGGACGAGTTTGACGCCTTCTCGGCCAAGTTTGATTCCGTGAAGAAGGACAACATCAGCATCCTGGACGGCTTCGGTGGCTCCGGAGCGATAACGCCCACGGGAGGAGATGGTAAGTCCATTACGGATCTCCAGTAGAAAGCCCGGACCCAATCTATTCCTCCCTCTTTCAGCTTGGGGCGACAGCGCCTTTGGATCGGCCACCATTTCGGCGGGCAATGCTTTTGGCGACGCCACTTCGGCGGACGATGGCTTCGGGAACGAGGACGACGATTTCTATGCCATGCGGGCGCCCGTGCGGGCCGAGTCCGTGGAGTCGGTGGACAAGGAGTTCAGCGTGGTGATCCGGCCCAAGGCGGAGGGCACTGGAGGCGTGGCCCCGCAGCTGGCACCACCGCCGCCGCCGGCCAGGTCGGCTGTGCCGACGGCCAGCCAATCCTCGTCGTCTCCGCCAGCTACAGTCAATCCCTTCGAGGATGTGACCGGATTCCCAGCACCACCAGCAGCGACAGCATCCGCCACGGAAGAAGCGGGCGAGGCGGGCATCAAGCGCACAGACTCCCAGGACACGCCACAGACGCCGCTCTACGACGAGGATGTGTCCCAGCCGCTGGAGGAGTTCCCGCGCCTGCACTACGTGGGACCCGGGTGGGAGATGCAACTGCGGCAGCCGAACAAGAAGAAGATCACGGGCCAGCGCTTCTGGAAGAAGATCTTCGTGCGCCTGGTGGTGCAGAACGACGTGCCGGTGGTGCAGCTGCTGAACCAGCCCGGGGACAAGCAGCCGTTCCAGGAGCTGCCGCTGCAGCCCTCCTACTCGGTCTCGGAGATCGGGGCCCAGCAGTACGACCAGTTCGGCAAGATCTTCACCATGAAGCTGCAGTACATCTTCTACAAGGAGCGTCCCGGCGTCCGGCCAGGCCAGGTGACTAAGGCGGAGCGCATCACCAACAAGCTTACCAAGTTCGCACAGTACGCCATCGCCGGGGACTACGAGGGCGTGAAGGAGTTCGGCAGCGACCTCAAGAAGCTGGGCCTGCCCGTCGAGCATGCGCCGCAGTCGTCGCAGCTCTTCAAGATCGGTTCGATGACCTACGAGGACATGAAACAGTTCTCCGTCTGCATTGAGGAGGCCCTCTTCAAGCTGCCGGCTCTGCGCGAACGCGCCCTCACCTACAAGATGGAGGAGGTCCAGGTGACGGCCGTCGACGAGATCACCGTCGAGCAGGACAGCGAGGGCAAGATCCTCAAGCAGATCGCCCGCGTTCGCCTCTTCTTCCTCGCCTTCCTCACCGGCATGCCCACCATCGAGCTGGGCGTCAACGATATGTGGCGCCAGGGCAAGGAGGTGGTCGGCCGTCACGACATCATTCCCGTGGCCACCGAGGAGTGGATCCGTCTCGAGGCGGTCGAGTTCCACAGCGTTGTCAATCAGCAGGAGTACGAGCGAACGCGCACCATCAAGTGAGTAGAGCTCGTCGCATCCAAAAAGATCGATGCCAATTCCAACTCCAATTCCAACCCAATCCAACCAGATTCCAGCCGCCCGACGCCAACTACATTGAACTGCTGCGCTTCCGGGTGCGTCCGCCAAAGAATCGCGAGCTTCCGCTCCAGCTGAAGGCTACCTGGTGCGTCACCGGCAACAAGGTGGAGCTGCGTGCCGACATATTGGTGCCTGGCTTCACCTCTCGCAAGCTCGGCCAGATACCCTGCGAGGATGTATCGGTGCGCTTCCCCATACCCGAGTGCTGGATCTATCTGTTCCGCGTGGAGAAGCACTTCAGGTGGGTGTTCATTCGGCATGTGCATGGATCGGTGAATAACTCGAAAATCTTACTGGGGTGGGTGGAACAGGTACGGGTCGGTGAAGTCGGCCCATCGACGGACAGGCAAGATCAAGGGAATTGAACGGATCCTCGGTGCTGTCGACACGCTGCAGGAGTCGCTGATCGAGGTAACGTCGGGCCAGGCGAAGTACGAGCATCACCATCGGGCCATTGTCTGGCGGTGTCCCCGCCTGCCCAAGGAGGGTCAGGGTAAGCCAGCAATCCATAGGCCATAGCCATAAGCTTCACTTCCATCTGGACCGATTAAAACAATCTGCTGCCGTTCTTAGGGGCCTATACCACACACCAGCTGGTATGCCGCATGGCTCTGACATCGTACGACCAGATCCCCAGTGAACTGGCGCCATACGCATTCGTGGAGTTCACTATGCCCGCCACGCAGGTCTCGCATACCACCGTGCGCTCAGTGAGTGTCCAGGACTCGGACGCCGATGAGCCTCCCGAGAAGTATGTCCGCTATTTGGCACGACACGAGTACAAGTGAGTACTGCAAACGATAGCACAACATCTTGAAGATCAGCAACTTACAGACTCTATCGTTCTCGCTCTCGCTCTTTCTCGCTTTCTCTTTATTCCAGGGTTGGCATCGAGACCACGCACGGCGAGTCCACGAACGCGTATTTGGCGGCAACGCGTCCCATCAAGGAGGAGACCGCCAAGGAGGTGGCCACCAAGCCGGTCGCCTCTCCTGTCCCTCCCAGCGACTCGGACACGGACTCCAACTAAGCGGAGAGAAGCGAAGCGAAGCGCAGCGCAGCGCCGCGCGGCTTTCTGTAGATATTCCCCGTGTGCATGGTTTACCCAATCGTTCTTGTTATATACATATTTACATACATATATATATACACCACATAGATATATCTTATAAACATACCTACTTATATGTGTAATTTCAAGTGCGTCTGCCCGCCATATATTCCCCCGTCTAGCTTGTGCAGCGTGTTCATCAGCTCCAGAGTACGAGTATTAGGTAAAGATTAGTTGACAATAATGTTAAGAGAAGGTAAATCAGCAGCAGATGTGAGAATGATAATTGAATGATGAAACTGAAACTAAAACTGTAACTGTAACTGAAACTGAAACTGAAACTGATAATGTGAAGCAGATAAAGTGCAGAAGATGATGAACACATTGTAAAAAGCCAAAAGGAACGGAAACCCAAATGAAGCTGAGGCTGAGGCTGAGCGAAGTGATGTGGATGTGTCAACGGAGAAGGAGAAGGAGGAGGAGGAACAGAGGAAAGGAATGCTTAACCATATAACCCCATCACCCCCACCTTCCACTTGCCCAACTCTAACCTTACATAAATCTAGCCTTAACCGCGTTACTTATAGCCCATACTTGTACGAGAGATCACGTTAATGCTAGCCATTGGTAATATATCAATCCAATGGGGCGTACGTAAAGTCAACCCATACATATGCATAGAGTTAATGATTATAATCGAACCAGTACACACACAAACACATACATACTATACTATGCGTAATACGTATACATGCATACAAACATACATATATAATCGATGGACCTTCTTAGTTGTAACTTATCGAATCGAACCATTAAGCGACAAGTAATCGAAAAGTAATATGAAAATGAAAAGCAATTCCGCCACAGAAACATAGTTCATCGAAGAAGAAATCGAGTTACGTGACGATCGGAGCTCAAGTGCAAGTGAAAACGGAAGTGGAAATCGATGTGGAAATGGAAGAAGGCAACACGCACACATTATCCGCCCATACTCCCACATACTACTACTCGTAGATGCAATGGAAATGGAATGGAACCTATGGATACGGCTACGGATACGGATACGGATACGGATACCTACCCCATGCTGCCAGCATATCATCAGATAGAGCATCATCATATAGTAGTAGCAAGTAACACTGGAGACCGAAGGCAGTAGATAACCAACCCCTCCTTCTGATAACCTCTGATATCTGGACACTACATAGCCCATAGCCCCACTAGTACTATTCCTCTATTACAAAACAAAATATACTAAGCTTTACCATATTGATTTAATGCATAAATTTAGAGACGGAACGATTCAATGCATATTCAAGAAAAAATGTTATTGTTGTGAATCAAATTAAATTATATTCAGTAAAAAACAAAGTAAAAGTAAACTAAACTAAACGAAAAAAACCAAAGGCAAAACCAAAACTAAAACTAAAACAAAAACTTAAATGGTTATAGGCAAATCATCTTTGTTGGTCTACAAACACACTACATAAATAGATATATAGTACGGATAAAACCGAAAAAAAAATGTGGACAAAATTATAAGTATGCCACACACAGATATTGATCGATCGGTACCGATCGATCGGTACCGATCGATCGGTATATATTGAGTTTACTAGCAATATTGCATAAAATAGATTTGTTAATTGAGTGTTAAATGAATATATACCCGACCCAGCTTCTGTCCGACTATCCACTATCCACTCTCCTGCCCTATAAACCACATTCCCAACACACACTCTTGATGCACTCCTACCATACCATCCATACCAAGGCATTCCATTTAAAGTACTATATTTCGTACCACATTTCGAGAGTCTCTCAAAGGAGGAGCCTTGATATATTGATGATAGAGAACTATGTATATTGTATCCTTAAGAAACTCCCCTAAGATTCTGAAACCTCTATTCTACATCCCTCATTCCCATTCCATTCATTTATTGTATGTTACATTATTTAAATACGTTTAACTCTACATATACTATATCGTATATCGTATATATGCATATGTATTGTATGTACAATAAAAAGACAAACCAAATCGGATCGGATAATGAAAGTTCCCGACAAACACTCTCACATGTTATATATATTAAATATACATACATACATACATACATAAATTGGCAGGCCCCCACACCCACACCCACACCCTGCCACACCATATGTCCCTCTCCCCATCCGATGGGACTGAATCGAAGGCGTATGCTGTGTGGTTTGCCCAGTGACGGGGACGGGGTCGGGGTCGGGGTCTGTCCCTATTATACAAGAATATGCGGCGATCGCTAAAGGTATTAACCGATCAACTAAATACAATATAATGAATTATTATGAACCGAACAGCAAACGCATTATGGTGGAACCTTTACCTAGTCAAATGAGAAAATAAATATGGAATCAACCAATATTAAGCAATGCAATTGGGAGTTTCTTTTCTATTTGAAATGAGATGGGCTTACTTGGCTACTTACTTGTTCAATTGGGAATAATACATACCTTTCATCCTTGGATATCTATGAAAACTGTAAGTTCTTCCGATGTACGACGATGTACGATGTTCTGGCTCATCCTACATCGCTCTACTTATGGCCGAGATATCTCAGAACTTCAGTGAGCTCTCCTGAGATGATTCTCTCTTGTAGATTTCAATGGGTTCCTATGTATTCCAAATTGCGTTTTATTCAGTTTTTATTTAACATTTTCTTTTGGCCAGCAATGGACTGTTGCTGTTTTATGGACTCTCTTGTAATATAATGGGTATTCGTTAGACCTACAAAAGGGTCAGTTGTTTCATGTGATACCGAATCTTCCTGAGTGTTGCCAAATTTAAAGAACTGTGGATGCCATTCCTGCCAATCATACGAGTCTCATCCCTTGTTTCGTTTTTTCCTCTTTGTTACCCAATGCGGGGCTTGCCCTTGGCTTCATTTATCATCAACAGTTGTAGGATGTCTTTTTGCGAGGATTTTATTATTATTTCTTCATAATTTGATATACCAAATCCCAGAGCTTCTGCCACAAAATCCCACCATCTCCACCAGAGAGGACTGACTGCATGTTGGGGCCATTTATCATGAGTTAGCATCCAGCATCCAGAATCCAGGACTGCTGCAATCAGTGCACACATGTGCAGCGGAGATTTGGCCATGAAGTCCTCATAAAATATTATGCTCAACTTTTGCGCTTCGGCGCTCAGATGGCTCTGTTGTGTCTATGGTTCCTAAGGTCTCGTGGTCTCAGTCTCGGTAGAGGAGCTGACGTGACTGTTTTTTGAGTGCCCCCAGGCCATGCATTGGATATGGCTATGGCTTTGGCTTTGGCTTTGGCTTTTGTAGTCAAATAAATCTGAAATTCTCGGGGAATTCAAATCGGAAGGAAGTGCGGGGTACGGCTCTCCAGCACCTGTCCCGCCTAATGAGTTTATTCCGGAGTCGAGCTTACATTTCATCGGACTCTGGACGTGATGGAAATACGCTGTCAGAGCATTGATATCTGAGAATATCGGGGGCCAGTAAATGCTACGTTCCCTCAGCGCGTCCCGGGCCCCGCCCCTGCCCGTGACGCTATCTAAGCCTCCCCTCGCCTGAGGCTTGAGCACTTGTCCGGCACGTCTTCGGCCCCATTGTTCCACGGACCCAACGGACTCCATCAATCTGTCGACGAACACGTGTCTTCTGGCCCACATATGAATCAATAAATGAGTTGAACGAATGACACAAGCTGCCTGCCTGCCGGTCGTCGTCCTCCGCCTTCTGCTCCGTTGGATTGAGCTTGTTTACGAATATGAGATTCTGACATCTGGCCACGAGGAGACAACACCCTGCGGCCTGTTATTGAATAATATTGAAAAGATTGACTGGCAGCTGCCGATTGAAGCGCCAAATGAGATTCACTTGTCCAAATATTCGTACTGCGAATACGGGGCCAGAGCCCTGTGGACCCTCGAGGGCGAAAAACGTTCCTTTCCAGATGCCACGCCAAGACTCTTACTCGTACGTATATAAGGACGGGGCCTGCTCGATTGGAAGGAACATCTTTCAACTTTGAAGCTCAGTTTCTGTGAGTCATTCTTCTAGGGAATCCCGAGCTACTTCATTCACCGCATTGGTAGAGGCATTCCGGTGGATGTCCGGGGATGCCTGGACCCGTGCCAGACTCGACAATGCGGAAGCAGCTATCATAAACTGAAAACTGAAAACTGAAACTGCAAAAAGAGAGGATATCCGGTTACCCAGTTGGCAAGCGTCTAGCACTAATTACTGGGTGCCCGAATTGCGAATTTCGAGCCAAGTAAATTTCGAATTCGCATTAAAATCGAATCAATCACGGTACATCCTCGAGCCGGTGCACCGGTGATGGCATTCAATTTTGTTGCTCCTTCCAGCTGCAACAATGTGGAGCTTCCACTCAGGAAGCGATTTGCGGGCGGTTATTCTGCTTCAGTTTATAGGCGAACATAATACACACAAAAATTCGACACCCGGTTTGATGGAGGAGGCCCCCACAATGGGGGCTGGAGCTGGAGGTACACGTACACCTGGCTGGTGGGCCATAAAACCAGACCGGGCTTAACACATAAACCATCCGAATGGCACCCCCAGGATGGAAGGTAGGATGTGGCTGAGGACGAGGATGCTTCTGGGTCTTAAGATGCTTCTGCGGATGTGTTTAAGGATGCCTCTGGGGGCCAAGGGCGAGGGCAAGGGTAAGGGTAAGGTGTTTCTGTGTGTGTGCCACAGCTGCGTACATAATTATGCAAGACGAGAAGCCAAGACAAATTGGCATAATGAAAACTGCTGGCAGGTCGCCTTCGAGGGTCATGGCGACTGGCGTATGGCGAATGGCGAATGGCGAATGGCGAATGCAAATTGCAAATGTCACGTGTTCCTGCACATTTCACTTGTCGCCTGCCTGCCGTATCCGTATCCGTTTGTATTTTGTAAAATATTTCGCCTTTTAGCCTTTTCGCATTTCGCATTTCGCATTTCGCATTTCGAATTTGTATTGTGCTTTGCATGCTGCTGCTGCCGGGCCCTTCTGTCCGTAATACAGGTCCACATGGCCACATATGCCAGGGCTGCATAAATTTCTATCACACTTTTGCGGCCAAAGGACGAGGAGGAGGAGGAGGATGAGGAGGAGGAGGTGCCGCCAGTCCAGAGCAAGGGTCGTAGTTGTAGTCGTAGCCGTAGCCGTAGTCGTGGCTGTATGCGCGCCATCTTCCCGGCGATATCAAACGAATTAGCATAGAAAACTGCAAATTTGAATTATGGCCAGCGGCGGGCAGAAGATACAACGGAGCAGAAGGAGGAGGAGCAACTGGAATAGGAGCTCGTTCTGATGCTGGTGCTGTTGCTGTTGCTGAAGCAGCAGCTGTTCCGCTTGCCTCTGTTGAAGCGGCAAAATGTATGCGATGGGTAATCAAAGGAGCAAAAAAGTGAACAGAATCGGAACCAAATTGGTAGGAGCAGCCCAAGAAAGCAGATCATTCAATGTTCGGTCAAGACGAATCCAAGGATTCACTAACAATTCAAGACCTATTCAAGATCTATGATCAACGTGAGAATTCCATATTCGTAAAATTTGCCATACGTTTAATGAATATTTGAGTCTTATTATAGATTGGATCCAGAGTTACTGCCAAGAATAACCCATTGAAGAACATCTTCCCAGATGTATCTATTGAACTTGATGATAAAAGTTTTATTTCCTTATTCTTCTCCCAGTCGATGTACCCTGTTCTATAAAAGAGGGAAGGCAATGTGAAGCGAAGCCCTTTTCCAATTTGCATGTGCATATGGAGGAGTTGCCGAGTGCTCGGCATTGAACCCTGACCACTGGAGACTGGATGCTGGAGGATGTGTGCGAGTGCCAGACTAAACTGTTATGCCAACAAACGAATACGACTACGAATACTCGTACATAAGTGTATATTTGGTTAGGAGAGGGGCATGAGCGGGCATGAGATGAGGTGGGAGAGCATCCTGCCGAGTCTAATGCGACTAATAGATACTTGTTTGCCGAAAAGTTTGCTCCCCTTCTCCTGCCCCTCCCACCACTCCCTCCAATCCTATCACTCCGCCTACTGCCACACTGGTTGATAGCTCCTTGGTGGGTCGTCTCCTTCTGTGAAGCATCCATCCCGTTCCATGGGTCTTTGCCCTCTGCAAATACGTAATCAGTGAAATTTTCATGCACATTTTTCTTCAGTCGCCTGCTCGGCAAACAAACGGCGCTTTGAGCTGACGCTCAACTTGAAATACGTTGCTCAATTTCCATAAACACGTGAGCAAATAACACGTGTGCCCTGGGCTAGTACTCTAGAATCAAAAGAAGAACCACAACCAGAGCAAAAGAATCAAGACCGTCCATGGAGTAAACGACTAGAGAATACCTGCTAAAGAACCCTCTAAAAGGGTTTTCATCCGATCTCGTAGATGAATACATATGGTAGCGTTTTCATATAGGATGCTTTTGCTGATCAATATCAATAATATACTCGTCTGAAGAACATACCCTTCCGGGGGTATAACCAGAATCGAGCATTGATCATTGAGCATTTCTCTATGGCATTTGTTAACTATTGCCGACATTTGCCTGCGTAGGTGCCACCACCATCACCATCACCATCACACTTCCTCCGTTAAGAATTCGTGGCACCCAACGCCACCGTGCCACCGTGCCACTGGCACTGGCACTGGCACTGGCACCCCACCGTGCCACCGCCACAGCCAATCTTCCACCAGTCGTCGTCTGTTTGAGTTTTGGCGCTGGAAAATGCGCCTCAAATTGATTTTTGTTTATATTTCAAAGGAAAAACTTTTGTGCAGCTGTCGAGTTTGTTGTTCTTCTTGTTTTATATTTTTGTTGCCGCTTTTCCTTGCCGGCTTGCAGCTGCGACAAACTGGCGAATCCACGGCCCCCGTCAATATTTCATTACTGCGTCTCTTCATACAACTTCGATTTGGCCCGTCACGGCGCAAATAACGCAAGGAAAAGGTGCTCAAACCCCTCGGAATGTGCCTTTAAGCCTTGACACAGTAATCGCTCTTCTAGAGAGGGTACTGCGAGTACTCGTACAATGTTGAGCAGCAGGAGGGGCTCTACTCTTTAAGGCTTTACGACACACAGCTCACATTCTGGGCATTTGAAGCTTTCAAGACTGCAGAGACAGCTTCTCTGCCCATAAATCGATCATCGTTAAAGATCAGCCCCTGCCCTGCCCCTGCCCCTGCCTCTGCCTCTGCCTCTGCCCCTCCTGAGAGTACAAGGTACACCCATGGTCCATCAATGGGAACGTAAAACTTCGGTCGAATTTAATCTACGAGCGGATCGTGACAGTCTGCGGTTTGCTGTAGCGTGTTGTTGCATCATCGTGCACGTAACCCGAAGCGGAGATGAAAATCGAAGCCGATGGAGAGGCAGAGGCGCATCGAAGGGGACCCATGGAGCGGCCAGAGATGCGACTAAGACACTGTCCCGAGGCTGGAAGCTTACCCAGTGATCGCCGACTGACTTGGATTTCAGTTGATTCTCCAGCGTCGGTCGACATGGAACGTTGGCATAATCGGGTGGCCGTGGTGACCGGAGCCAGTTCGGGGATTGGGGCCGAGTTGGCCAGGAAGCTGATCGCTGCTGGCGTGGTGGTGGTGGCCCTGGCTCGGCGCCTCGAGCGCCTGGAGCAGCTGTCCCAGGAGTTGGGCTCGCAGCTCCACATCCGCCAGTGCGATGTCACGGACTTGGAGTCGGTGAACGCCGCCTTCGACTGGGTCGAGGAGCGACTGGGCGGCGCTGACATACTGATCAATAATGCCGGCAAGCTGTCGGGCGGCCAGCTGCTGACCATGGCCTTGGACACGGTCCAGCAGGTGCTGCAGACGAACGTCATGGGCGTGGTCTACTGCACCCAACGCGCCTTCCAGTCGATGCGGCAGCGCTCGGCGTCCGGCCATGTGGTGCTCCTCAATAGCGTCGTGGGCCACTATCTGTTCAACCCGCTGCCGGGCAGCCAGCAGGAGCTCAACATGTATCCTGCCACCAAGCACGCGGTGACCGCCCTCACAGAGCTCTTTCGCCAGGAGATGCGCGAGTTCAAGACCCAAGTGAAGGTTACGGTAGGTAATCGCAATGGGTTGTACGATACGTTCTCTACCACGCCATTTTTGTAGAGCATCAGTCCGGGCCTGGTGGACACAGAGATGGTGCCAGAGGCCTACAAATGCCTGCCCATGCTGCAGGCCGAGGATGTGGCCAATGCCATCATGTACGCCCTGGCGACCCCAGCCCATGTACAGGTGCACGAGCTGACCATCAAGCCCCTGGGCGAGCCATTTTGAGTGACATCGATATCGTTGAACTCTGCACTTTGCATACATTAGCCCATGCACAACTACACATGAGCACATCTATAGGCACCGAGCACATCCCGTCCTCTTTTTGCATAATTCAAAGGCCGGCCCCAGGGGGTTTAGTCGGGCGAGAATAGACGAGGGTTAAAACCCAAGAACGAGTGTCCGTAAGACACTTATGGATTCTGGGGAATATTCGAAATGCGCATCGTCTAACGCTTTGAAGATCGATATAAAATATCCCATGAATACCAGGGTCCGTAGAAAATCATAATTGTTTATTTCTGTAGCCGAAAAGAAGATAATATATGTATCGGTGAGTTGTACAAATAAAGCGTATCTTTGGTCTTTGAGCAGAAATTATATTAAATTATAAGTAGTAGAGTAGTCCGTTATTCTTTCGAGAGCAATGGAGAGTCGTCTCCTTAAGACTTTTCCTTTAAAGCTTATAATTAATTTATATTGTGTGATATTTAAAGTAGAACTTATATTGATTACGGTCCCTGATATCCGTTGCCATAATTTGAGCAACGATCACCACTTGCCATGCACATGACTTAGCTCTGATGGGTAAGGGCTCTTTGACCTTTTCCGATATTTACGGTTGCCGTTTACGTCTTAATTGCCTCAATGAACGTGCCACCCAGTGCCACCCAGTGCCAACCAATGCGGCCACTTGCCACCTGCGCCGCCCACCCCTCGGGGCACCACAATTATTCAGTGCACGTGTGAACTGTGCGCACTTGGGCCGGGCCGGGCCGGGCCCCATTTAATAATTGATTTGCATTGTCAACGACGGGTGTGGCCAGCTGGGAGACGTCTTGGAGCTAGTTCCGCGGCTTTGGGCGGCTCTGGGCGGCTCTGGGCGGCTGGGAATCGGCGCGAACTCGTATATAAGACGCGAGCCGGAGGCCATTCAGAGTCAGTTGCGACAAGTGCTCCACTGGACGAGGAGCAAACGAAACTAGCCAAACACCGAGCGAATCAATTGGATTGCCAGTCTTCGAAAATGGATCGTTGGCAGGACCGAGTGGCCGTGGTTACGGGTGCCAGTTCGGGGATCGGGGCCGCCACGGCCAAAGCGCTCGTCGAGGCGGGCGTGGTGGTGGTGGGCCTGGCCCGCCGGATGGACCGCATGGAGGCGCTGAGGGCCGAGCTGCCGGAGGAGATGCAAGGGCGCTTTCATCTGATGCACTGCGACGTGGCGGACCTGGACTCGCTGACGGCGGCCTTCGACTGGGTGGAGGAGCAGCTGGGCGGCGTCGACATCCTGGTGAACAATGCCGGCTGCCTGTTCGCCGGCCAGCTGCTCACCCAGGAGCTGGAGAAGTTGGAGCAGACCTGGAAGGTGAACATCATGGGCGTCCTCAACTGCACGCGCCGCGCCTTCCGCTCCATGCAGCAGCGCGACGTGGCCGGTCATGTGGTGCTGATCAACAGCCTCACGGGCGAGACGATCATCAATCCGCCGGGCGACGAGCTGCAGGTGCTCAATATGTATCCCCTGACCAAGCACGGCATCAAGGCCATGCTCGAGGTGCTGCGCCAGGAGTTTCGCGGCTTCAAGACCAAGATCAAGATTACGGTAGGTTTATTTTTGATTTCCTTTCGTCAAATTCCTGTTCCACCTTTTTCCACCTGTTCCTTGCCTGTTCCCTGCAGAGCATCACGCCGGGGGTCACGGACACGGAGATTCTACCCAGGGGCTATGACTCGCTGCCCATGCTGAGGCCCGAGGACATTGCCGCCGGCATTATCTACGCCCTGGCCACGCCGCCGCACGTCCAGGTGCATCAGCTGACGATCAAGCCGCTGGGGGAGCCCTTCTAGGTGCTGCCGATGACGTCACCATCATCGCTCCCGATGATGCCATCATTCTCGGCGAATACATATACACAGCTCGCAGTGGGCGTGTCTGAAGTGGCAGCTCACCGACTGAAATTGCGTTTTCTTTATTTGAAAATAGCTTCCGATGGGTGCGGGCAGGGATTGGGATTGGGTTTGTGTCTGTGTCTGTGTCTGGGATGTGAGTTGTTGCCAAAATGCCAAAAAAAATGCGAAAATAAGTTAACATTAACATGACAAGACCAGCACCAGGATGACGATGGGTGTGGGCGTTTGGGGGTGTGGGGGTGTGGGAGCGTGGGGCGGCAGCCGGAACAGGTGGCGCGTCCACATCCGCACCGGCATCCGCAATGGCATCCGCACCGGCATCCGCGAGCGTCTACAGCAACGAAGCTTTCTGTCAATATTGAAAGCGTACGCGTTTGACATAAAATGTAATATAGTCGCAGCCCCAGCCAGACCAGACCCATGCACTGCCAGAGTTCAGCCATAGTAGACGTTCCAAAAGAAAGAAATAGAGAGAGAGGGCGAGGGAGAGGGAGAGCGAGAGATAGAGAGACTAGGAGAGACAGTTATATGCAAAGCATCGGAGATGCCAGAAATCCACTCAGAGAAATGCAATTCCACTGCCTGGAAGATATTTGAATATTCCGATTACTTGAATGAATGCATTCAAAGCAGCATATGATTGCCGCTCCAAGGTGTCGAAAACGAATGAATGAATTGGGACTTAAGATCGAATGAATTCTGCTATTCCAATTTTCTTCATTCCTCTCTAAACTTTGATTCATTTGCACTCAACGCGAGATACTCAACTGTATCTAAAGTTCGTGTGACACCGAAATGGGGCTCAAGTTCTGCGCTCATTGGGGATCTCTGTATATGAAGGATGTAGTTGGAAAGATCGTTTTTTAAAGTATTCAGATCTTGTGGCCATTCTTGCAGTGCACTTTCCCGTTGCCTCACATTTTGCATTTCATTTTTGGGGTATTTTTCGGAGCACACATGGCGCATTCCTCCATCCCCCACCGTCGCCGCCTTTCGGGCAAGGACCGAAGTCAGACAACTTTTATGACTTGCCTGCAAGCAAGAAGCTTCACGAAGAGAGGCAGCAGTGGCAGCAGTGGCATAAGCTGTTGCAGTAACGGTAATGGTGATGCTTATGCTTATGCTTATGGGGGCAGCAGCAGAACCAGCAGCATATCCAACATCCAGCGTCGTTTCGCGTCACTCGCGTCACGCCAAGTTGTCAATGTTGCATATAAACACGGTGTTGTCAATGTTGCTGTCGTTGCAATATTGTTGGAAGGAATTCTGGAAGGAAGGAACTGGGGCAGCTCGTTTACTTGTCTGTTTCAGTGGCAGCTATGTCTTGCACCCTGCGCCGCCCCCTTGGGCTCCTCCGTACCTGCTCCTCGTCAGCAGTCTGCCACAAATAGAGCTAATAATGTCCCGGTTCCATGTTGGCCCTGTCCCTGTCCCTGTCCCTATCCCTGTCTCGTGTCTCTTTTCCCGGTTGAGAGGGTCCTGACTCTCTGTCAACTGACGCTTGGTGCCTTCTTTCCATGGAGGACTGCTCTTGCATCTTTTTCCCCGCGCTTTCCACTTAAATCCGTGAGGCAGGTTGAGCATTGAGTCGACAACTGAAATACGGAAGCCGAAGCTATCCACAAGCTAATTAACGTCACAAAATGATCATAGAAAACGTTCAATGCTGAGGGCTATCGATCAGTGCTTCGGTTATATGATTTTTTGCATCGATCAGTCCTTAGTGTCTGAAGCTCTCTAGCTCCCAAGCTCTTGCAAGGCTCGGCTCCGACAACCCTTGACTCTCGACAGATTACACTCGCAGCTTTCAACCCGAGCTCAAAACCATCGAAATGCGGCTCCCTATCGGAGTCTGCTCTCTCTGGTGTGGCCCTCCACTTCCGTTCATGTTCCATTTCCGTTTCCCCATCGCCAGCATGTCGGCGCTTAAAGGGACTTCAGCAGCAGCTCCAGCTACGGCCTCGACTTCTGTTGGGCGCTGGGGCAACGGAAGAAATGTATTCTCCACTCGACACTTGAACTTTTCCTTTTCATGAGCGCCTCGTGTTTTTCTCCGGCTGGCCGAGTCCTGCCCGAGGCCAGTGGGTGGTGGTCGCGGCAGTGGCAGTGGCAGTGGCAGTGGCGGTGTTACGGCACTTATTAGTGGCCAGTTTCTAATTTGTTTTTAAATATGTAACCCCAGGCGCAGCCATTTAAGTGAGCGGGAGAAAGGTGAAAGTTCTGTGGGCTAATTGGGCCTCGGTGGAATGCCAGTGGGAGGTAGTAAGAAGTTGCCCACTCGATTATTCGATTCATGTTTGCATAGTGCCCTCGACTAAGCGACTAAGCGGCAACACTGTAACTCAATCGTTAGTAATCTTCGGAACAAATTCTCATCTAAAGATTGAAATTATCGGGGGCCTCCCCACAGGACGGATCCTCGACGGTTTGTTGGGCATTTCTGACCATTTTTTGGTAACTTTATAGAAATTTGAGTCGGACGAACTGGCCACTGAATTCGTTGAATACCCAATTCCATAATTCATTGAATCAAATATGGATATATACGTGCACCTTCTGGGATAGCCGCAAGGGACATTTGATGTCCTTCTGCCTTGCCGGATATTCAATATATTCATTTATACCAGTGCCGAATCGGGCTTTAAATCACTGGCAAAACTTGCTGAGTGCAAAGCACCGCCGGGCAGAATCCATTTAAATTCAAATTGGTCAGTACACACACACACACACATGCCCCTGAGCCTGGCAAGGTCCTTGTTCTGTCACCTGCCTGGGGTTGGGTGTCCGAAATTTGATCAAATTTCGGCTCCATACTTCTGGGCGTCAGCTTGGAATTTGCATTAAAATTAGGCAAACGCGTCGCTAGGCGAGTCGAGTCGAGTCGAGTCAAGTCGAGGCAACGTGAGACCCATTGTCCGATTACGCTAATCAGTGGATCTGTCCCTCCGGACCCCCTCTGGCCGGCCATTTAATTGTTAATTTGCTGACATTTTTGCGTGGGGGGGGGGGGGGGGGTTTCCCTCAAGGGCAGGCAACGGCAACAGCAACAGCAACGGCCCTGAATCTTGATTGATTTGCCGCGACATTTTGCTTTGGATTCCCCCACATTTTCGGGTGCTAATTAGCTTAATGCTAATAATGACAGTTTTTAATAAGCTGCGGCCAGACAGCCAGCCAGCCAGCCACCCAGCCAGCCAGCCAGCTAGCAGAGCAGGTGCTCCAAATGCATTTGATTGCCCAATCCAGTAGTTGCCTTTTAATTAAAACTTCAATTCGAGCCGAAGATGCAGACCCAGACCAAGCCCCAGCACGCAGTCACAGTCCCAGTAGGAGTCCCAGTTGGAGTCCCAGTCGCAGTCCCAGTCGACGTCCCATTGGCAGTCTCCGAACCTCAACCCGAAAGCCACATCGAGTCCCAGTCCCAGTCCCAGACCCATTCGCAGTCCCAGCTCCCAGTTCAGCTGTGACTCAATCACGCGACTCACATCTCGCAGCGAAAATCTAATTAAACAGCTTCGAGAAGGTCCCGAGTGCCCCGTGCGGGTGGATTGCGTTGCTCGGCATTTTGCATGGCACCGCCCCAGGGGTCCCGCGCCGCCTCCCCCCACCAGCCGTGTCGGTGTCCGTGTCCTTGTTTGTGTGTGGCCTGGGAAGTGGAAGATGAAAGCTTTTGTGGCCAGCCGTCTGACACTTAACTCATTTTGAGATAGCTACGATTTCCTGGCTCCCCAGCCAAAGGAACGTCACCTCCGAATGGACTGGAGGGGGCCGACCTGGGCGCTTCCTCACCTGTTGAGTCCGCGCATGGCCTTGGCTGAGGAAACCACCTATTTGCCACTATTTCCTAGTCGAATCCGTTGGGGTTAGTCCTTTGTTGAAGCCAAATGGTAAGTGGCCCGAATAGGGAAAGACATGATAAGAATAGACTCCCTGGGGCCGTTGGCTAAGAAGAATGGCGGCTGCAAAGGTTTACGTAAATAGTCCAAAATGTATCCAGAAATGATCGCCACTGCATGGACCTTCGTCCTTCACGGGAAGAGCATCGGTGGCCACTCTGTCTTGTCTCTGTGTGTGTGCCTTCCCTCAACTTATATAATTTCCGTTATGCTCTCTCCTCTCTGGCTTTTCCGCTTCCGTTGTCGCTGTCGCTGTCGCTGTCCTTGCCCCTGTCGCTGTTGCTGTCGCTGCTTTCTTTCCCAGGGCTTACCCGTGCTTCTGGGCGATGGCAACGTTAACTAATTATAAAGTTGAGAGCGGAAACATTTACAAAACATTTAGCGAAAAATGCACATTTCCCAAAAACGTGTGCGGACTCGGGAATAAGAGAGTTTGGCCAAACTTGCTAACGAAATCAAAAGGCCAATCCCAGTTCGGTCGACCCCCTCCTCCTGCGACACGTAGAATGGCCAAACGGGGCATACAAATGGCTCCGTCCGACGGACGACAGACGACAGACGAAAGCCGAAAACCGACAACCGCCGACCCTCGACCGCAAAACGAGCCCGGCTCCGGCTCCGGCTCCGGGTCTGGGTCCGGCCATGGCTCTCATTCTTCTTCCAGCTCGACATCACACATCTCTCACTCGCTCGGTCCATCTCTCTCTCTTGTAAGAGTGTGTGTGTGCGCTGTGTGGGACTCCAATAAAAACGAAATAGGAAGGCTTGCTGCATGGCCGCGGCACATGATACCCTGCCGGATCCCTTGTTCCACTGCGTCCGTCACATCAGCAGGAGCCAGGGCTCAAGATCAGGGGACAGACAGAGGAATGGCATCGTAATTGGAATAAAAACTCAAGAGAAGGGCCATAGGTTAAGCTCTCCATGCATTGATGGTCAATCTTTGCGCTTCCAACGCCTGGAAGAAGGCATTATGACTTCGGAAAGGGCATGAAAAGACGCTGCAGGAGCCGCAGCAGTAGCAGCAGCGGCAGCAGCGGCAGATAATAAATGTCAAGCCTGTGTGAGACGTGGCCATTGTGGCTTATGGGCTTGGAACTTTTTAAACTTCGTGCATTCCTGAATACGTAATCGTAATCTCTGCATATGCGTGCAACGCACTCGCCCATCCCCCTATCCCCCTATCCCCAATTCTCTCCCCCGCCCCGACACTCTATCGCTCTGTGGCTGCGGCTGCAGGAGGAAGTGGCTTGGCGCGATGACGCAGTGCCGGCTACCATTTTATCGCTGTTACGAACCCCTCTCTGCTGCAGGCCGATAAAAGCAAAACAAAAAAAAACAAGAACCAGAATTATATAATTTCCCACAAACGCTGCAAAATCCCCACGGGCATAAAAAAAGACAAGGGCTTTTTGATGCACTTTTTTATTATATAATCAATCAACGGTGAAAAGCAGGCGCTACGAAACACTGTCATACTCGCAGAGCCCTAGGTGGTTTTTCATGGGTGCCTCATTTGAATGGTCGCTCTTCAGCTCCGACCTTATGTACGACGGATCACAGAAGTTGGTTCTTCAACCAAAGCAAGATCCTCTGCAGATCTATCAGATTCTATTTCACCTTCCTCTTGGATGCTCGGGATCTTTACACATTTTGCAATAAAATTCTGAAATAAAAAAGGAAGCAAAACTTATTTCTATAATGTACTTAAAACTCAGGAGATTTCTATAATGAAAACTTAATGGGAGGAAATAATATATGGCTTTTCCTTTTTTTTGACAAGTTTCATACAAAATCGTTGACAATTTACAAGTCTCTCAAACAGTTGTAAGATTTATGTGTAGAAGAGATAAATTGGAGCTATTTACCTGATTGAATCATAATTTGTAAGGAAAAACGTCGCTTGAAATCATCCAAAAATGGAACCCAAGAAATCGAATCTATCGACTAAAACCATTTTGTAAGACCGAACTCAATCGGGAACTATATAATCTACATGTGAGGTGTGTATATGACCAACTCTGAAACCTCTCCCTGGAAATCTCTATCAGAATTGGAACCCTCCTGGAAGAAGGCCATCTTCTTTCGGGAAGTATAGTTCTGGAGCTCTTCTCTACAAAAAAGTATCATTATTTTTGATAGAAAGTCTATTATCTTTTTGGCAAAAAAAGTATAAGAGCAGAACAAATCGTAGCTTTACGTTTTTGCACCTTTAAACCACTTTCATTTATTTCAGCAGTGTGGCATGCAACAAACAAACAGTCTGAAGTCTGTGGCTGCTGCAAAACGTAAGCTGAATTGGTTTTAGCTCTGAGTGTCTAGTGCTGCAAGTGCTTCACTGAAGCATCGATACCGTATTTCCACGGGAGTAATGAACCCTTACGAATTGGTTATGCTAAAACAAGCTCATTGGCGGGACTCCCGGGTGGCACAGCCTCGCTGTGTGCTCAGTAGGGGGGACAGATGTCCCCCGAGGCTGCCAGAGGCAGTCATGAATGCAACAGTCGGAAGTACTCGGAAGTACAACAGCAAATAAGAACAAAGCAGCAAGCAGAGAATATTACGGTGACCAGCATTTTGAACCCATTAAATCTGTCAGGTGGAGACCCACACCGCACACCACACACCACACACCACACACCACACACAGCACTCCCTCAGTGCTGGACGGGGGCTCACTGTCACGCGGATCACCATGAGCTGACCATTTGGGCATACATACATACTCGTGCATACATAGGTGCTGGGGTGTGGGTCCAGAGGGAGTCGTTATTAAGCGACTATAAAATACTCCCCTCCCCGCCTGAGGAGCATGGGGCATTGGGGATGGGGATTGGCAAAGTGCTGCTCAATCGGGCGGGACTTGTCGGACATCGGGCTCTGCTCAGTGTCTTCCACAGAGTGGAGTCCCTTAGCAAAGGCAGTGCTGAGACTGGGACTGCTTCCCCCTCGTAAAGTTCGAAACTTTGGATCACAAAAGTCTTTGGCAAAAGTAAGGTGCGAGTTTTTTAGTCTCTAAAATTTCAAAATGTATTCTTTTAGCTCTTTTCACATATATTTTTGGTACATTCACACATTCTTCAGTTTACAATCTAGATTGTCAATATTTCTATTCGTTTTGGAATGTAAGCGTCTCTGCGGCTTTGTGGAGTGACTCTTTCGCTGGCATTCACTGTATCCTGTGTCACGGTCGCATCTCTGGCCAGGGGTCTGTTCAATTGAACCGAAGCGAAAGCGCTCCGAAAGCGCTGACAATTCAGAGACATTACATTCTTTGCTATGTACATGTTATGCAATAAATACTCCCGTTTTATAATAATCTAATGGCAATTGTGGGCGACAGCTTTTGTTCTCGGTCTCGTTTGCAGTCTCCATTTCTCCATTTCTCCATTTCCCCAGTCGCCCGTCGAACTCCACTCGAACGTAAATGGCACGGAAAGAGCCAAGAATGGCATAGAATGGTATGCGATGCGATGCGATGCGATGGGACGAGTATGGAGCTTGTGGGTACGAGTTTGTGGGGTCGGACAGTGGCTGGTGGACTGCTGGACTGCTGGACTGGCTCCTACTCTGGCGGACATCAAAGGCAGGAGCATCGCACTGCGAGACTAATAAAAATGGCAACGAAATTATGCAATTAGTGGCGTAATATGAAGCACTTTACGGGCATTGTGGGCGTTCTCGTTCATAAACGTCCCTCAATCTGTCCCGCCGCCTCTGCCCCTATCCCTGTTCAGTCCCTGTCCCTGTCCCTGTCCTTGTCTCTGATACTGTTGTGGAGGGAGACAAAAAGTTGTGTCCCCTATCCCCTATCTCCTGCCCACTGGCCATGTCGCTGTGAACGACCCACGAACAACAGCATTGGATTCCTTGGGTTGATGTCGACAATAATGGACAATGGAGTGGTCACCGGCCGAAGATGTTTGGCCACAGATTCATGGATTATCTGCTGGTGCTGGTGCTGGCGCTGGTGTTGGTGTTGGTGTTGGTGTTGGTGAAAACTTCATTGGCCATAATGTTCGCTTGAGTTGTAAATGACTCTCAAATCGAAATGCTCATTATCCAAACAATCAACATAATTGTGGCCGTGATTCAGGACAGTTTTATGCTTGCGAGCTGTAATAAAAGTGGAAATTACTTCCCAATTTTAACTGAATTCCGTTCTGATAGCCAGTTCTGCTAATTGCTTTTCTCAAGTTATTTTTCGAAGATTTTTTGGGGGGTATTCGTAATTGTTTTTAATTGTTTGCCTCCGCAAAATCATACTCGAAGATGGAGGAGAAACCAAAAGACTCGAAACAAGATGAATAATGCTTTAGCTTTTCGATTTTTATAGCCCTAGCCCTGGAGTGTGAAGACTTGATCTAGCCGTGCTCTTCTAAAACCTCACCTATATGAGCACGTTAATTAATGGTTGCATTCTGGGCTGGGATTTGGGATTTGTGTGGAATGTGGCATGTGGCATGTGGCATGTGGCATGTGGCATGTTTCATAAATGTATACTGATTGCGCCCACCGCACCGTAAGGACTTGTGGAGTAGCTTCGATATTTGGTGTATGATTTCAGATGACATCCATTTTCCACGGCTCCCTAGGGAAGGGGGCCATAGAGGAGGAGGCACTCCGTGGATTAGATTTCATGGCATGGCATCTGCAAATATGACATTGGATCGTTCCTATGGCAGTTACTTATGAGACACGGGATGCACCATTAAGAAAGATTTCTGCACGCAAAGGTCATGGCTGTAATGATTCGGGGGATGATGATGCCCTCGCTGGAAGGGTATATAAAGCCAGCGAGCCAAGAAAATTCTACAACAGTAAAAGGAGCAGGATGCACTCGCAATTTATGGTGCATGCTCCTGGTTTTGGTCGTCTGGCAGCCATGTTTCATATTCTCCATATGTGTGAGTGGGTATTTTAGTGGCAGTGTGCGAGTGTGTGCGTGTGTCTTGGCTGCTGGGCGTTTGAGTGTGTCGAGAGTTGCCTTTTTATATTCAGGTAGCGCGTAACCTTGGCGTCGCTTTCTTTCCTTTTATTTTTGCTAATGCTGCTGCTGCTGCTGCTGCTGCTCCTCCTCCTCCTCTGGTGCTTACGGGTGTGCTTTGCATGTGATGCAAGGGGCAGACTGGGAATGGGGGGCACACCCACGCCACACCACAGCCAGAAGCCGCAGCCGCAGCCGCATCCGCAGCCCAGCCACTGCCGTAGCCGCAGCCGCAGCACAGTGCGGGGGAGGGGGGGGGGGGGGGGAGGGGCCAGGGCAGGTGGTATACTCGTATGTGTGCTTGTGGCGTGTAAATACTTGTGAGTCGCAGGCCAGATAAGTGCACTGCCAGAAATGTGCACCACCATTCCATTGGCACAAGCCAAGGCGGCCAAGGCGGCAAAGGCGGCAAAGGCGGCCAAGCAATTGCCATTTCTCTCAGACTTCTCTCAGTGTACAATTAATTCGCTGTTGGCGAAAAAATGTCATAACATGAAGAGTGATATTCCACGCTCCAATTACGAGCAGTCGTGCCACTGCCAGTGCCAGTGCCAGTGCCTGTGCCCGAGCCCGAGCGCGAGCCAAAGGAAAAATGTGCAAGCGACTGCACGGAGCAGAAAGCGGCAGGCGGCAAAGTCCCCAACCTGCCACTTCCACTTCCACTGCCACTGCCACTGCGACGGGCTCTCCTCCTCTGCGCCAACATTTGCGCTTATGCAACCAATGTCATCGTTATTTTTAACTTAATTTACATGCTTAACTAAAGTTGTCAGAAAATTATGTTGACGCATGCAGCTTTCAATTATGTTGCACACTCGAGAGGCCGCCACGGCCACGTCCCAGTCGCCACAGTGCCGCCCAAGTCGGCTCCTCTCTCTGCCTCTGTCCCCGTCCCGGTTGCTCGCTTTATGGTTACATCTGTCTGTACCGCTGTCTCCCTCTCTTCGGCACCGCACCGCACCGCACCGCACCGCGCTTCATTCCGGGGCAACATGGCGTATGAATTTTGGTTTGACATGTGCACATCATACTCGTATTATCATAATTGCGGCAGGAGTACGTGAATAAACCAAATGAATGACGGTCGCTGCATGAATGAATGCGTACGTACAACTGCGAGCGGTGTGATTTTCATACCCTTACAAAGGGTCCTTCCACTACTCGAAGGGCTTGAATATCGCCACACATTGGAGCTGCCACAACTATCCTCAGAGCTCATCAACTTTGCACTTAAAGAGCATGGCTTTTCCGGACTATACGACCTTCCATTGGAAACCAGCCTTCCTTTTGTTGGTTTTGTTTTAAATGAATTTAAGCAGCAACTTAGTAATGGGTTTTTCACGATATTTGAAGAGTTTAATCAATTTAATTCCAAATCGCTTAAAAGCTTTTTATTTTCTCATTCAAATGTCAAAAACCTCTTAAAAACTTGGATTTTTACTATGCAAAAACATATTTTGAAGAGCTGTGCACAATCTTATTAATATTGATATTAATTGATATTGAATTTACTGATAGAATAGACTTGTTAAGCGTGTAAAACAGGCACAGGATTACACACATAGCCTCCTTTTTTCCAGTGATTTTTCCTCTCTTTTTTGTGGGTTTCAAGCGCTCACGAGAGGGGCATTCACTGCATTTAATTGTGGAGTGCAGCAGTAAACCAAACCATAAAAATTCTGTGATTTGTAAATTTAATTCGATTCGCCGAAGTTCGCTTCCAAAATAAAAAACAGTTCTGTGTGAAATTGGTAAGAATAAATGAAGGATACAAATGGAGTATAAACAAGTAAGTACTACGAGATGCAAATCGGATGGAAATCATGTAGAAATTTGTGTGTAGGCACATACATACATACATACATACATTTATGTATATTATTTGAAAATTCATAGTGCCTGTGGGATGCGTAATTTAATTAAATGCTACGAACTGTACTTTAATTAATTGTTCAACTGTTAGGTTATTTGCCAAACATTCATACAATTCGAGCGATACAATTGTTTATTGGAGGTTTTTATAAATTCATGAGCCAGAATATGTATATTTTATAGATGGATATGGTTTTCAATTAGAGCGAATATATTGTACTTGCAAAGAAAGGAACATTTCGACTATAATTCCTGTCATTCGACAGACAGAACCGATGAGAACTATGTCTAGTTATCTTTACTGTGTACCTTAGAGTGCTTGTCGGATCCTAGTATTATTCTCAGTGTAATCTGTGCAGTGTTCTCTTTATTCGTAGAGCGTAGGCAGGGAGTCGAACCGCCCTGAGACGATTAAAAGGGACGAGTTGAAGAGAGCGCGAGTTGATCGTGTTCCTCTGCGATAAAGATTGTGGATTAGAAAGAGAAAGAGAAAGAGACAGACATGGTAGTCGCGGGACCGTTTTCCACTGCTGATAGTGCAGCTCCGTTTCAGAGTGAGTAATCCGAATTCTAATTGAAACCCGACTCGACCCGAAAAAAACCGTCGGTGTAAAACATTTGGCATAACATGGAGAGTTGATAAATGATTGGCCATTCAGCCTCTGAACATACTTTCCATTTCATTTGCACTCGACACAGATTCATCTTAATGCTCGAGTCCTTTTTTGCACTCACTTTCCCATTATTTATTTATTTCTTGTTTTTTTTTTTCTTTCTGTATCTGTGTCCATCTGGCGGGGTGTTTCCCTCTGGATGTGTGCCCTTTGAAGGCAGCGGGACAATTAAATTTAATAGCAACGCAATTAACTCTTAATTTCTATTTTTTGCCATCGCTCTCTCGCACGAGTGTTGGTCTCGCCTCCTCGCAACCTGCTGACCCCATTGTCTTGGTTCACGCTCTCTGCGGACGTGTGTCGTGCCACTAAGCGGCAAATATTTTAGTTCTCCAGCAGCACAAAAAACACACAAAAACAAACAAAAAACCCCCATTCGTAGGGAGTATAACAGCGACAGAGGTCATTTTATTAATTAACCAAGAGGCAAACTTGCGTTTGTTCTGTCTCGGACCAAGTCCCGGGTCCCGGGTGCCGGGTATCGGGTCTCGAGTCCCAGGTCCCAGAGCTCGGACCTCAGACCCCTCTCCAGGCTGCCCAGTGGTCCCCAGGCGCCTCTGAAAGGTTGACTAAAATGTGCGGCAAATTGCGTGAATTATTTCATCTACTCGGTAGCTTGTGGGTGGCTGTGTGTATGGCAGCGGGCGAAGGCGTTGGGTAAACAGGTCTCTCTGTCAAATTGAACCGAAATGCTCGGGTCATGCACTGAGGAAATAGTCGTTAAAAAAAAACGGAACTTCTCCTCCTATGAGCAGCGACAAAGCGCATCTCTCTCTGCAATAGCCCCCTCTGTAGAAGGAGTTCAGAACTTTCTACTAGTAGGCAGATCAGTTGGTCCAGAAAGTGCCGTATATCCCGGCCTGTACTTTTAAGAAGGGACATCCGTAAGTTCTTACGCATGATGTCTCTATAAGAGGAAAGTATTGCCAAGAAAAGTAGGGATACCCATATTCAAGGATATGTATTTCTCTCAGTGTGGGCCTCTGCTTCTGGCGGTGGGGTGACCCACGACCCTTTGAATTACTTCATTAAATTTGCATATTAGGTGCGGATTTGGTTACATTTACCGCACTTTTTTTCAGCTCTGCTGGCCCGCTGCGGCCGTTGCTTCTCTTTTTACCCTAACAAACACACACATACACATTTGCACAGGTTCCCATTTTTTACCAACTTGACTTTTTCCAGCTTAACCGATAACTGTTGCCTTTGGCCAGTACCGAAACGGGGTATGGGGAATGGGGAGCGGGGAACGGGGAACGGGGAACGGGAGGGCAAAAAACGCAGGGCGTTGGGATGGGGGATTGAATGAGAATAATGGGAATCAGCTTAATGGGCAGACCGCGTCGATGCCCCCGGCTTGCTAATGGACAGCATAAAGTGTTCGGTATGGAGTATGCGGTGGGGGAGGGGCAGGGGCAGGGCAGAGTCGTGGAAAGGAAGTAGAGCTATGGTACTTTATGGCCGCTTTACATAAAGTGGCAAGGCTGACATATATACTTCCCGCAAATGAACTAATTTCTACACCAAATCGCATGGAAATTACATGGATACATTTGCTATCGTATGTATGCTCTTACAGCTGTCTGGAAGACAACCTTCAATGGCTGACTGAGATGCTTATGTGAGAAGAAAGCTGAGGATTCACTGATGTGACATTATAGTTGATGGATCATTGCGTAAGATCTGCAGAGTGGTGTACGGGTAGTACCTTTCATAGTTTCAAATCTTTCAAGAGCACTCATGAGGCCATCGATTTGTAGTTGTGTTGTATCGTCGCACAGTGGGAGATCAACGGGAAAGAGGTGACAAAAGTCAAGGAATTTTATTAGGGCTTTGGAATTCAAATATTTCAAATATCTATTTTTCAAAATAATCTGATTTTTATCCTAGGAGGTATGAGCACTCAAAGTTTAAGACTGTTTTTCTGTGTGCAAAAATGTTTTTCCCCAAATTTTTGTTTTCCGGTCAAGAGTATTCCTTTTCGTCAGTTTAAAAGCGCAATATGCGGTTTGGAGCCGTTTGGCTTCTAGATCTATTTAACTGCCGCAACCTTGCAGATGGACGTCCTTACATGAAGGTCCGTGAGATTGAGGCATTCTTAGGCATTCGAATGAGCTCCACCAATTATTCAAGATCACAGTGTGGTAAAGAGGTGCAGCAAGGCAGCAATCGACGGTATGGCTGTTTGGAAGCGAGCCAAATGCCACAAAAGTGTTTGCAAAGAGCCATTTCGGATCAACTGGTCGCCCTGTTTGATCGGAAACTGGTCAATTTTTTCCAAGAAATTTGCTAACCAGCAACCATATCGAATCATATCGGTCATCTGCCTTGTAGACATTTCCCCACATCTAAAGGTCAACGTTTTTCGACGCCGAAAGAGGCTGATGAGGTCTCGTACTTTCTTCTGAGGAAAATTAATATTCATCTTCTTGGAAAATGTTTCTAAAAGCAGCAAGGTTCGGTTTTTTCATAGTGAGGCCAGAAAACAGCTGCCTACGTCTGCTAGATGGATTTGTGGCAATTACAGTGCTAAATGCTGGAAACATTGTGGCTGATTATCCCCCTGGTAATCGGTAGATCAGCGAGCACTCAACACCACCCCAACGCCACCCCAACGCCAATCCCAACGCCAATCCCAACGCCAATTGCAATTCCAATTCCAGACCCAACCACAGTCCCCCTTCCCCGTCCCCGTCCCCGTCCCTTGGTTACACCTCCGACACCTACATAACCTCTGATCCTGCACTAATCCTTCGCTCTCGCTCTCACTCTCGTTCTCGTTGCCGTTCTCCTCTCATCACGCATTTTGCTCCTTCTATGCGGCTTTCAGGCACCTGTTAAGTTCTTGAGGCAGTCCCCAGACCCCATCCTGTATGCAGTGCCACTGCCAACGTCATTATCATCCCCATAATCATCTCATGGCAGAGCCCAGGGTGGAAGTGGGAATGGGAGGGTCCTGGCTGGGCTCTGGCTGGGTCCTGGCTGGGTCCTGGGCGCAGAGCCTCAGCCTAGACAGCGAAAAATTCAGCGACGTTGCCAGATGCTATAAATTAGAAAGTGTCAGGTTCGTTACGTAAATTACCTGGCCGTAAAACGAGGGAGGGGGGGGGGGGGGAGACTTGAGGCTATGTGGATGTGGGTAAGACTGGGGGTGTGGGTGTGGCAAAAGCAAAACCAAAAGCAAAAGCAAAAGCAACAACGCCAGCAACGACAAGGACAACGAATTAATGTCTTTTTATTTGCGCTTGGCTCGCCGAAAGGGCAAAAAGATTTGTCAAGGATATTTACGGCAGCCGGCGGCGGTGGCGGCGGCGGCGGCGTCGGGATGGGCGTGGCCCAGCGTCTAGGGCGCTTTGCATGCCCTGCCCCAAAGGACAACAGCAACAGAGGAATAGAAACAGGCAGCAGAGCCACCAGAGGCAGTAGAGGCCGAGGGCCAACGGGAGAGTGAAAAGGAAAAAAATAAATAAAGATGCTGACCCAGAAATAAAAATGAGATTAAGTGTGATTAACACGCTGCCGAGCTTAGACGTCGTCTTCCATACCGAATACCCTGTCAAAGGGTATAACGATTTCGATCAGATGTTTGCCAAGAGTTTGCCAGAGAACGTACATATGCCATTGCTAAGGTCTTAGTCCTGCCACATCCAATCGGAGCCACGAAGATAGGATCAATATATTCGACTTTAAAAGGCTCTCGAAATAGGAACCATATTCTTCATATTCCTTCGATCTTAAGATTCTCAAGTGAGAGTTTTAGTAGTGTAGTGTTCTAGGGCACCTTAATCTTTGTTCCACAAGGCCATTTGTGCCTTGCTTCTTTGTCTGCGTGCTCGTGCCCCTCTGCTGTGTATGGGAGGGTGGGAGTGTCCAGGGTGGGGTCCAGCATTAGCAGCATTATGCATTATTTTCGCTTTCACAACTCGCAAAAGGAAAAGCGAAAAGCGAGGAAAAAGCAAAACGAAGCAAAGATAGATGGAATAAAACAAAAGGCCGCTTGGCATCTCCATCTCCTGCCCCCATTATCCAAGCCCAGCTCCATCTCTCCTTCCGGACTCCGGATTCCGTATTCCATGGTCCAATCCCCAATCCCCAGTCCCCAGTCCCCGGTCCCGAGTCGCGTATCTTGCATCTTTCCATCTTTCGGTCGATTCAAGGAAGCTCCCTTCTGGAAGCCTCCTTCGGGGGCGTGGACGGGGAGGGGGGTGTTGGGGTAATTTATTTAGTTACAACTTGATTTGCATAAAGCGAACATTTACTTTTTAATTAGGTGTAAAATTTATGCACTTCACTTTCATTTTGGCCATTGCTTTGTTAATTCCTTTCCACTGACCCACCACTGCGCCTCCCCCTCGCGCCCTCCTTGCAATTGTCAGGATTGTCAGGAAGCGGAGGAGGGGTTTTTTGAACAAGGCTCTTGAACTTCTCAATGGGTAAAGTTGGCCACAACCGACTGCCAGGAGTTCCCTGTGGGGGTCCCTGAAAAGAGTGCCTCTGCAGATTCCCGGGGAACTTGTTGAACATTTTCAGAAATTCCAGGATATGGGAAGGATTTCCGAGACTACAAAGGCTGAACAAATCTGAACAGTGTAGCCAGTGTAAAAGGGAAAGGGCTCGCCATATAAACGTGTGCATCTCTCGAAACGTATTCCATGAATAACTCGCTAAAAACGAAACATCGTTGAATCCAAATCAAACCCATAAATGCGGCCATAACCGCCATTTCCATTTCCATTCCCATTCCCATTCTCATTCGCATTCCCGTTCGCATTCCCGTTACGGTTCCCCCAATGGCGACTGTGTTCAGCTGTAATGCCATTCAATTTGATTCGATGCCATGCCATGCGATGCGATGCGATTCGATTTCCCCAAGTTGCTGGGAAAACCCAATTGCCAGTTGCCAGTTGCCAGTGAAGTGAGCTTCAGCCTAAGACGATGAGCATCAGCACCAGCATCGGCATCGGCATCGGCATCAGCTCTGCTCTTGCAGCAGATTCTGCCCTCAGTTTCAGCTCCCGGCTCCCGGGTCCCAGCTCCCAGCTTTACCTTCTGTTTCCGCTTCGATTTCGGCTTTTGGGAGCTGCCTGAACCTCTGCCTTTGGCTCGCTGAGCGAACATTGTAGTTTGGTGGCTGCTGAGCGGATTACCGAATGTCTCACAGCCTTACAGAGCCTCGGATCCGTACCGCAGCGCACCGCACCTCGGTGGCACAGCACGTCCAAGATACATTTGCCTCTCTCAACACGTTGCCCCTTGGCCTCTAGCTCCATCTCCATCTCCACCTCCACCTCCAGCCCGCCATCCATATATCGCCTCTCATCCGTGGCATGTGGCAAATACTTTCGTGTTGACACTGACGCTGGCGGGTAGTTAATCGGTTTGCTTGCAACGCTCTCGCCCGACTCGTCCCGACTTACATCCTTGCCCCACGCGGGGAGTATGGCGGGGGTGGCTGTAGCTGTAGCTGTAGCTGTGGAGTGGCGATGCCAGGTGAAGCCCGAACGTGCCCGTGCCACAGGCCCACTTAATGCTGCACACTGAGGTGCGATAAGGAATTTCTAGATTTCTTTTGTACATATGCGAGTGATACATACTCGCATGTCCGATACAGGGTGCTTGCTCCATCAAACCTAAGATTTGCAATCGATTTTATAAAATGAAGTCCTGGAGTCCTGGAGTCCTGAAGTACCAGAACCTCGGTTGAGATGCTCTCCCTTGAAATCATGTGGCTTCCCTGTATATTTTCATCAGAAATTACTATCAGTGCATACAGATATGTAATCTGTCCTCTTTCATCTGCTCTTTCTTTTTGTTGTTTCATGGAATTCCTCCTGGAATTCCCATTCAGTGTGGGTCCTACAGAATGTTCTTGAGATGTTTTCTTTGGATTAGGGGCCCGGCACCCTTTATTTATTTGAATGCCTCTCGGTTTTTATTTTCTTCTCCTTTATTCAGTGGCAACTTTTGTTGCTGGTGATGCTGTTGTCGTTGTTGTTGCTGCTGCTGCTTTTTTTGTCGCTTTTGTGCTGCTTGTGTGCGCATTTCAGTGGCAAGAACTGTCAATCTTTGTGGCACTCCTCGGCAGCGACTGATGAAGCCTCCAACGAGCATTGCGATGCCGCCATGTGGTCGTGTGTTTTGATACACATATTGTATCGTTTTGTGGCGCCGCAACCAAGTCGAGGTCCGTGTACGTGTACGTGTACGTGTGCGCCGGGTCTCCAGGTGGGGCAGAAAGGGTGGGTAGGTAACAGGGTGGGAGGATTGGATGGCAGGAGGGCAGGCAGGACGGCAAGGTGGTTAGGGGGGTAGGCATAAGTGCCTGTATAAAAGAAGTCGACATTTATTTGCGAGCATGTTGTAAATTGTAAATTACATTCCTAATCTGGTGGGGAAGGGCCGCCTGGCCGCCTGGCTGCCTGGCCGACACACTCGCACACACATGCCGCACTAACTACACTTTAAGGCGAGTGTGTGGCAGTGGGTGGCGGTGCGCCAGCGCCCCACTCCAGCCTTGTGGCAGCTCCCAAATGAGGCACAAATAGACTTGTGGGGCGGGCGGGCGGCACGCACTTTTGCTCATTTATGTTTTAAATTTCATTTCCAGACAATGGCAGGACGGGGGCGGGGGACAAGCATCGGGGGAGGGGGGAACAGTGAGTGAACAGGCAGTGAAGAGGCAGAGGGAGAAGCAGGAAGCAGGAAGAGCAGGGCGAAAAGCTGAGCGAGGAAAGCCAGGGAAAGTTACAATTTAGACGCCCAACTTCAGATGTCGTTGGGCTTAATGCTTTGGGGACTTTGTATTCTGGCTTTTGTCCTTGCCATGATTTGTGTGTGTGTGTGTGTGTGTGAGTGTGCTTCTGTGTGGATGTCGCTTAAAAATCTGCTACAGTGACAATGTCACGTTTTGTGTTAATTTAATTACAAGAAACCATTTGTAAATATTACGACGTGATTTGCAAAGGCACGCATGTACCTCTCCACCCACTCAGCCCATTCCTCAAGCTCTCATGCTCTCCAACCCTCACTCCCCTGCCACGCCCATCGAGAGTTTCGTGAAAATGATATATAATTTTCAAGCATTTTCATTTGCATTTGCAATTCATTCACGCACACACAGAGGCAAACACGCATACGCATACGCATACGCATACACAGACTCTGCGCTCTTCAAGCCGTGTCCGGGTACTGGGCCGATAAGCGGAGAAGCGGACAGGTAATTCCTGACGGAACACGGTGCTTACAGGAAGTACTTCTATAGCTCCAGACACGAGGACACCCCCGAGTGTCCTGAGTGTCCTGAGTGATCGAATGCGAGCGAGGATCCGAGGCATGAAATCTGTGCACCACCGCTCTAGAACAGAGTTTGTTCCACCGCCAGAGGAGCTGATGGACTACATGACGGAGTCAGATGACAACTGGCAGCGCGTTTGCAACACCCCAATAGCCATCCAGGGCGATCTGAGAAAATGCGAAGGGGACGACGGCACACTACACACATACATACTCCCTCACATACACACCTACACAACATACGCGAAGATACAGTAGAAAAATTGTCTGCTCGCGTTTTGCTTGCATACTTTTAGGGCGCACAGAAAATCACCGCATCTGTGTCTTTGCAACAAATTCCCATATTGCTGAGTTGTGTGCAGCGCAGCATGTTGCCGGGCTAGTGTCGTGTTGCGGAAGCTGAATCTGTGCAACGACAGAAAAAACGTTGAAATTTAAAAAAAGGATAGAAATCGCATTTTTTGGCAGAAACTATAAAAGCTAGAGCAACCAAATTTTGTATCTGGACTTCTGTGGCCGTATCTAGCAGATTGCTGATTCTGGATCAGTTCGGATTAATGTTGTAGCCAGAAGGAACCAACGAAATTGTAGTGACTATGCAACGCCCTCCACGTGCTTACTTATTCTCTCTCTCTCTCCCCCTCTTTCACAGACTCTTCCTGGTGCAGTGTGCGCCCTCCGGCAGAGGGTAGCCATACTGACTGAGTATCGGGCTTAACAGCGGCAAAGGCCGCGACTCACAATGTACCCCGTCGTGTTTATTTAACTTCAATTGTGGGTTTTACTTTTTTGTATTAATTTTTATTAAAAATTAGCCATAATAATTATTTTTGAGCTACACAAATGGTCTTAAACATCGACAATCTGTACAGGTGTGGCTAAAACTGAACGAGAAACTGAAATAACACCTTAAAGAAAACTTAAAGACAATCCGGCTTTCGAAACTCGCTCCAGGCCTCGCATTGAGCCCATCAAATACTCGGACGAGTATGTTCTCATTTTTGCCAGCTGCTAATCCCCATCAATGACCGCTAAGGCAGTGGCAATTAACAGGCCATACGTTCAATTGGCTATAAACCATGATTTGCATTGATAGGCGCCGCCGAAGGGCTTAAGCAAGTCACACGAGCTCAAGTCGGACACTCGGACTCCAGGACCAGAATGAATCAGAGCGTCAGGCACACGTCGCATTACAGGATATCCCCCAGGGATTAGCGCAGCCGTGTACTAATACAACTGTGTATTATGTGTTGTGCAATTACTCATGAGGGGCCGGGGGGGCCAGGCCAGGCCAAGCCAGGCCAGGCCAGGGACAGGGACAGGGACAGGGTTGAATTCAGCTTGCCCCAACATTAAATGTTGCAATAAGAAAGTAGCCGGAGTGCACTCTCGGGTCGCCTCGCCTATTACTCCTGCTAATGGCGTGCAATCCCGGCCAGATGCAGGTGGGCGAATCCGAGGCGAACACTTAAATGAAACACCCGCCAGCACTTGGGGCAATTCATTTCGTTTCATTTCATTTTCGGCCCGGACGGAGCCAATGGATGTGGCACAACAGCAAACGGCAACAGCAAATCCTCAAAGTGCAGCACCGTGACAGCCGCACTCCGCCCTTTTGGCCACTCCCGAAATTGCAGAAAAGCCATGAAGATGTGTGCCCAAGAGTTTCACTCGAAAGTGCTCAAGGATTTCCCCCCAAATGTTGGGGAAATTCACTAACGGACACCTGACTTGGTCCGCCCCCTCTCGAGTACCCACATGGGGACCGACCCAATGCCATCCAGGGCGCAATCTGAAAGAAATGATAAACAACTAACAGGCCAAAAAATCTATCTCAAATCACTTTTAAATACATGTATTTTTTCGATTTACATTTTTTCAGTGTACTTATAATTATTTTGGTTTGTCCTCGACTTTTCGCTCATTATATGCTTCTTTTCAGGCGAGTCCCTTGCTATACAAGTTGTATTTCAGAGGGTTCCCTAGCCGTTAAGAACTTGAGTTTCCATATCCATCCTCGTGGTTATCCTGTGTGCTTGGTATCAACACTTCCTGGCAGTGAAAATCGTCCGGCTGACCGACGAAGTACGAACATTCAACATTGTCGTCCGAACCTTTCTCATCTTCAGAACCTCGCGGTTTGCGACTCTGCAAAAAGTCGAGTATTTCGCCGTAAAACGTGGCGTCAGAACATTCCTGATATGGAAAGGCATGAGTTTTGGGACTCTGCGAATCGTCCGGCTGTTCCTCGTAATGGGGACACTTCTCATTGTCGTCCGAGGTATCTTTAATCGACTTGGAGTTCTCTTGCGAATCGTCATCACTCGATTGTGCGCAAGCTTTTGAAAACAGTTCGGCCAGAAAGGTAGAGACCTCCACCTCCCTTGAGGCCTGCTCTGCATTGTGGTTGTGCTCTGGCTCTTCTTTTTGGATGTCAGGCTTCATCTGTTTTTCGGTGGACTGACCGTCGCTCATGCTGCGGAAAGACAATCTTCATACTACTGCCATTACTAAGCCACAATTAAACTTACATGGAAATGTCTTCAAATCTTTTAAATTCCAAAAAACTCTGCCGCTCTTCTGGCTTGTTGATTTCGCTTGCTGCTTTTTTGTACACACAATTCAGCACACTGCAATGAAAAAATGTATTCTAAACAATCACAAAACTATCGTGGCAGTTGGGTATTCTACTATATTTACGCAATTTGTACGTTTCTTACAAAATTGTCCAGGTTTTTTAATTATTTTCCCAATTTACAATGCTGATGCTGATGTCGTCCAGTGTTCGGAACACTAGTTCGGCAACGCTTGCCAGCTGGCGCATGGCCGTGCTGGAAAATGTCGCCGGCCGATCAGCTGATTGAGTCTGAAACTTCGTGGGGGGTGGGGGGTCTTTGGCGGTATTGGGCATTGATTTCCTTGGTTTTCGTAATCAAAAGTTTGGTTTACACGGATTTCCCACACAAACAGCTTCATTTTCAGCAGTTTGCAGAGGAAAAAAGGACGAGCTGAAGGTGGCGACGAGTACGAGTCGTTGGAGTATAATAAATTCGTGTGTGTTCCACCAACACTCTCACAAATTAATTAAAATGATTGGCCCGCTCCGGCGGCTGCCAGGCTCCGCCTGGGACGGGCCTGTCCCTGTCCCTGTCCCTCCACCTCCACCTCTCCCTGTCCCCATCTGCCATGCTGCCAGTTCCCTGAAGCTGCAGCCAAACGCGCACACGTGCCACAGTTATGTAGATAAGCGGGTGTGTTGCAAGTGGGGCAAATGGCGGAGATGGACGCCGTGTGCCGGGTGGAATGCTCGCATGCTCGGGAAGCGCTCGACATTGGCGACGTGTCGCACGCAATTAGCAAAGTAAGCTTAATGTGGTTTCACTTGAATTACTTGCGAGTGGATGTGGCACTGGCACTGGGGCAAAGGCAGTGGGGCAGGGCATTTCTTGATGCCGCAGATGCCATGCTCCGTCGTGCTCTGCCGTGCTCATCAATTGCGACGACAGCAGACGGTAGCCGGCAACCGACAACCGGCAACCGAAAAGGTGGCACACTCAACTTCATTTATTTTACTCAAATTTCAAACTGCAACGGATGCACTTGCAACGGCAGCATTAAGAAGAGGTGGGAAGAGACCCCTGCTGGGACTACTCCCAGCTCCCAGTTCTGGTTGATGGCAATGCCTCGAGGTGGATGGCGTGTGGCGTGTGGCGTGTAGCGTGTGGCCCCCAAACACGGCCATATGCCATCGATTTGGGCGACGCGCCAGAGGAATGCCAGACCATGCGATGGAATCGCTCCGCGGTTGCACAGACCTGCGTCTGTTCACTCAATTGCATATTTTCCGAACCAGTTCAGCGTCCCAATTTCGATTTGATGCTTGTCTGCCTTTCGTTCTATTTGATTTTATTGCCCGATGCTCCGTTAATTGTTTTAGGCCGTTGTTTTCCAGCTGCATCGACTCTGATTGCAATTTGGTTAGTTTTCAGCCTTCTGCCTTCTTCTGCCTCATCCTTGGCTTGTTCGTATATTCAATTTTGGTGGTCATCGAGTTGCAGAGTTGACGGACTCCCAGGACAAGATCCTTTCTGCATAATGGTTGGTATTTTCGACTCTACACTCTTTTTGGATCGCCGTGGGGCTTCCATCGAATACGCATGCGAATCAGTTCCAAAGTCTCTGCGAAGGTCATATATCAGCGATGTTACTTTTACTATTAAAGCATTCCTTAAAGGAATTGCAGATGCTGTCTTCGGTGTGTTTTTGTGGAGTGGAAACCGAAAGTGTCACACACAATTGCACTCTTTAGTCGTCGCTTTTTGCTCAGCCCGCTACCAGTCCTGCCAGTCCATGCCAGAGAATAAAATAAAGAATATTCCTCTAATTGTCGCCCAAGTGGACTTCAGGATCACTCTCTCTCTCTCTCTCTCCCCCTCTGTCTGTCTGTCTCTCTGTGACATCTCTTTATTTTTGCATGTTATTATACATTCTACATGCAATGCAATGACACAAGACAAGGGCAGACATTTTGCTTTTGTCTTTTTTTAGCACTGAAAAGGGAGTGTAGTCCAAGCCCAGAGCCATTTCCCGGTTCTGGCCCTGTCTGCGGCTCTGCACGTTTGAAATTTGGACACACAGCTTTTTTTTCCGCTACGTGTCCCATTTTCTGGCACTCGCTATGATTCGTCTCCGCTCGGCTTGGACCCAAAACTGGGCTGGAGAGGGGACATTAATAAAGAGTCCGAGCTACTTCCTTGTAGCCAAATTTGAGCACTTTGCATGTCCATATCGCAGTAGAACTTGCCGTTTCGTTCGCCCAAGTTGTCTTGCCATATATCGCTTAGATCTTACGCATTTTACTTGAAATGTGCAGTATTTAGATCGTCGATTTGTACATATTTGGGAGCACTGAATCCATTTCTTTCTTTCCAAATTTAATGGACTAGCATACAATCGCTACAAGGCCTATCGATGGTCGATCCTCAAAGGCACTGGCTCGCAAGGCAAATTTCAAACAGATCCAATTTCAAGTTACCAGGTCCGCAGATGAAGTCGCTGAAGATGTAGCACCAGATGTAGATGTAGTGTACTCAAAGATGAAAGTATCGTAGTCTCGTCTCTCAAATATTGTATTCGATTGTCCAATGTCAGAAGATGCCCGGATCAATACGGGTACTGTAGAGCACTTTTTGCAGCAGAAACCATGCGTACAATGTGGCGCCGCACTTTACGGGTTTCTTCTTCCTTCGGATGCTGTTTCCCTGCCAGGCTTGCAGTAAATAAATGTATCGATAGTGCGATAGTTCGGTGCACTCTCTAAGTCGATGAGAATAATGTCAATGAGTAAAATCCCGTGTCAGTGAAAATTTAGTCATTCGCTTGTGGGTTTTTGTAATTTTTCCGACTTATTTTTTTTCGCTACGCTGCTTTGGGGTAAGTGGAGCATTGTGCGGTGTGGAATATTGGCCTAATACGATACTTTTCAGTGCTATAGCTATCAGGGCTATTGAGTAAAATGAGTAAAATGGCGCAATCCCACTTCCAGTCGCCGCGTTTTTCGACATTGCACATGAAGCCTGACTTCACGTACACCCCCTTCCTGAAGAAGCCGATCCACCTCGCGAACGTCACCCTCGAGCAGGGAATATGGGCCAAGCTCTGGCTGAAGACCAAAAGCAATGAGAAAATGCTGGCCGACTTGCGTGAATGTTCTCAGAAAGTGTCCCTGGACATCGACGTACACCCGGGCGGAGTGCTCTACCTGGAGTCCAATGGCCCCGTGTTTGTCACTTTGGTGGGATGCATGCGGGAGCTCGAGCACGGCAAGAGCGCCTTTCGCATGGAGGACTGCTTCATAACCGCCACAAAGTGGGTCAAGTGTGAAGTCCAAAACAACAATCCATTCGCATAAGTTTACACTGTAGCACAACACTGTCTGGTTGCCAATGCACTAGAAATCAACATATCAATCGATCAAGAACAATTCTCAAATACACACACATTCACAAAGCAATGAAAGTGTGTAAGTTTGTTTCTTTTCGCTGCGTGCATCGAGTGGATTGTTGATCAGTTCTTGGTTGGGCTAGTGTGGCTAATAGTTATCCGGATTATTCGAGAATATGCATCTGATTATTCGTATGCCTTGGTGGCTGGTACCAGTGCGTGCCGCCTTTTCCGCAGTCAGATGCGCATGGCGGAGATGAGCAGAAACTACGCAGTGGAGTAGTCCGTTATTCCTTCAATTCGTGTTCGACGCACTCGACTATAAGGAATATCAAAGATGAATTGCTGAGAGAGTGTTGTGGGAGGATGCAATACGGCGGCGAATACTGCAGGTGATAAAAGAAGCTGGTACAAATCGAGAGAGCTCAGCTTGGATCGGGACCCCACTGCTTAACGCACCTACCAATGCAGGAGGAAGAAGAAGGCCAGTCCGGCATACACTTTAATGACACATTTTATTGTATTCTGTGGAGTGCTCGAATGCTCGTTTGCAGCAGTTCGGAGCCGTTTAGGGCTGCCATTACCTGTGCTGCCTGGTCATTTTATTGGTTGTCCTATTGAAGGGCATTTTGGTGGCTCTTGGCCACAGATTTACACGCCACACACCACCCACAGATGTACGAGTGTGTACACACGTGTGTACTTATATATTTAGTATCATTGTGTATCAGGTGTATCTGTGAGTGATTCGCTTGCCAGGATACGGATGCCCGGACGCCTGACGACTCGCTCCGCGGGGAATTTGACGTGTGAAATGCGTAAAAATGTTCAAGCATTTGAATATATCTGGGTATCCTTGTGGTATGGTGTGTGGTGTGTGGTGCGTGCTCGGCTCTGTCTGTGGGTGTTTATGTGTGGCAATCCGAGTAAAAATTACATTAGTGGATGGATCACAGGGAGCCGCGCACTCAGCTGACGGCTGGATTCCCCAACGAGGGAATCAAAGTCATGTTTGACAAGGAAACTCCATTAAAAATGCAACTTTTGAATATCCCGACGCTGAATGGGCAAACAAACAACGAAACAACTGAACTGAATCTCCGACAGCCACAGCCACAGCCACAGACCCGGGAAAAGCAAAAGCAAAAGCAAAAGCAACAGTGTGCCCGTTAATATTACTGCTGGTTTTTACAGCCAAACTAACAGCTGGACGCGGACTATCCTATCTATCCCTTGCCGCAGACAGGGGAGGGGCACGTAATGTGGCACGGCACCCAAAAAACTTCCAGCCCCACCCCAAGACCCAGCAAGACTGTTTGTTGTCTTTGTGATAAATGACCACTCCATAAATTTTTATTTCTGCTCAATCTCAATCTTTTGACCAATCTCTCGAGCGAGCTGCGTCTCCGTGGCACCGTCTTTGGCTCCAGCCCCATCCCCCTTTTTCGGCGGTCAGTTTTATGGAGCCCTTTTCCACAGCCAAGTTGTTTTTCAGCGCATCAGAAAGTTGTCCGTCGTGTCAGATAGCGAAGTACGAGACTGAGAACAAGTATCTACAAGTTCGAGTATGAGTATGCGGCTCCCCTGGAGCCAAGGGAAGCATGCAAATTGATTGCATTGCCAGGTGGGGGGAGCAGCCAAATAAATGAAAGCACTGCCATTGACGTACTCATTGCCATCTTTGTTGTCTTCCTGCCATAGTCGTTGAACGTTGAAGTTTCATTGTCCTGCCATAACCAGCGATGTCTATAATGAAGAAGATGTAAACATGACCGTTGAGTAGATGTCAGCTTTCCAAGAGCCAAACTCCAAGACGTTCTTAAGATGCTAAGATACTTCATACTTTTCATTGTGAATTTACAGAGGTCCCCAGACCCACTCGCACCAAAAACTTGTTCATATCATAGAGAAATCTATATATGTACTCGTAGAATAGAATATTAAGAGTATTACTACTATTTTGCAAGTGTTTTTAGCATACTGCTGGAGGTACTTGTCTGTATCTTTGTTATGTAGAAAGAATATAAAGCCATTCCAGTGTTGGGTTTTATCTGAGACTTGGTCTATGACTAAGATGAGCTCTTAGTATTAACAGTATTGAGGCACAAGCATCATCGTTAGGCCATCCTCCCATTGTAAGTGTTTCTTAAGTTATACCCCACCTTGTCCCCACCAGTCAATTAGCTTTCTTGTTGTAGTTTTTAAGGTACTCTCTCTCTCTCTCTGTCTCTCTCTGTCTCTTTGTACTATCTGAAATTCAAGAGTAGTTTATCATATTATCCTGTTGTGAAGCTGCCACACCCCCATATTCCCCTCGCCTAATGCATTATGCAGCAGCGTCATCCACTCTCGATCTCAGTTTAAATCGCTGTTGCCATAGAAGTTTTGACTCATTTGTAGTCCTCTGGGTGACTCCTCCGGTGGTGTCGTCCGGCCAGCGGTGTCTTCCTTCCAGCACTGCCCTGTCCTGCTTTTCCATTTCCTTTCGTTTCGATTCGTTTCGCTTTTCTTTTGCGGCGTGCGGGTTTTCTTTCTCTCTGTTATTTCCCGGACGTGATTGGAGCCGGGGCCAGGCGGTAAATTGTAAGCAGACGTTCAACGCACGTCTGCGTCCATAAATCAATTACAGAGCTCATGGAAAAAGCCGCCACCGCCACGGGGCGTGGCAGCAACCTACAACTGTCGATGGAGTGTGTGTGTGTGTGTGTGTGTGTGTGTGTGTGTTGGGTGTGTGCTACTCGTTCTCTTAATGCTCCTAGATAAGGATAAGGCCCTGTGAAAGCGAAAATTTTTAACGCAATAAAGAGCAACCTGCATTTGCCCGGGCTCACGAAAATTTGAAAACTTTTTTAATACTTTGTCTGCCTGCCACGAGAGACCCGCGTGCCCTGAGAGCCCCGAGAGCGCCGAAAGCTGAGTCCTGAGTCCTGAGTCCTGAGAGGTGGCAGCAAGCCGCAGGCCGTGGCAAGCTGCTCGGATTTACCGCATTACAAGCCAACAACTATGTGCATACAGGGAAACTTTAAGTGGAGGCGCCCCCAGAGATCCCAATAACTTTAAATAGTAGTCGTGCAATCGCGGTGGGCGGACGGGATGGTATGGGGGCGTTGGGGGCGTTGGGGACGGTGGAGGCGGCTCGAGAATTAAGGAAGCGAAGATACGTAACGATAGTTTGGGTAAAGTCATCCGCTTGGCTGGCTCCATTATTGATTGCTGCCCAAATTCGTTCCGATCTAAACAAAAACATTGGCCCAGATTCGAGTCGTGGTTCGTGGCTCCTCTCCTCCATTATTGATTGATTGATTGACGCGTCTGCTGCTGCTGCTGCTGCTGCCGCTAGGACTGAGTGCCTGCTCGTCTGACAATTTGTCGCCTTGATTGATCGCATCATCGTTGCCAGACTCCACACTCGCCAGCACTTTCCATTTCTGTGGCAGGTTAAATATTCAAATGCTCCTCCAGCATTCTGCCACCGCGATGCTGTTTAGTTCTGATTTGACACTCATCTTGAATGCAAACGTTAATCCGAATATGGTCTATTTTACACTGGCACAAAAGAGTGCAGTGGGATGGGCATCCCATCTGTTCACGTTTGTCATGGGCTCCAATCTCCGAGTCTCTCGATTTCCAGTGCAGTATGGAACCTCTTGAAGCTGTCTGCTGTCATCTCGCGAGGATTCTGACTGGAGGATTCTGCAGCGTGTAACCTGCAATCCGGCATCCGCATTGATTTGCAAATTTTCAGCCTGACTTCAGCTTCGTGTCAAAGCACAGGGCACTCCTACTCCCACTCCCACTCCCCCTGCCCCTGCTTAAAGCTGCCATTGCACTTGCACTTGACATCCCCATGGCCTCATTCCGGCAAGGCAATGTCAGCGGCTTTGCATGGCTGAATGGATGAATCTCCGGATGGTAGACGGTGGATGGTGAGATGGTGGGATGGTGGGATGTGTTGGTGGGTGCCTGGTTGGCGGTGGTGACGGCCAGTGCGCTTCCATGGTGCTCTCTCACTTATTAGTTTGTGATTGGATGGATGCCTTTTTGCGGCATTATGCCGAGCCGTCGCTGGCTGCCACTCGCCGTGCCATTACTCCGGCTTGTTCTTGCTCCTTGTTCCTTGTTCCCTGTGCCTTGTTCCTTTTGCCATGTGCCTTGTCGATGCCATGATGATGCCACTTCATTAGCAACCCGCTCCGGGGCAGAGACTCAGGTTCAGATGAGTGCTTATGGAGGAGGCTCCAGTTTCCAGTTTTCAGCTTTCAGCTTTCAGTTTCAGTTCCAGCTCAGGTTTAGCATCATCTCGTATTCCATCTCTCTTGCTTTCCTTCTACTTCTTGCTCTCCTTCTGCATCTGCTTCCCCACTTCATCTCTGTCTATCGTTTATTTGCGCTTGTTTTCCCCCGTGCGGCTTTATTATTGTGTTCTGTGCCAATTTCCGCTGCCGACAAATGCGTTTTGTAAATAAAATGTCAAAAGGATTTTGCGAGCGAATCCCCTGTCTGAATGGTCTGGCCAGACGTTAAGCAGGAGAGTGGAGGGGCCTGGAGGGGCCTGGAGGGAGGAGTGAGCAAGTGGCTCCTGTCATCTTTTCATTTGTCGATTTGCCGCCTTACAGGGCCTCTAATTACAAGGTATGTATTTTATGGGCAAACACCGCGGGAATGACTCTCCACAATACGATGATAGTCCTGCCACGATGTATCCCGATGTATCCCGATGTATCGTTCCGTTTCCCGACTCGTGGCATTCCAGTTCCCCTTTTGCGGGACAGCACCCTGTATGTGAACCGTTAACTTGACGCGAAATTCTCGAATGCCAGAACAGATGTGGCCGCCTCGCCTTTAACTTGAGCTTAGCTGCCTTCTCCCTCCTTCCTTTCCTGTGTGGGCATGGGTATGGCCCCCTTTGATTTTAGAGCGTTTTCTTTGTACGAGTGTGTGTGTGTTTTTAGTTCGATTTTCGGGCATGCCACGCCCCCCGGGCTCCCGCAATGTCTCACTGCCGCTGGCACATTTATTGCCAAACGCATTTGCATGTAAATTATTGCATTTGGACGTTCCCTCAAAGGAAATGGCAATGGAATTATTGCCGGGCCATAATCATCAACCAAGGGCTGACGATATGGGGCAGGAGCCAGGGTGCAAGCGGGCACAGGGGCGACCACCGGCGGATGTGCCGTCGAGTGGTGTCGGGTCCCAAAAAAACCTCTCGAGTCTCTCCTCTGAGTATTGAAAGGGAATTCGATTTCAGCTTTAACACAACACAAACCACAAAGGAAAAGAGTTATTTTTTTGTTTAAATAATTTCCAGAATTTTTTGCAGCATTTGTTTGTACGATACGTATGTATATACGGGATGTATGGCACCTGCAATGCCGATAGGTACGTACTTTAGTAGATCCCATATATGTATCTAGTGTTTTGAGAGTTGCTCTTTTATCGTGAAGAAAACTATTGTATAACAACAGCCGTAATATCTACATACATATATTTTCTGCAAATATCTAAATAAATTTGAAGTAAAAACCCAATCAATCTTGGAGCAAAGTCCGCATTTATTTATGTGCCAATTATTCCCGACAGAATCCACAAATGGAAATGCATAAATTTTGGCAACACTAATCAAAGACAAAACCCTCCCTCGCCCCCTTCTACTCCCACTCCCACTCCCACTCGCACACTCCCCTCCTATCCCTTCCGATAGTTAATAAGAAATGTGCCAGCAGATGTGGAAAGGTCAAAGTAGTGCAAAAGTATAGGGATCGCGTCGGTTCGGGCACCGTTGGCTGATGGGATACAGGATGCAGGATACGAGCTGTATAACCAGCCACACTCAGCTTTGCATCTGCTCCTTTGCAGTGCTCTGACTATGGCTCTGGCTCTGGCTCTGGCTCTGGTATTTTCTGAGCTCTGGCTCTGGCTGTGGCTCTGGATGTAGCTCTGGCTGTGGCTCTGCCTTTGTCGTAAGCCAGAATACGTATAAACGATAAATGAAATGAAACAATTTCAATAAAGTTTTGGGTTACAACGAAATGCAAACCCGGAAACGGAAACTGCAAAACGAAGTAAAAGGCAAATTACGTTGGACTCTGTGTCCATCTCTGTGTGAGTGTCTGTGTGTGTGTATGTGTGTGTGTCATGCTCTTTCTGTTCGTGTCCTTTTTTGTGCATGTGTGTGAGGATATGAAAATATTGTAAATGAAAGCCGAGAGCCATGTAAATTGTGGCCATAAAAAGCCACAAAAGAACTGAGAGTGAGACAAAGTGGAAATGTTTAAAATAAACCCAGAATGAATGCTAAAATGCATAATATTTGTACCCTCACCAGAAGGCGACTATAAATCCGGCCAGAACTTTGCCACAACCACTGTCTCTCTCTCTCTCTCTCTCTGGGGATACTCATCCGATCAATATCTCCCTCCCCCAAAGGGGGGTAATCAATGGCATTCCAGCGGTGTGCAGGTGTTTATCGAATAGAGCTAGTGGCCATTCGTCGCTTAAATGGAATACTGTAGTCTGCAGAGTCCTGTTTATTAAAGAAGAAGGCAGTAGCCCACATCAGTAATACTATGTTTAAGTGCAGTCCTCCTTCGTTTTCCCCTGTACTTTTGGGCAGACAATATCTTTTAAGCACAGCTATGTATATGGAAACTGCTTTGATTACCAAGAATCTGCCTCTGAAATGATATGATATGCAAACGAGTCTGGCAGAAGTTTGAGTGCACAAGGCTCCCCGTCGGCCAGCCGAATAAAACTTTTTTCCCAACAAAATATTACTCATACGCTGTCTATGGCTGCGGAAAATATTACTCATACGCAGCCCGACACGACTTGGCCCAGGGGCAGCTTATTATCAACTGGCACTCAATTCTTGGGAGCAATTGACCAAGAAACAAAGAGGGCCAAGACTGGAGGACTGCTCCAGGTCTCAGCCCAGAGGAACACCTCAATTATCGACCATGGGGCAGGACCATGCTAAGGCCCAGGCCCCTGGATTGGATTGTTTGAGTTGGCATTTGGGCTATGCATGTCTGATATATGCGGCTTATGGAATTATCCGCCCAGATGACAGTTATGCCATCTGTATGCCGTAAGTCTCCTCCTGCTACGCTTCCTCCTGGACAGCACTGCAGTACGCTGCTCCAGTCTTAATCCCCATCCCCGTCCGCATCCCCACCTAATGAATGCATTTGGCCAAGCCAAACATTCCACGGAGGAACATTAAGGCGAAGGATACTTGAAATGTTGCTAGGATATGACGAAGACATTATGCGGTGGATGAGTAAGGTGGTTGGGCAGTGGCCTGGATGTGGCCCGGAGGTGGTTGTGGTGGGGGATTGGGTAATGGCCATTGCAATGGTATTGACAACAATGGCAGCGCAGCGGAGGGGCGGGGAGTGGGCCAATGCAAAATGCCGACCGGAAATGGGGAACAGGACACACACTAACACACACTCGCACACATAGATACCCCGCATAGGGATGTGTGAGCATACATATATCCAGCAAAGATGTTGAAAGTGGCAGCTGGACTATTTCTTAGCCTGAAAGCCGAAAGTTGACGCTGTAAATGGCAGGATGTGAGTGCGAGTGTGTGTGTGTATGCGAGGAGGAAGGACCAGCAGCCCATCCGATCCGATTCCTCTTGGTGCATTCGAACGGATAACCATTCCCGGGGAAAATTGCTTCAATATGCGTAGTGCATTAGCCGAGGTCGTTTTGCGTAAGTGCGCGCTTTTCCAACTACACGACCCTCCCTCCCTCGGGTACCCCCCCCCCCCACACACACACACACACACACACACACACACACACACACGCATAATTGACGGAGACTGGGTCCTGCCCAGAGCCGGGAACATCCTCTCCTGCAGCTGTCGCCAGCTATACCGCATCGGACGCTGCATCAGCAGAAATTTTCTTGAGGCAAATGTGTAGCCGGCAGCCAAGACGCCATCGATGCCATGACCATTCCCAATACTTACCCTCCTAATAAAGCTCTGACGATGATCACACGGATGATGATGATGATGATGATGACGATGGCGAGGATGATGATGGTATGTACTGGCGGTGGTGGTGGTGTGTAGCCTGGCGCAAAAAACCTTTATTCAAATTCAGCATTTTCATGGCACTGGCGTAAAATGATTTTATTGCTTCCTGACTGAATGACTTTTACAACCTCGCCTCAGATTCGCATTCAGATTAACCCAAATCAGATGCTTCCTCTGCAGCATTCAATCCTCCAACCCTTCTCCCACCAATGCCCAAGTTGCGGCACAAGAAGCCGCATAAGAAGCCGCTTCAAATTCAATCAAATTTCGCTGACCCCTACCGAGAGGTCCGATGAGCCGTAAGTGCACATTTCTGACTTATCATCTAGGATAATGGGGAGTAGCCTGAGTAAACACGATACCTCGATATGCAGATACCGTGGCATGGACAGCAGCCCACTTACACGAAGACCCATTCAGATCTATCGATCCTATCTTCCTACGAGTCTGTTTCCTTTCATGTAGCCCTAAATGAACGCATCGAAGCCTCGCGGAACTCAATTAACTGATTGGGACGAACGGCACCCGCGGGTGCCACAATTACTGTGTTCTGTTGCAGTTGGTCAGTAGACCAAATTTTGTTGGCAAACCCATAATGATGGCCTGGCCTTTGTGCTGGTATGCCCGTACTCATTGGCGAAGGTGGCGATAGGTGCAAAACTTCATCATCAGGACGGTCTAGTGGCAGCCGAACCTAATCATAATCTCCATCGTAATCGCTGTCGTAATCGTCATCGTAATCGTCATTATATATGTATGTGGTGGGCATGCATGTCTGTAATTATCGTAGTGAATGTTTTGCAATTGCATTCGTTTTGAGGTTTACTTTTGCGGTGGTAATCACTTTGCACTGCACAGGACGGAAATATATGAAAAACCACACTTATTATTCCTGATTATGATGTGATTATGCAAGCCATCCCGCACCCCCCCTTCCCCACACCGCGTGTGTGTGTGTGTTTGGGCAATGTGGATCTGCGTGGGTTTTTGGCTGTTTGGGTGTTTGGGTGTTTGGGTGTGGAAAATGTGTGTTTAATGAGGGGCAACTACCGCAGAATCGGCTTAAATCCAAACTAGCCAAGACTAGCGGAAATAGAGGCCAAAACTCAACCTCCTGGCACATACCCATACCTACACATATCTATACCTATATGCATATATTCGAGGGTGGACTTTCAGGTGTGGGAGAGAGGCAGAATTTAAAGTCAAAAATAATTCAAGCAGATAGTGCAAGAGTGGAAGAGCTGCCCCTGCCAAGGATATGTGACCCATAATCCAGAAGCCACTCAAAATGCTGGAACACTTAATTTTGGCCGAGCAAACTTTTGACTAGCGCCAGTTGCAAATGCTGCACGTGTCCTGCGTCCTGCGTCCTCCGTCCTGCGTCCTCCGACCTGCGTCCTGTACTCTGTGTCGGGCTGGGGTCGCTTGGCCCCAAAATGAATGTCTGTTCGTGGTAGGCCGCGGGGTGGCAGTTGGGGCTACGAAGTGGCCTCGTTTCAGACCTCGCTGCCACTGCTGCCACTGCTGCCATTATGCTCATCAGCATCGGCATCGTCATCGGCCCCACAGGGAGGGGGTGGTCCAAGCAGAGGCAGGTAAGTGCTGCTCCATGTGTGGCTACATCAGTCTGGCTTACCCGTTGCCAAAGCTCACCCACGTTGGGCACACGTGCACACGTGCACACTCTTGACCTTTATATCAATTTAAGCGAGCCAGTAAAACCATAATAAATTATTTCCCTTTGTTTTGCGTTCCGGTGAGGGAGTGCGCCCGAAAGCCCCTATCAAATTCTTTGGAAAACTGACGCACTGAAGCACACACACTGACCAGCCTGCATCCGTGTTCCCTGCCAGAGTGCAGTGGTCCACCGAGGGGAGAACGTTCTGGAACGAAGAACTGGATACACCACCACATGCACACGCGGGACAAAAACAAACTACCATTTTCATTGCATTGGCTATGCGTGCGTCGAAGATTTGGGATTGGGAAATAGTGTTCATAAAACGATATTCAATAAATATTAATGGGAACAATAGCTGGCCCGATATATCCTATTTGGATTCACTGTTGCTGAGAGCATAGTCCGAGAGCAATAGATCACTGGATTAGACCACTGGGTCTTCGGCTCTGATGTGCGGCTACTGGAGCGACATCATGAGCCAGCCAGCCATGGGTAATAATGTCAGCAACCCCCCCATTCATACGCCGTCGAATCAATACGTAAGTGAATCAGTATATAATTGTGGACATTCTATGTATTTTAAAATATATCTTCCTTCACAGAGGATCTTTGCCACAAACCGAGTCGTATCCGATTTCCCCCCGCCAGACGGAGTCCTATCCCGGCATTACCGAGGCGTATTCGAGACAGACCGAGACCTATCTCAACCAGACTGAATCGTATCCCAGCAGGACGGAAGTGCATTCCTTGCAAGATCAGAATATAGCAAGCCATCGTCATCCTTCGACCTGTCCATCGACAACAAGGACTTTGACAATGGCAACCAAGGGAGGAGCTACGCGGGCTACTACACTCTAGATAGATATCGTTGTTGCTAGGTTAAAGGTTATGTAAGGACCTAGAGAGTAGATACAAATGTTGTTGACTTGTTTATTTATTTATACTAAGCTATGTTTTTGATGAATAAAACTATTGAAAAATCATCCTTGCTGTATCCTGTATGGAGGAATCTATCCCGACTAAAAAAAGGCGTGGCACGCCCAGATCGGTTCACAAATTGCGGAGAAAACTAAATATATTTGATTGGGGAAAATGCCCTTGATCCTTGATAAGGACTCTATCAAATCAGGGACACTGTGATCGAAAGATCACAGGAAGTCACCGCACGCTCACATTGGCCCACAAATAGCCGAGAATATCTATATTTGGAGAAAATATCCGTGAGCCTTGGTCCTTGATAAGGACTCCATTAGACCAAGGATGTTATTCCGAACACAGGAAGCCGTCGCACGTCCCGATCGGGCCTCAGATAAGGGAGAAAAGAAGAAAGAAAAGAAAATATCCTTGATCCTAGCTCCTTGATAAGGAATGCAATAGATCAAGGATGCTATTCCAAACACAGGAAGTTTTGTTGTACAACAACAACCCTAAACCTGCGACCGCCCAAATGGCCAAAATCGAGAATTTCAAATCTGGGATACCAGGCGAACAGAAATCAGCAGCAAGCAACTTTAGAAATCTAAAAAAAAACTGTAGCATACTTTTGGAGATTGCAAAACGGGGGAAGGAAACAAATTTAAAAAAAAATTTTAAAAAACCAGCGACCTTCTGCTGATTTCTGTTCGCCTGGTATCCCAGATTTGAAATTCTCGTTTTCTGCGATTTGAGAAGTCGCAAGTTGAGAGTTGTTGTTGTGCAACAAATTGTTGACAACAACCACATTTGTTGTTTTCCCCGTTATTTGTGACCCGATCGGGACGCGCGACGGCTTTCTGAGATCGGAAAAATGTTCCTGATTTGTTGGAGTCCCTATCGAAGACTAAGGATCAAGGATATTTTCTCCAGAAATATATAAATTGTTTTCTCTCGTATTTGTGAGAAAACAACAAATGTGGTTGGATCAGATAAATGTCCTTGATCCTTCGGTAAGGACTCCAACAGCCCCATGCATACATATTCAGTTTTCTCTGCTATTTGTGGGTGAAAAAATGCCACTGATTTTATGAAGTCCCTATCAAGGATCAAGGACATTTTCCCCAATCAAAATATTTAGTTTTGCCCGCTATTTGTGAACCGATCTGGGCGTGCCGCGCCTTTTTGTAATCGGGATATATTCCCTCCTACAGAAAACAGAAAGGATGATATTTCAATAGTTTTATTCTTCAAAACTTAGCTCAGTTAAAACAATACAATAAACAAACAGGTTTGTATTTGTATCTACTATCTAAATAAATGAACGCGTTTATCCTTAAACCTAACAACAACGATATCAATCTAGAGTCTAGTTGCCAGCGTAGCCTCTCCCTTGGTTGCCATAGTCAAAGTCCTTGTTGTCGATTTACAGGTCGAAGGATGACGATGGCTTGTTAGGATCGGATCTTGCAAGCACCCCTTGCTTCTTCTCTCCTGCTGGGATACGATTCTGTCATCTCGGGATCGTGGCCCCTTGAGCAGGAGCCGGCGATGTTCGTGATGTGAGCTGGTGCGGTGCCTGCAGTGGACAGCCGTCAACGAGAGCAAGACCAGACGGGAGAAGCCCCTGATAAACGATGGTGGGCATAACGCTGTAAGCGGGAGCTCATCCCTGATCACTGGAGGGGGCGACCTGCAAGATTTGAGATACGTAAGTGAATCAGTATATAATTGTGGACATATGTAAAAATATTTCTTCCTTCACAGAGGAATTATGTACCCTACTCTTCGCCACAAACCGATTCGTATCCGATTTCCCGCCGCCATACGGAGTACTATTCAAGCATTACCTAGGCGTATTCGACGCACCCCGAGACCTATCCCCACCAGACAGAATCGTATCCCAGCAGCACAGAAGCGACATGGCCATCGACAATATGGACAACATGACTATGGCAACCAAGCGATTGGCCACGCGAGCTACCAGATTCTAGATAGATATCGCTGTTATTAGGTTTAAGATAGATACAAATGCTTTCCACTTGCTCATTTATATATACAAATCTTAGTTTTGATGAATAAAATGATTGCAAAATGATTCATGCAAAGACTCGGGGAAATATTGGGTTGGGTCGCAGGATCAAGGATAGCACCTACCGATCTGGCCGAATTTGTCAGCCTTCTGATGATTCGGATATTCATATCTTTAAGATACTGGGTTTTTCTGTACGGTACGGCTTGGTTCCAAGCTTGGTTCCGGGTACGGCAGCCGATCGGGGCGTGGCATGCCGTTTCGTGATCGGCAGAGTCCTGCCAATCGACTGCCATCAGAAAAAAGGACATTCACTTTTTCACGATTTTCGCAAAAAATCATGATGGTCGTCGAAGATTTGGGATTGGGAAATAGTGTTCATAAAACGATATTCAATAAATATTAATGGGAACAATAGCTGGCCCGATATATCCTATTTGGATTCACTGTTGCTGAGAGCATAGTCCGAGAGCAATAGATCACTGGATTAGACCACTGGGTCTTCGGCTCTGATGTGCGGCTACTGGAGCGACATCATGAGCCAGCCAGCCATGGGTAATAATGTCAGCAACCCCCCCATTCATACGCCGTCGAATCAATACGTAAGTGAATCAGTATATAATTGTGGACATTCTATGTATTTTAAAATATATCTTCCTTCACAGAGGATCTTTGCCACAAACCGAGTCGTATCCGATTTCCCCCCGCCAGACGGAGTCCTATCCCGGCATTACCGAGGCGTATTCGAGACAGACCGAGACCTATCTCAACCAGACTGAATCGTATCCCAGCAGGACGGAAGTGCATTCCTTGCAAGATCAGAATATAGCAAGCCATCGTCATCCTTCGACCTGTCCATCGACAACAAGGACTTTGACAATGGCAACCAAGGGAGGAGCTACGCGGGCTACTACACTCTAGATAGATATCGTTGTTGCTAGGTTAAAGGTTATGTAAGGACCTAGAGAGTAGATACAAATGTTGTTGACTTGTTTATTTATTTATACTAAGCTATGTTTTTGATGAATAAAACTATTGAAAAATCATCCTTGCTGTATCCTGTATGGAGGAATCTATCCCGACTAAAAAAAGGCGTGGCACGCCCAGATCGGTTCACAAATTGCGGAGAAAACTAAATATATTTGATTGGGGAAAATGCCCTTGATCCTTGATAAGGACTCTATCAAATCAGGGACACTGTGATCGAAAGATCACAGGAAGTCACCGCACGCTCACATTGGCCCACAAATAGCCGAGAATATCTATATTTGGAGAAAATATCCGTGAGCCTTGGTCCTTGATAAGGACTCCATTAGACCAAGGATGTTATTCCGAACACAGGAAGCCGTCGCACGTCCCGATCGGGCCTCAGATAAGGGAGAAAAGAAGAAAGAAAAGAAAATATCCTTGATCCTAGCTCCTTGATAAGGAATGCAATAGATCAAGGATGCTATTCCAAACACAGGAAGTTTTGTTGTACAACAACAACCCTAAACCTGCGACCGCCCAAATGGCCAAAATCGAGAATTTCAAATCTGGGATACCAGGCGAACAGAAATCAGCAGCAAGCAACTTTAGAAATCTAAAAAAAAACTGTAGCATACTTTTGGAGATTGCAAAACGGGGGAAGGAAACAAATTTAAAAAAAAATTTTAAAAAACCAGCGACCTTCTGCTGATTTCTGTTCGCCTGGTATCCCAGATTTGAAATTCTCGTTTTCTGCGATTTGAGAAGTCGCAAGTTGAGAGTTGTTGTTGTGCAACAAATTGTTGACAACAACCACATTTGTTGTTTTCCCCGTTATTTGTGACCCGATCGGGACGCGCGACGGCTTTCTGAGATCGGAAAAATGTTCCTGATTTGTTGGAGTCCCTATCGAAGACTAAGGATCAAGGATATTTTCTCCAGAAATATATAAATTGTTTTCTCTCGTATTTGTGAGAAAACAACAAATGTGGTTGGATCAGATAAATGTCCTTGATCCTTCGGTAAGGACTCCAACAGCCCCATGCATACATATTCAGTTTTCTCTGCTATTTGTGGGTGAAAAAATGCCACTGATTTTATGAAGTCCCTATCAAGGATCAAGGACATTTTCCCCAATCAAAATATTTAGTTTTGCCCGCTATTTGTGAACCGATCTGGGCGTGCCGCGCCTTTTTGTAATCGGGATATATTCCCTCCTACAGAAAACAGAAAGGATGATATTTCAATAGTTTTATTCTTCAAAACTTAGCTCAGTTAAAACAATACAATAAACAAACAGGTTTGTATTTGTATCTACTATCTAAATAAATGAACGCGTTTATCCTTAAACCTAACAACAACGATATCAATCTAGAGTCTAGTTGCCAGCGTAGCCTCTCCCTTGGTTGCCATAGTCAAAGTCCTTGTTGTCGATTTACAGGTCGAAGGATGACGATGGCTTGTTAGGATCGGATCTTGCAAGCACCCCTTGCTTCTTCTCTCCTGCTGGGATACGATTCTGTCATCTCGGGATCGTGGCCCCTTGAGCAGGAGCCGGCGATGTTCGTGATGTGAGCTGGTGCGGTGCCTGCAGTGGACAGCCGTCAACGAGAGCAAGACCAGACGGGAGAAGCCCCTGATAAACGATGGTGGGCATAACGCTGTAAGCGGGAGCTCATCCCTGATCACTGGAGGGGGCGACCTGCAAGATTTGAGATACGTAAGTGAATCAGTATATAATTGTGGACATATGTAAAAATATTTCTTCCTTCACAGAGGAATTATGTACCCTACTCTTCGCCACAAACCGATTCGTATCCGATTTCCCGCCGCCATACGGAGTACTATTCAAGCATTACCTAGGCGTATTCGACGCACCCCGAGACCTATCCCCACCAGACAGAATCGTATCCCAGCAGCACAGAAGCGACATGGCCATCGACAATATGGACAACATGACTATGGCAACCAAGCGATTGGCCACGCGAGCTACCAGATTCTAGATAGATATCGCTGTTATTAGGTTTAAGATAGATACAAATGCTTTCCACTTGCTCATTTATATATACAAATCTTAGTTTTGATGAATAAAATGATTGCAAAATGATTCATGCAAAGACTCGGGGAAATATTGGGTTGGGTCGCAGGATCAAGGATAGCACCTACCGATCTGGCCGAATTTGTCAGCCTTCTGATGATTCGGATATTCATATCTTTAAGATACTGGGTTTTTCTGTACGCTATATCTCTGCAATACGGCAGCCGATCGGGGCGTGGCATGCCGTTTCGTGATCGGCAGAGTCCTGCCAATCGACTGCCATCAGAAAAAAGGACATTCACTTTTTCATGGTTTTCGCAAAAAATCATGATGGTTACATCATTAAATTTTCAAAAAATCGGCCTCATTTTAGAAGTCGAGATTTTGATGCCGATCGACAGTATGGATCCTCGCGATCCTGGGAATGTAGGTCCCTCACCGATCTGGCCCAATTTGTCAGAGATATAGCCTTCCGAAGATTCGGATATTCATATCTTGAAGATACTGGGTTTTTCTGTACGCCATATCTCTGCAATACGGCAGCCGATCGGGGCGTGGCATGCCGTTTCGTGATCGGCAGAGTCCTGCCAATCGACTGCCATCAGAAAAAAGGACATTCACTTTTTCACGATTTTCGCAAAAAATCATGATGGTTACATCATTAAATTTTCAAAAAATCGGCCTCATTTTAGAAGTCGAGATTTTGGTGCCGATCGACAGTCTGGATCCTCGCGATCCTGGGAATGTAGGTCCTTCACCGATCTGACCCTATTTGTCAGAGATATCGCCTTCCGAAGACTCGGATATTCATATCTTTAAGATACTGGGTTTTTCTGTACGCCTTATCTCTGCAATACGGCAGCCGATCGGGGCGTGGCATGCCGTTTCGTGATCGGCAGAGTCCTGCCAATCGACTGCCATCAGAAAAAAGGACATTCACTTTTTCACGATTTTCGCAAAAAATCATGATGGTTACATCATTAAATTTTCAAAAAATCGGCCTCATTTTAGAAGTCGAGATTTTGATGCCGATCGACAGTATGGATCCTCGCGATCCTGGGAATGTAGGTCCCTCACCGATCTGGCCCAATTTGCCTTCCGAAGATTCGGATATTCATATCTTTAAGATACTGGGTTTTTCTGTACGTTATATCTCTGCAATACGGCAGCCGATCGGGGCGTGGCATGCCGTTTCGTGATCGGCAGAGTCCTGCCAATCGACTGCCATCAGAAAAAAGGACATTCACTTTTTCACGATTTTCGCAAAAAATCATGATGGTTACATCATTAAATTTTCAAAAATCGGCCTCATTTTAGAAGTCGAGATTTTGATGCCGATCGACAGTATGGATCCTCGCGATCCTGGGAATGTAGGTCCCTCACCGATCTGGCCCAATTTGCCTTCCGAAGATTCGGATATTCATATCTTTAAGATACTGGGTTTTTCTGTACGTTATATCTCTGCAATACGGCAGCCGATCGGGGCGTGGCATGCCGTTTCGTGATCGGCAGAGTCCTGCCAATCGACTGCCATCAGAAAAAAGGACATTCACTTTTTCACGATTTTCGCAAAAAATCATGATGGTTACATCATTAAATTTTCAAAAAATCGGCCTCATTTTAGAAGTCGAGATTTTGGTGCCGATCGACAGTCTGGATCCTCGCGATCCTGGGAATGTAGGTCCCTCACCGATCTGGCCCAATTTGTCAGAGATATAGCCTTCCGAAGATTCGGATATTCATATCTTTAAGATACTGGGTTTTTCTGTACGCCATAGCTCTGCAATACGGCAGCCGATCGGGGCGTGGCATGCCGTTTCGTGATCGGCAGAGTCCTGCCAATCGACTGCCATCAGAAAAAAGGACTTTCACTTTTTCACGATTTTCGCAAAAAATCATGATGGTTACATCATTAAATTTTCAAAAAATCGGCCTCATTTTAGAAGTCGAGATTTTGGTGCCGATCGACAGTCTGGATCCTCGCGATCCTGGGAATGTAGGTCCCTCACCGATCTGGCCCAATTTGTCAGAGATATAGCCTTCCGAAGATTCGGATATTCATATCTTTAAGATACTGGGTTTTTCTGTACGCCATAGCTCTGCAATACGGCAGCCGATCGGGGCGTGGCATGCCGTTTCGTGATCGGCAGAGTCCTGCCAATCGACTGCCATCAGAAAAAAGGACATTCACTTTTTCACGATTTTCGCAAAAAATCATGATGGTTACATCATTAAATTTTCAAAAAATCGGCCTCATTTTAGAAGTCGAGATTTTGATGCCGATCGACAGTATGGATCCTCGCGATCCTGGGAATGTAGGTCCCTCACCGATCTGGCCCAATTTGTCAGAGATATAGCCTTCCGAAGATTCGGATATTCATATCTTTAAGATACTGGGTTTTTCTGTACGCCATAGCTCTGCAATACGGCAGCCGATCGGGGCGTGGCATGCCGTTTCGTGATCGGCAGAGTCCTGCCAATCGACTGCCATCAGAAAAAAGGACATTCACTTTTTCACGATTTTCGCAAAAAATCATGATGGTTACATCATTAAATTTTCAAAAAATCGGCCTCATTTTAGAAGTCGAGATTTTGGTGCCGATCGACAGTCTGGATCCTCGCGATCCTGGGAATGTAGGTCCTTCACCGATCTGACCCTATTTGTCAGAGATATCGCCTTCCGAAGACTCGGATATTCATATCTTTAAGATACTGGGTTTTTCTGTACGCCTTATCTCTGCAATACGGCAGCCGATCGGGGCGTGGCATGCCGTTTCGTGATCGGCAGAGTCCTGCCAATCGACTGCCATCAGAAAAAAGGACATTCACTTTTTCACGATTTTCGCAAAAAATCATGATGGTTAGTTACATCATTAAATTTTCAAAAAATCGGCCTCATTTTCGATGTCGAGATTTTGATGCCGATCGACAGTATGGATCCTCGCGATCCTGGGAATGTAGGTCCCTCACCGATCTGGCCCAATTTGCCTTCCGAAGATTCGGATATTCATATCTTTAAGATACTGGGTTTTTCTGTACGTTATATCTCTGCAATACGGCAGCCGATCGGGGCGTGGCATGCCGTTTCGTGATCGGCAGAGTCCTGCCAATCGACTGCCATCAGAAAAAAGGACATTCACTTTTTCACGATTTTCGCAAAAAATCATGATGGTTAAATCATTAAATTTTCAAAAAATCGGTCTCATTTTAGAAGTCGAGATTTTGATGCCGATCGACAGTATGGATCCTCGCGATCCTGGGCCAGTTTGTCCTTCACCGATCTGACCCTATTTGTCAGAGATATCGCCTTCCGAAGACTCGGATATTCATATCTTTAAGATACTGGGTTTTTCTGTACGCCATATTTCTGCAATACGGCAGCCGATCGGGGCGTGGCATGCCGTTTCGTGATCGGCAGAGTCCTGCCAATCGACTGCCATCAGAAAAAAGGACATTCACTTTTTCACGATTTTCGCAAAAAATCATGATGGTTACATCATTAAATTTTCAAAAAATCGGCCTCATTTTCGAAGTCGAGATTTTGATGCCGATCGACAGTATGGATCCTCGCGATCCTGGGAATGTAGGTCCCTCACCGATCTGGCCCAATTTGTCAGAGATATAGCCTTCCGAAGATTCGGATATTCATATCTTTAAGATACTGGGTTTTTCTGTACGCCATAGCTCTGCAATACGGCAGCCGATCGGGGCGTGGCATGCCGTTTCGTGATCGGCAGAGTCCTGCCAATCGACTGCCATCAGAAAAAAGGACATTCACTTTTTCACGATTTTCGCAAAAAATCATGATGGTTACATCATTAAATTTTCAAAAAATCGGCCTCATTTTAGAAGTCGAGATTTTGATGCCGATCGACAGTATGGATCCCCACGGTCCTGGGACAGTTTGTCCTTCACCGATCTGGCCCAATTTGTCAGAGATATAGCCTTCCGAAGACTCGGATATTCATATCTTTAAGATACTGGGTTTTTCTGTACGCTATATCTGTGCAATACGGCAGCCGATCGGGGCGTGGCATGCCGTTTCGTGATCGGCAGAGTCCTGCCAATCGACTGCCATCAGAAAAAAGGACATTCACTTTTTCACGATTTTCGCAAAAAATCATGATGGTTAAATCATTAAATTTTCAAAAAATCGGTCTCATTTTAGAAGTCGAGATTTTGATGCCGATCGACAGTATGGATCCTCGCGATCCTGGGCCAGTTTGTCCTTCACCGATCTGACCCTATTTGTCAGAGATATCGCCTTCCGAAGACTCGGATATTCATATCTTTAAGATACTGGGTTTTTCTGTACGCCATATTTCTGCAATACGGCAGCCGATCGGGGCGTGGCATGCCGTTTCGTGATCGGCAGAGTCCTGCCAATCGACTGCCATCAGAAAAAAGGACATTCACTTTTTCACGATTTTCGCAAAAAATCATGATGGTTACATCATTAAATTTTCAAAAAATCGGCCTCATTTTCGAAGTCGAGATTTTGATGCCGATCGACAGTATGGATCCTCGCGATCCTGGGAATGTAGGTCCCTCACCGATCTGGCCCAATTTGTCAGAGATATAGCCTTCCGAAGATTCGGATATTCATATCTTTAAGATACTGGGTTTTTCTGTACGCCATAGCTCTGCAATACGGCAGCCGATCGGGGCGTGGCATGCCGTTTCGTGATCGGCAGAGTCCTGCCAATCGACTGCCATCAGAAAAAAGGACATTCACTTTTTCACGATTTTCGCAAAAAATCATGATGGTTACATCATTAAATTTTCAAAAAATCGGCCTCATTTTAGAAGTCGAGATTTTGATGCCGATCGACAGTATGGATCCTCGCGATCCTGGGAATGTAGGTCCCTCACCGATCTGGCCCAATTTGCCTTCCGAAGATTCGGATATTCATATCTTTAAGATACTGGGTTTTTCTGTACGTTATATCTCTGCAATACGGCAGCCGATCGGGGCGTGGCATGCCGTTTCGTGATCGGCAGAGTCCTGCCAATCGACTGCCATCAGAAAAAAGGACATTCACTTTTTCACGATTTTCGCAAAAAATCATGATGGTTACATCATTAAATTTTCAAAAAATCGGCCTCATTTTAGAAGTCGAGATTTTGGTGCCGATCGACAGTCTGGATCCTCGCGATCCTGGGAATGTAGGTCCCTCACCGATCTGGCCCAATTTGTCAGAGATATAGCCTTCCGAAGATTCGGATATTCATATCTTTAAGATACTGGGTTTTTCTGTACGCCATAGCTCTGCAATACGGCAGCCGATCGGGGCGTGGCATGCCGTTTCGTGATCGGCAGAGTCCTGCCAATCGACTGCCATCAGAAAAAGGACATTCACTTTTTCACGATTTTCGCAAAAAATCATGATGGTTACATCATTAAATTTTCAAAAAATCGGCCTCATTTTAGAAGTCGAGATTTTGGTGCCGATCGACAGTCTGGATCCTCGCGATCCTGGGAATGTAGGTCCTTCACCGATCTGACCCTATTTGTCAGAGATATCGCCTTCCGAAGACTCGGATATTCATATCTTTAAGATACTGGGTTTTTCTGTACGCCTTATCTCTGCAATACGGCAGCCGATCGGGGCGTGGCATGCCGTTTCGTGATCGGCAGAGTCCTGCCAATCGACTGCCATCAGAAAAAAGGACATTCACTTTTTCACGATTTTCGCAAAAAATCATGATGGTTACATCATTAAATTTTCAAAAAATCGGCCTCATTTTAGAAGTCGAGATTTTGATGCCGATCGACAGTATGGATCCTCGCGATCCTGGGAATGTAGGTCCCTCACCGATCTGGCCCAATTTGTCAGAGATATAGCCTTCCGAAGATTCGGATATTCATATCTTTAAGATACTGGGTTTTTCTGTACGCCATAGCTCTGCAATACGGCAGCCGATCGGGGCGTGGCATGCCGTTTCGTGATCGGCAGAGTCCTGCCAATCGACTGCCATCAGAAAAAAGGACATTCACTTTTTCACGATTTTCGCAAAAAATCATGATGGTTACATCATTAAATTTTCAAAAAATCGGCCTCATTTTAGAAGTCGAGATTTTGATGCCGATCGACAGTATGGATCCTCGCGATCCTGGGAATGTAGGTCCCTCACCGATCTGGCCCAATTTGTCATAGATATAGCCTTCCGAAGATTCGGATATTCATATCTTTAAGATACTGGGTTTTTCTGTACGCCATAGCTCTGCAATACGGCAGCCGATCGGGGCGTGGCATGCCGTTTCGTGATCGGCAGAGTCCTGCCAATCGACTGCCATCAGAAAAAAGGACATTCACTTTTTCACGATTTTCGCAAAAAATCATGATGGTTACATCATTAAATTTTCAAAAAATCGGCCTCATTTTAGAAGTCGAGATTTTGATGCCGATCGACAGTATGGATCCTCGCGATCCTGGGAATGTAGGTCCCTCACCGATCTGGCCCAATTTGCCTTCCGAAGATTCGGATATTCATATCTTTAAGATACTGGGTTTTTCTGTACGTTATATCTCTGCAATACGGCAGCCGATCGGGGCGTGGCATGCCGTTTCGTGATCGGCAGAGTCCTGCCAATCGACTGCCATCAGAAAAAAGGACATTCACTTTTTCACGATTTTCGCAAAAAATCATGATGGTTACATCATTAAATTTTCAAAAAATCGGCCTCATTTTAGAAGTCGAGATTTTGGTGCCGATCGACAGTCTGGATCCTCGCGATCCTGGGAATGTAGGTCCCTCACCGATCTGGCCTAATTTGTCAGAGATATAGCCTTCCGAAGATTCGGATATTCATATCTTTAAGATACTGGGTTTTTCTGTACGCCATAGCTCTGCAATACGGCAGCCGATCGGGGCGTGGCATGCCGTTTCGTGATCGGCAGAGTCCTGCCAATCGACTGCCATCAGAAAAAAGGACATTCACTTTTTCACGATTTTCGCAAAAAATCATGATGGTTACATCATTAAATTTTCAAAAAATCGGCCTCATTTTCGAAGTCGAGATTTTGATGCCGATCGACAGTATGGATCCTCGCGATCCTGGGAATGTAGGTCCCTCACCGATCTGGCCCAATTTGTCAGAGATATAGCCTTCCGAAGATTCGGATATTCATATCTTTAAGATACTGGGTTTTTCTGTACGCCATAGCTCTGCAATACGGCAGCCGATCGGGGCGTGGCATGCCGTTTCGTGATCGGCAGAGTCCTGCCAATCGACTGCCATCAGAAAAAAGGACATTCACTTTTTCACGATTTTCGCAAAAAATCATGATGGTTACATCATTAAATTTTCAAAAAATCGGCCTCATTTTAGAAGTCGAGATTTTGATGCCGATCGACAGTATGGATCCTCGCGATCCTGGGAATGTAGGTCCCTCACCGATCTGGCCCAATTTGCCTTCCGAAGATTCGGATATTCATATCTTTAAGATACTGGGTTTTTCTGTACGTTATATCTCTGCAATACGGCAGCCGATCGGGGCGTGGCATGCCGTTTCGTGATCGGCAGAGTCCTGCCAATCGACTGCCATCAGAAAAAAGGACATTCACTTTTTCACGATTTTCGCAAAAAATCATGATGGTTACATCATTAAATTTTCAAAAAATCGGCCTCATTTTAGAAGTCGAGATTTTGGTGCCGATCGACAGTCTGGATCCTCGCGATCCTGGGAATGTAGGTCCCTCACCGATCTGGCCCAATTTGTCAGAGATATAGCCTTCCGAAGATTCGGATATTCATATCTTTAAGATACTGGGTTTTTCTGTACGCCATAGCTCTGCAATACGGCAGCCGATCGGGGCGTGGCATGCCGTTTCGTGATCGGCAGAGTCCTGCCAATCGACTGCCATCAGAAAAAAGGACATTCACTTTTTCACGATTTTCGCAAAAAATCATGATGGTTAGTTACATCATTAAATTTTCAAAAAATCGGCCTCATTTTCGATGTCGAGATTTTGATGCCGATCGACAGTATGGATCCTCGCGATCCTGGGAATGTAGGTCCCTCACCGATCTGGCCCAATTTGCCTTCCGAAGATTCGGATATTCATATCTTTAAGATACTGGGTTTTTCTGTACGTTATATCTCTGCAATACGGCAGCCGATCGGGGCGTGGCATGCCGTTTCGTGATCGGCAGAGTCCTGCCAATCGACTGCCATCAGAAAAAAGGACATTCACTTTTTCACGATTTTCGCAAAAAATCATGATGGTTAAATCATTAAATTTTCAAAAAATCGGTCTCATTTTAGAAGTCGAGATTTTGATGCCGATCGACAGTATGGATCCTCGCGATCCTGGGCCAGTTTGTCCTTCACCGATCTGACCCTATTTGTCAGAGATATCGCCTTCCGAAGACTCGGATATTCATATCTTTAAGATACTGGGTTTTTCTGTACGCCATATTTCTGCAATACGGCAGCCGATCGGGGCGTGGCATGCCGTTTCGTGATCGGCAGAGTCCTGCCAATCGACTGCCATCAGAAAAAAGGACATTCACTTTTTCACGATTTTCGCAAAAAATCATGATGGTTACATCATTAAATTTTCAAAAAATCGGCCTCATTTTCGAAGTCGAGATTTTGATGCCGATCGACAGTATGGATCCTCGCGATCCTGGGAATGTAGGTCCCTCACCGATCTGGCCCAATTTGTCAGAGATATAGCCTTCCGAAGATTCGGATATTCATATCTTTAAGATACTGGGTTTTTCTGTACGCCATAGCTCTGCAATACGGCAGCCGATCGGGGCGTGGCATGCCGTTTCGTGATCGGCAGAGTCCTGCCAATCGACTGCCATCAGAAAAAAGGACATTCACTTTTTCACGATTTTCGCAAAAAATCATGATGGTTACATCATTAAATTTTCAAAAAATCGGCCTCATTTTAGAAGTCGAGATTTTGATGCCGATCGACAGTATGGATCCCCACGGTCCTGGGACAGTTTGTCCTTCACCGATCTGGCCCAATTTGTCAGAGATATAGCCTTCCGAAGACTCGGATATTCATATCTTTAAGATACTGGGGTTTTCTGTACGCTATATCTGTGCAATACGGCAGCCGATCGGGGCGTGGCATGCCGTTTCGTGATCGGCAGAGTCCTGCCAATCGACTGCCATCAGAAAAAAGGACATTCACTTTTTCACGATTTTCGCAAAAAATCATGATGGTTACATCATTAAATTTTCAAAAAATCGGCCTCATTTTAGAAGTCGAGATTTTGATGCCGATCGACAGTATGGATCCCCACGGTCCTGGGAGAGTTTGTCCTTCACCGATCTGGCTCAATTTGTCAGAGATATAGCCTTCCGAAGACTCGGATATTCATATCTTTAAGATACTGGGTTTTTCTGTACGCTATATCTGTGCAATACGGCAGCCGATCGGGGCGTGGCATGCCGTTTCGTGATCGGCAGAGTCCTGCCAATCGACTGCCATCAGAAAAAAGGACATTCACTTTTTCACGATTTTCGCAAAAAATCATGATGGTTACATCATTAAATTTTCAAAAAATCGGTCTCATTTTAGAAGTCTAGTTTTGATGCCGATCGACAGTATGGATCCTCGCGATCCTGGGCCAGTTTGTCCTTCACCGATCTGACCCTATTTGTCAGAGATATCGACTTCCGAAGACTCGGATATTCATATCTTTAAGATACTGGGTTTTTCTGTACGCCTTATCTCTGCAATACGGCAGCCGATCGGGGCGTGGCATGCCGTTTCGTGATCGGCAGAGTCCTGCCAATCGACTGCCATCAGAAAAAAGGACATTCACTTTTTCACGATTTTCGCAAAAAATCATGATGGTTACATCATTAAATTTTCAAAAAATCGGCCTCATTTTAGAAGTCGAGATTTTGATGCCGATCGACAGTCTGGATCCTCGCGATCCTGGGAATGTAGGTCCCTCACCGATCTGGCCCAATTTGTCAGAGATATAGCCTTCCGAAGATTCGGATATTCATATCTTTAAGATACTGGGTTTTTCTGTACGCCATATCTCTGCAATACGGCAGCCGATCGGGGCGTGGCATGCCGTTTCGTGATCGGCAGAGTCCTGCCAATCGACTGCCATCAGAAAAAAGGACATTCACTTTTTCACGATTTTCGCAAAAAATCATGATGGTTACATCATTAAATTTTCAAAAAATCGGCCTCATTTTAGAAGTCGAGATTTTGATGCCGATCGACAGTATGGATCCCCACGGTCCTGGGAATGTAGGTCCTTCACCGATCTGGCCCAATTTGTCAGAGATATCGCCTTCCGAAGACTCGGATATTCATATCTTTAAGATACTGGGTTTTTCTGTACGCTATATCTGTGCAATACGGCAGCCGATCGGGGCGTGGCATGCCGTTTCGTGATCGGCAGAGTCCTGCCAATCGACTGCCATCAGAAAAAAGGACATTCACTTTTTCACGATTTTCGCAAAAAATCATGATGGTTACATCATTAAATTTTCAAAAAATCGGCCTCATTTTAGAAGTCGAGATTTTGATGCCGATCGACAGTATGGATCCCCACGGTCCTGGGAGAGTTTGTCCTTCACCGATCTGGCTCAATTTGTCAGAGATATAGCCTTCCGAAGACTCGGATATTCATATCTTTAAGATACTGGGTTTTTCTGTACGCTATATCTGTGCAATACGGCAGCCGATCGGGGCGTGGCATGCCGTTTCGTGATCGGCAGAGTCCTGCCAATCGACTGCCATCAGAAAAAAGGACATTCACTTTTTCACGATTTTCGCAAAAAATCATGATGGTTACATCATTAAATTTTCAAAAAATCGGTCTCATTTTAGAAGTCTAGTTTTGATGCCGATCGACAGTATGGATCCTCGCGATCCTGGGCCAGTTTGTCCTTCACCGATCTGACCCTATTTGTCAGAGATATCGACTTCCGAAGACTCGGATATTCATATCTTTAAGATACTGGGTTTTTCTGTACGCCTTATCTCTGCAATACGGCAGCCGATCGGGGCGTGGCATGCCGTTTCGTGATCGGCAGAGTCCTGCCAATCGACTGCCATCAGAAAAAAGGACATTCACTTTTTCACGATTTTCGCAAAAAATCATGATGGTTACATCATTAAATTTTCAAAAAATCGGCCTCATTTTAGAAGTCGAGATTTTGATGCCGATCGACAGTCTGGATCCTCGCGATCCTGGGAATGTAGGTCCCTCACCGATCTGGCCCAATTTGTCAGAGATATAGCCTTCCGAAGACTCGGATATTCATATCTTTAAGATACTGGGGTTTTCTGTACGCTATATCTGTGCAATACGGCAGCCGATCGGGGCGTGGCATGCCGTTTCGTGATCGGCAGAGTCCTGCCAATCGACTGCCATCAGAAAAAAGGACATTCACTTTTTCACGATTTTCGCAAAAAATCATGATGGTTACATCATTAAATTTTCAAAAAATCGGCCTCATTTTAGAAGTCGAGATTTTGATGCCGATCGACAGTATGGATCCTCGCGATCCTGGGAATGTAGGTCCCTCACCGATCTGGCCCAATTTGCCTTCCGAAGATTCGGATATTCATATCTTTAAGATACTGGGTTTTTCTGTACGTTATATCTCTGCAATACGGCAGCCGATCGGGGCGTGGCATGCCGTTTCGTGATCGGCAGAGTCCTGCCAATCGACTGCCATCAGAAAAAAGGACATTCACTTTTTCACGATTTTCGCAAAAAATCATGATGGTTACATCATTAAATTTTCAAAAAATCGGCCTCATTTTAGAAGTCGAGATTTTGGTGCCGATCGACAGTCTGGATCCTCGCGATCCTGGGAATGTAGGTCCCTCACCGATCTGGCCCAATTTGTCAGAGATATAGCCTTCCGAAGATTCGGATATTCATATCTTTAAGATACTGGGTTTTTCTGTACGCCATAGCTCTGCAATACGGCAGCCGATCGGGGCGTGGCATGCCGTTTCGTGATCGGCAGAGTCCTGCCAATCGACTGCCATCAGAAAAAAGGACATTCACTTTTTCACGATTTTCGCAAAAAATCATGATGGTTACATCATTAAATTTTCAAAAAATCGGCCTCATTTTAGAAGTCGAGATTTTGATGCCGATCGACAGTATGGATCCCCACGGTCCTGGGAATGTAGGTCCTTCACCGATCTGGCCCAATTTGTCAGAGATATCGCCTTCCGAAGACTCGGATATTCATATCTTTAAGATACTGGGTTTTTCTGTACGCTATATCTCTTCAATACGGAAGCCGATCGCGGTGTGGCATGCCGTTTCGTGATCGGCAGAGTCCTGCCAATCGACTGCCATCAGAAAAAAGGACATTCACTTTTTCACGATTTTCGCAAAAAATCATGATGGTTACATCATTAAATTTTCAAAAAATCGGCCTCATTTTAGAAGTCGAGATTTTGATGCCGATCGACAGTATGGATCCCCACGGTCCTGGGAATGTAGGTCCTTCACCGATCTGGCCCAATTTGTCAGAGATATCGCCTTCCTAAGACTCGGATATTCATATCTTTAAGATACTGGGTTTTTCTGTACGTTATATCTCTGCAATACGGCAGCCGATCGGGGCGTGGCATGCCGTTTCGTGATCGGCAGAGTCCTGCCAATCGACTGCCATCAGAAAAAAGGACATTCACTTTTTCACGATTTTCGCAAAAAATCATCATTAAATTTTCAAAAAATCGGCCTCATTTTAGAAGTCGAGATTTTGATGCCGATCGACAGTCTGGATCCTCGCGATCCTGGGACAGTTTATCCCTCAGCGATCTGGTCAGAGATATAGCCTTCCGAATATTTGAATGCCAGTGGAAAATCCCGATTTATGTGAGAGTTCTCCGAAGGTGGCTTTGGACATCGACGTACGCTTGGACCACCAGCTATACCATGAGTTTAATCAGCCAAGAGCTTTGCGAAAACGATTGAAAATTGATTGGAAATCTCTTTAACGTTAAGAAGGACGGACTTCTGACTTCATCAGTGCTTATGGTATATATATTTATTAGACAGCTACAGAGCAAACATCTTTCGGAACAGCGACTACTTCTTAGCGGTACATATGTACATATGTACATTCCAATTGGGATGACTTTTCAGGTGAGGCCTGATCATCTTGCATTGCATTTTATTTTAATTTATTTTATTTTATTTATTTATATGGCATTTGGCGTTCTCCATTTTTTTGTTGCACATTTTAATTAAATGGAAATTTCCGCTGTCTTGAGCACGTTTTCTCATCAACGGCATTAAATGCTATGCAGAATTTTAATTAGGCCCGCGGCACACACCCATAGCCACGCCACGCCAGGCCATGAAAGTGTATATGCAACAGGATTTGTAGCACGATTGCAACTTAGGATGCCAGTGGCGGCGGGGCAGCGGCAGCGGCAGCGGCAGCGGCAGGAGTAGGAGTTGGAGTTTCAGCATCACATACAAGCAGACACTTTGAGATTCGGCTTACTGCATGTGGAGCGTGTCCCGTGCTTCGTGCTCCACGCAGAGGAGGATTAAGCCCTGTTTACACTACCGAATGCAAAATGTTAAATAATGATACGCTGAAGTGGGGCTGTGAGAGGGAGGAGAGAGAGACAGGGGTCGCTTGGAAAAGTATGTGGCCGATCGGAGCCGCCATATGCCATGCCACCAACGAATTTGAGGTTGACTCTCGACTTTCGAGTCCAAAATGCAAAGTGGGCCACTAAGCTGACGCGACTCTCCGTCTGTCTGTCTGTCTGTCTGTCCGTCAGTCTGTATGTCTATTTGCCCAAGAAGGCACCCCCGCCCGTAGGAGATGCTGTCGAATCTAGCTTACTTGTGCCACTCACAGTGGCAGTGGCAGTTTCAGTTGCAACAATAAGTAGTTGGGTAAGTACGGTAAGTAAGTTGTTTAATTAAAACAAAGTTTAATTGGCAAAATTTCCACTTTCCACTTGCCTTGTGGAGTGCGGAGTGTGGAGTGTGTGCTCTGCTCAAGACAAGATCATCATCCTGCCATCCTGCTGTCAGGATACAGATAGTGCCTCTCTATTGGGTAAATGGTGCTGCGACCACAAGTGGAGTTTCTGTCATCATCATCATCATCATCATCATCAGCATCAACATCAACGGACGATGTCAAAAGTGTCTGTCTTGGGTAGGACTTCAGCTTAATTGCAGAACATGAACATGACACTTCACTTGATGTCCATTCGAAGGGAGTCGCCTCCCGGTCGTACCTACGCTAACAGGACTCTAACAGTTGTAAATATGTCGCACTAATTGAAAATAATCAAATGGCTCCACAGCTCATCCAAGTTAATTGGCTGACATTCGTCCAGGTACAGTCGCTTCTGCTACAAGCTGCAACACGATGACGACAGACAGAAAGAGTCATTCAATGGCAGACTTTCAATAGGCGATAACATTTCAGAAGGATTAGGGTTCAGGTTCCCAACAAAACAAGAGGCGAACAGCAGTCGATGGAAGGCACAGATGACTGTTGTAAGCTCGCATCGGATCTCGTTTTGGATGGATACCACAAATATGCCGCACATATTTCTTCTTTTAATACCTCGGCAAAAACAAACCAATAACAAATAGCCATCGAATCACCTGGAATCACAGCCGCATAGCTGCCATATGGAAAGATATGCCACAACAAACTGGTGCGGCAAAGGCATACAAAAAAAAATAAAAATAAAAGTGCGAAACATATTTCTCACATGAATACCACAAAACTATTGAAAATTACTATAAACAGCATCGCCCAAAACGTATGGACAAAGGACAGACGGACACCATGGATGGCCAGGGAACAGCCAAAGCCAACAAAAAATATTTTTTATGATATAAGTACGAGTACATCCACGGCACTGCTGACCAATACCAATACCAAAACTACCGCACGACACGATTCGATTCGATTTATGGGCGTCGATTTGTGGGCAGTTCTTTATGTACATACGTACGGACATATGTGTGTATATATTCCCGCAATATGTGTACACACCCGTATATATTGTTCTGGTTGTTGGCAACACAGCACACAACACACAAAATCAAAATCAAACAAAAAAAAAAAAGAGAAAGGAAAAGGAAAAGCTGAGCGAAAAGTTTTTCCATTAAATCAATGAAGCGCGCAAAATATTCGCACCAAAGCAGAGGCGACGCGACGAAAAGGAGTCGGGAATTGGCCAACTTTTGATTTGCAAGGATTTGCCCGCGGCGGCTGCACAGCACCTCCCTCAGATAAACGTGCACCCAGCCAAAGGGAATGTGCCATAAAAGATCCATTGGAGTCACTTTATTTTAACATCAATTGTGGAACACCGATATGCCGCTGAAATGTATAAGATCTCTCCTCCCATTTGTCGTTGCACTAGGACTAAAGATATCATTGGAGAGTACCTGAATTATCCTTGCCAACAAATAGTTTTTGCCTGTCCAATATCCCTTGGATTCGAATTCATTTTGTAGTCATCCGAGCTTGGGACGCGGGGCCTTGGACTAGCACCTTTCACCTCCTATCAGCCGCCATCAGCCACCAACCAACAAACCAACGCATTTCAAGTGTCATTCCGTTTGTTATACACACATACGATATTTGTATGCCTGATGACAGCTCAATTTTTTGCCATAGTTTTGGCACTTTTTTCTCCCGTGCCAAACAGAAAATGCACAAAAGTTGCAAAACAAAAAACTCCCACCTCGGCCTCGGGTCAACAAAAAATAGAACAAAAAGCCAATTTCGGCCTGACCAGAGCAGAGTGGTCGCGTGGAGCCGCAGGGAGCCAGCGGCAGGACATATGTCTGTACAAATGTACGAGTGCACTGAAAATGGCGACGCGCGGACAATAAATGGCCACATGACAAAACATACGTTCCGTGTACAAATTTATGTCATAAATTTCTTTTTGAAGGCCCCTCGGACATTCGTTTGTGGCGCCGAGGTAAGGAATAGAACATATTCCAGGACGTGTGGGGGCTGCAGGAGTACACTATTGTATCATTTGTCCAATGGATCAGACGGTACCATTGCCGTTTCTTTACTTTAATGTGATTTTTTTTGTTTTTCTTAAACAATTGCCCAAACTTAGAGACACTTTAAGCTTCCAGTCGATGCGATGGTCACCACTTGGATAATCATTGAATAAATGTTTCACAAGGTTCTTGAACCTTTTTGTGCTTTCTGTCGTCTCAACAAACCTCGATGGCATACTCAGCGGGAATGTACACTGTACACCTAGTTCCAAGTGTGGCTCTGCATTCGGAAAAACTGTGCCCAACGAATGTTAGTTGAAAGACGATGTTATTATTGCGTGGCTTAAGTAGACCTGGGTGTAATCACAAGCAACTCGACACCCCTTCAGATGGATGGCGACAATCAAGTGGCCGATGCAATGGCTGTGCTCGGCTCAGAATTTTCCAATCCCACTTGTACCAATCAATAATAATTCTGAAATAAACGCCCACATGTACTGAATAAATTTGTGTATGATTGGTACTTTGTAGAAGGTCCGGGTACTTACATGCGAGGGGGTCCCATTCGATGACACAGCAAAACAGAAAAAAGAGAAAAGAAAACCATGCTTGAAGTTTTCTTGTCATTTATTAATATTTTACTTTGTGTGTTTGCTGCCGTACAATATTCATTTGGTTTTCAAATAATTACATTTATTGTATTTGTTGTATGTTTGTTTAAATGTTACTTTTACTTTTACTTTTACTTTACCTCCGCCTGTGCCTGTGCCTGTGCCGTGTATCTGCCTCTGCCTCGAATGCCCTACAATTGAACTAGAGAAGAGAGTGCTGCTGCTGCTGCTACTTCTGCTCCTGCTGCTGGCCTTGTTTTTTTTTTTTTTTTTTTTGGTTTCTTTTTGTAGAGCATAAGGAAAGTCTTCTTGTAATAGTATGATTTACGTTTTGGTTTTTCTCTCTTTTCGGTTTCTGCTGTTTGCTGTTTGCTGCTTGCTGTTGTCTTAAGTTCAATTTTTTTGATTCTGATTTGCATTTGATGAGTATTTGCTGTTGTTGTTAGTGTTTGCTCTTAAGTTGTTCATGCATGCATACGTAGTACCTATAGTTGCTATTGTAGCTGCCTCCGATGTTGTTGTTTTTGCTCTTGTGTTTTGCATATAACAATATTAAAATATTTGAAAAGGGCAAGAACACCCCAATCCGAGCACACAGTGGCAGCGGGCCAGAGGGGCAGGGAGTACAGTTGTATGCAGCATACACAAAAGCATATTTCTGCAACTGCAACTGCAACTGCAACTGCCACTGAAGCCTCCTCCTGTCCTCCTGTCCTCCTGTCTGTGTACCTTCGGTACTGTGTTTCTGGGAGGGGAGCCACATTTCTGGCATTTTCTTGGGTTTTGATTTAATTTCACTTAATTTACTAGAAATTCTTGAGCATTTACCTTGGCCTCTTGTCTTGTTATTGCATCAAGCTGTTCATTTCACCTCACTTGGCCAAGTGCCCCCTCCGCCCCCACCGCTCCTCTCCACTCCGCTACGTTCTCGACTAAAGCTTAATTTGTTAGTTAACTGGAAAGCAATCCGCAAACTGAAGTAACTGAACAAGAAGTATAAATACTCGTAGTACTACTACTGTTCGTGTGCCTGGAACTCTTTGAGTTCTGGCCACAATACATGCGCATATGCGTACGAGCACAAAGGATTGTGGTTGGTTGTTGTTGGGCGGGGCGGGGCGGGGCGGGGCAGGCAGTGGGGGACCCTGCACTTAAATTAGTTTACTTTATAGTTAATTAGTTAATATTTTTCTTCAGATATATATTCTTCTTTATGCTAGCTTCTCCGTTTGATTTCGTTCTACTCTCATCTCTAGTGCTTTTCCACTTAATGCGATGCTAGACAAAAAAAAAGTAGAGAAAAAAGAACTTTCCCCATTTTCAATTCACTAAATCTAGCTCCAAAAAAAATGTCTGGTTTTCCAATTACATTTATATATATATGTATATATGTATGTGTGTGTGTATGTATTGTATGTGTCTGTGTAGGGTGTATATTCATTCTTACAGATAGTTATGGGATTTGGTTTGATTTTCCGCCATCTGAAATGGTATTTACGATTATATATTTCGCACTCTAATGGCCATTTGGAGTTCGCTCTGATTCCCCATTTTATTTACATTGAAAACTTGTTTGCTGCTCCCCACTGCACTTCCATTGCCTTTCGCCTTGGATTGCTCTACTTTCAATTGTCATAACTAACCGAACGTTGAACGCATCTTCATGATTATCACTAACCTAGATTCTCTCTCTCTCTCTTAATCTCTCCTTCCACTTTCTTTAGCTCTGTTTTAGCTCTATTTTATTTGGCTTTCATTTGGTTTTGGGAGGCATACATATTTTCTCAGTTTCTCTTTTAATTTCCCTTTTAATTTTCTTTTTCTTGAGATTCATTGATTCGTTTGATTCACCATCGACATCGCTCATTCTCTTATGCTAAGCCTTCTTATTCGTATGATTTCTGGATTCCAAGCTGTATCCTAAGCATTTCTTTGATTCTTTCTTGAATTGAGTTCATGGACTGAAGGTCATTCAGGGGAATGGGAAACACTCAGTGTTTCAGACACCAAAGGAAGTAAGGAAGGAAGAACAATAGTTTTACATGTTTTTTCGGTAAAACATTCCCGATTCGATTTATATAGCTAAATTCTTGCACTCCTTTCGTACCAGTGTACCTTCCAGACGGTACTGGAATCATTGGCTACCCTTTCAGGACTCTTTTTTGAGCATCTAGCACACGCTCAAGTGGTTCGTGTTGAGGACCACTCCAGCCGCCATGTATCCCGCAATGCCCCCGTTGTTCTGCCGATGCTGCTGCTGCTGCGCCGCCTGCTGCTGGTGTCCATGGTGTCCGTGATGGCTGTGGCCAGCTGCTGCCACCGGCTCCACAACGAGTCCTCCCCCAAGGGCCGCAATGGGGCTGCCCGCCTTGGCCATGGGCAGGGGCACTCCGCCAATGGGGGTGGTGGCCGTGGTCGTCGTCGTTCCAGTGCCGGTTCCAGTGCTCAGGCTGGTGCCGCTGATGTGGGCGCTGATGCCGCTCGGCACACTGGACATGTGCGTGGCACTGGACGTGGCTCCCGAGACGGCTGCCGATACGGAGGCGGAGCCCGAGCCGGCTGCCGCCCCGCCACTGCCACCGGCCGCCGCCGTGCGAGCGAGCTCCTCGTTCGGGATGGAGAAGTGGCGGTACGAGATGTACTCGGGCGGCAGGGCCGCCTGCCGCTTGGCGTTCTCGATGCGCTGCTTCTTGAGCTTCACGTAGCTGAGCACGGAGATCATCACGATGAAAACGATGATGCCCAGGCAGCAGCCCACGATCAGGCCCAGGCGGCGCGTGAGGATCGAGTGGATGAACCCGTTGCTGGACAGCCCGTTCTCGTCGGTGATCAGGCTGGGCGTGGAGTCCAGGGTCTGCACATCGGTGCAGGCCGAGATGTGCGAGTTCTTGAGCACCTCGTGCAGCACATGGTCCGTCACAATGCTGTTCTCCATCAGCGACTCCTGCTGCAGCTGCTGCAACTGCTGCTGCTCGTGGCCGTACGGGGAGTACGACTCCGGCAGGGGCACGGAGACGGCGCCCATGGGCAGCAGGTCCTCGTCCCGCGACGAGTCGTTCGAGTGGAGCCTCTGCAGCGCATTGGCCAGCGGCTCCGAGAGCCAATTGCCGCTCCCGATGACGCAGATGTGATACCGCGTGTTGGGGCTCAGTCGCGTCAGTTTCGTGGAGCTGGCCGTCCCGTTCAGCCGCTTTCCGTGTATCTGAGGAATAAATTAAGCAAGTTTTCAAGATTGTTATTGTCATCCGCATCAGCCGCACCCATCTCCATGCCCATACCCATCTCCATCTCCATCCCATTCCCATTCCCATCATCGTCATCAGTGGCGTCGATGCCCGCGTGTCGCTTTATTAAAAATCTCCCCTGCGGCCTGTCCTGTATCTCACTCTCGCGTTTGCCATCCCCTCCAGATTACAGTGGTCCACAGCGATGGCTTTCTATGCCAATTCTTAGACCACATATATGTAGTTTTTTGAGGGATATCTTTATGGAAATTTAATGATATCTGACCAACCATCGGAATATGGCCTATAATACACAGAAGAATGACTGGAAATCTGCAAATATTTGCATTACCTCCTGTTGTGAAATGCTTCCCATAATTCGATTGAGATACTTTTTGGTCAAAGGCCCCGAAGCGATGGAACTTTCCGAGCCCTAACCAGACATGAAAGCCTATCGATTGCATTAACCTAAAACAATAGTTTGGCAAGAATGAAGACTTATGGGGCAGCCCAGCTATCCGTATAACTTGATTATACTATTAAAATGTTCATCCTTTGAGGCCGTGGCCGTGGCCGCACTTCTGTGGCCGCTCCCACTGTCCCACTGTGCCACTGTGCCGCCATCCGTCCCGTCCGTGTCCTGTGCGGAAAGCCAAAATTAAATTTTGTGTGCAGAAAGTTGTGCACTTTATCGCCAATCGAAGGCCCCACAGGCCCCATGGCCGTGGGCTCCGGCTCTAGTCCTGTCGCTTCCTCCCCGTCCTGCCCTGTCCTGTCCGTTGATTAAGCGTTTATTAAAAGAAAATTACGAGGATATCAGGGACACGGGCCCACAGTTCCGGCCATCAAATTACTTTGAAATTTTCCAGTCGGCGATGGGAACGGAGAAGGGAATGGGTATGGGGATGAGGATGGGCAACTCAAACTCCACCTCCACCTCCACCTCGGACTCGAACTAGAACTCACCTCATCCGTGGCCAGGGGGAAACGCTCCCTGTCCCTGTCCCTGTCTCTGTCCCGTTCATGCTCATCACGGTCCCTGTCCCTTTCCCTCTCCTGCTGCTCCTGATGTCGCTCCCGGCCGAAGTCCATGTCCCGGTCAGGGTCCTGCTCCCTATCATCATTGCCATTGCCATTGGCATCGCCATCCCGTTCGCGGTCGCGTTCACGGTCCGTTGGCCCGGGAACGAGGCCATCACCGGTGGCATGGTAAACAATTTCGAAGCCATTGAGGCCCAAATGGTCGCGACTCTGCCAGGAGACGACCACCGAATATGGCTGGATGTCCTGTATGGCCATTTTCGGTATTAGCGGCGCATCGCAAAACTGCTGCGGCTCCATGCGGCCAAACACCTTGCCACGCAGCTCCGTGGGGTGTTCGCACCTCAGATAATTGATGGCATCGCCGCCGCCGCCGATGCCGATGATGCCGCCGCCGCTGCCGCCACTGGCCGTCGACAGGGACCATTTGCGATGATCCCGTAGCCATTCCCAGAGCTTTTGGGCATCGCAGCTGCAATGCAGTGGATTTTCTGTAACGAAACAAATTGGCCATGACAGCGGACATTAAAAACGAGTGAAAACCGGCCAGTCAGCCCCAGGCAGGGCCAGACAGGGCCAGACAGGGCCAGACAGCGCATCAAATGCTCATCAAATGCTCATCCGCGGGACTTTCTAATACAATGAGCATGAGACTGCAAGGTCTGAAGTCTGTCACGGGATTTGCCTCAACTCTCGAGGGAATACACAACCTAAAGGGGGGCACTCACCCTCCAGCCGTAGGGTCCTCAGATTGGTCTCCAGCGGACGCAGCGGATCGAGGGGCACCAGCTCGAAGTAGTTCTTGCGCAGGTCCAGGAGATGCAGCTTGCGGAGGAAGCGAAAGGCGTCGTTCGACAGGACGGTCATGCGGTTGCCCATGAGGAGCAGCTCGACGAGGCCGTGCAGGTTGCGGAAGGTCTTCTTGGAGACGCGGTCCAGCTGGTTGAAGCTCAGGTCGAGCGTCTGCATCTGGGCGAGGTCAGGGCTGAACTCCTCGAGGTCCTTGAGGGTGTTGTGCGAGATGTTGAGGAGACGGAGCAGGCGCAGGCCCTGCAGCCGCTCCTTGGGTAGCATCTCCAGCTCGTTGATCCCGATGTCGAGTGTCAGCAGATTGGTGAGCGACCTGAAGGCCCCGGGCGAGATGCGGGTGATGCGATTGTTGACCAAATGCAGGTGCTGCAGCCCCTGGAAGGCCTCAAAGTCCTTGGACGTCAGTATGGAGAGGTTCGTCTGGCAGATGTAGAGCTCCTTGAGGTACGGGTACCGCTCCTCCTTCACCGTGTAGATCTTGTTGATCGGATTGCCGGTCAGATTGAGCCAGGACAGGCGCGGTATCGACACATCCGACAGAGCGGAGCTGGGGATCTGAAGGAAACGATTGCTGGACAGGTCCACGCGCTGCAGATTGATCGAGTGGCGCAGGAAGTTGGCCGGCAGCGAGAGCAGCAGGTTCCCGCTCAGATCGACGCTGTCCAGCTGCGTGAGGTTCACCGCATTGAAGCCGCTCAGCGAGTTGATCCTGTTGTCGCGCAGGACGAGCTGCCGCAGATTGAGCGTGCCCCGCAGCTTGAAGAAGTCGATGGACGTGAGGTGGTTGCGGGCCAGGTCCAGCGTCTCCAGGGTGCTCAGGTTGTAGAGGGCGATGTGGGGGAACTCCACCAGCTGGTTGCGGCACAGCCGCAGCTCCTTGAACACGTTCAGGCCGCTGAAGATGTTGCGGTTCATCTGCGTCAGCCGGTTGTCGCACAGGTCGATGCGCACCAGGTTCGTGTTCCGCGAGAAGAGCTGGTCGGGTATGTGTCCGAGGCTGCAGTTGGCCATCGAAAGGTGCTGCAGCGAGCGCAGCTTGTCGAACATCCCGGCCATGATGCCGCCCGATGCCGTGCCTCCCATGCCCACGTGGCTGAAGTTGTTGTGCGACAGGTGGAGGCGCCTCAGGCCGGGCACGTCCAGCCGCTGGATGTCGGCGGGGCTCAGCTGGTTGCGCTCCAGGTTCAGCTCGTTGAGGTTCTGCAGCGACTTGAAGGTGTTCTGCTCCAGCTTGCGCAGCGAGGTGTTGGCCAGTTGGAGCGTGGCCAGGGGCAGCTCGTCCAGGAAGACGTCGCGCGTCAGCTGCACCAGGGGATTGTGCGAGAGGTCCAGGGACTTGAGCTGCTTCAGCCGGTTGAAGGCATAGCCCTCGATGGCCTCGATCCAGTTGTGGGCGAGCGAGAGCTCCTCCAGGCTCTGCAGCGGGGCGAAGTAGTCGCGGCGCAGCTGCTTCAGCTGGTTGCCGCTCAGGTCGAGGAACTTCAGCTGCGTGAGGCTGGCGAAGGTGTCCTTCTCGATGTCCCGGATGCGGTTGTCGCTCAGGTAGAGCCGCCCCAGCAGCGGCGTGTCCACGAAGAAGGAGCGCTCCACCTTGGTCAGCTGGTTGTCGCGCAGCCACATGATCTGGATGCGCTGCTGCTGGCGGAAGGTGCGCTGGTGCACCTTGTGCAGGTAGTTCGCCTCCAGCTGGATGGAGAGCAGCGAGGAGTTCTGCTCGGGGAAGATGTCCTCGAGCACCGTCAGCTGGTTGTCCTGCAGGTTGATGTGCTGCATGCTGGTCAGCGTGTGGAAGGCCCCCGGCTCGATGTCCTCGATGTTGTTCTTCTGGATGTGCAGCTCCTGGAGCGACGGCAGCGGCTCGAAGACGCCCTTGCGCACCCGCCGGATGCGATTGTTGTGCAGCCGCACCTCCCGCAGCTGCTCCAGCTTGCGGAACATCCCGATCTCGAGGTCCTGGATCTCGTTGTTGTCCAGCGACAGCGAGGAGAGCCGCACGCACTTGTCGAACAGCGTCACGGGCACCAGCGGAATGAAGTTCGAGCGCAGATACAGGTGGTCCAGATTGGAGAGCGTGCTGAACACGTTCGGATCGATGTGGGCGATGGCGTTCGCCTCCAGGTAGATCACGTCGACGTTCGTCGAGTTGGTGAACGCGTCTGCCGGCAGCTCCAGGATGTTGTTCTCCGAGAGGAAGACCTCCCGCAGCTGCGGCAGGTTCGAGAAGACCCCACTGATCGCATGGATGTGGTTGTGGCTGAGGTCGACCGTCTGCAGGCGCTTGTTCCGATCGAACACCTTCGGATCGAGGGCGATGATGCGGTTGTGCGACATGTCCAGCGACATCAGCTCCTTGAGGCTCTTGAACGCCTCCGGCTGCACAAGCTCGATCTGGTTGGCGTAGAAGGAGAGCGTCTTGAGCTGCGGAAAGGCCCGGAAGCAGTCGTGCACGATCTCCCCGAACTGGTTTGAGCTGAGGTCCAGGAAGATCAGCGACGGCAGCTGCAGGGCGGCCGCCGCCACCGCCGCCGCGGCCGCGGAGGCGTTGTTCGTCACCAGCTGAATGTCGCCGTAGAAGCTCGCGATGCGGTTGCTCGACAGCCGGAGGACGCGCAGGTGGTCCAGCTTCCGCAGCGCCATCATCGGGAAGGTCCGCAGCCCGTTCTCGGACACGTCGATCTCCTGCAGGCACTCCTCGAGGCCGGCAAACGCGTGCTCCGGCATGCCCTGCAGCCGGTTGCCCTTGAGGTTCAGCTTCGAGATCCGCAGCCCATAGAAGCTGTAGTCCTCTATCCGCACGATCTCGTTGTAGTCAAAGTCCAGGGCAGTTAGCTTCTGCATCGAGCTGAGGGCCCGCGACGGCATCTGCAACGCAAAAAGCAACACAATTATTATTGGGCTGGGGCCATGGTCCGGATGCTGCCCTCGGGGGCACACCCGTCCGAAATTAAATGAAACAAATGTCATCGACATGTAATCAAGCGAAGAAGCACTGCACTCGTATAAAAAGGGTACGGCTATAATTAATCAACACGAGCCAACAGAGCGGTTTGTGGAATCTTCGCATCAAGTGTCATGGCGACGTTTCCGCCTTGGCCATTCACAATTCTCGCAGGAACGAGTATTTGCCATTCGCGTGGGGTGAACCGATTACCGATTACCGATTTTAAGAACAGCTGATTGTGTTCTTGTAACTTATTATAAATTCAAAGCTTAAAAGACTCCCATATTTCGAGTCAAGACGCGGACTCAAGAGATCTGTGTGTGTTCCTGCCACACCTTGAGGGCAAGGCCAACAGGAGTCTGCTATTGCTCATTAGACGCGAAAGCCTTTCCATTCCTTACCATTTTGTCTACTACTGATTGATTCTCTTACAGGTAAAAGCCCGCATTCTAAAGCGCCTGCAGCCGATCCGTGCCTCATCGACTGGACTGGCGTATCGTATCTGTCGCTGGCTGTATTACGTAAGCCATCCGACAACACCTTGCAGCTGTGGCACGTGTGTGTTTGCCCTGCTCTGCTTTCGTCGAGCGCTGCCTTTGTGTCGTGCCACTGGATTGTGCCTTTTGTTGCCCGCTAAATCTGTAATTAAAACCCGCCATTGTGCACCAGTAGTCCCATGGGCAGTCCATGCAGCATGCTGTTTAAAAAGCGCGCGCCCCCCCACAGGCGGCCCTCCGGGGCATCCCACCCTTCGCTTGTGGCGTGTGTTTGTTCACCTGTTTCTACCGTTTTACCTGTTTGGCATCGCCGCGAAATTGCTTTTGATGCCAATCATTGAAAACTTTGCACAGCTTGCGTATCTGGCCAAAGCAGAAAGGCACTGGCACTGGCACTGGCACTGGCACTGGCAGTGGCAGTCGCGGGGTCGGAGACCGGGCCAGAGGTGCAGTGCAGCTTCTGCCTTTGCATTGTTTGCGCATTTTTTTGTCCAGAGTCTCCACAGCAAGGGCTCCTTAGCTGGCGATGCAGTTATGACTGCCACTTCTTGGATTGGAATGTCACTGTATGCATAATCCGAGCAGGTTGCAGGTACTCCAAATAATGGCTTGTGGCGAGGCACAAGAAAGGGGCAGCATTTCTGTCTTGAAAAACAGCAAAGTCGCCAGAATGTTGTATGCTGAGTTTCGTTCTTTTTATTCCACAGAAATGTCCGCCGCTGTCCGGCGAGTGTGGGCGTGAAAAGTGTCGCCCACGGGGCCCAAGGAAATGTGCAATTTTAGGGGCGGGCCTGCAGTGTCACCTGACATGGGGCCAAAGCGAATAACGGCCTTTTAATTAATGTACTGACACGGAAATTTATGGCAGTCGATTTTAATTTATTGAACCTCTGCGACGCGGCGCCGTTTGGCGCCTTGGAAGCGCGACGCAGCCCGGCCCGGCCCGGCCCGGCCACGATTCGACCGAAATTTATGGCCAAGTCATTGCCCGGCTGGCCAGAAGTGCAGGAGAGAGAGCCGTAGCGGAGCCGCAGAGCGGAAAATGCGGGAAAATGGGGGAAAATGTGGAGAAAATGGTCTGCCATAAAATGATATTTATTTTTATTGTTGGCACATTATGAAATATTTATGGACATTTTGAATTTCAAAGACAGTGAACAGTGAATACAACGGAAAAAAAGAAAAAAGTTACGGATTCACGGGATTTCAGCCACAGTTTCGGTGTTTCGGTATTTCGGTGTTTCGGTATTTCGGTATTTCGGCATTCCGGTGCAGTGGGGTCTAGTGGGGATCTAATCCTTGCTGATGATGGGCCGGGTCCGGCATCGGCGGCCACCCTCGCCCTGGGTGATGCCGCGGCAGCGCCACTGCTCGGTGGAGATCCATTGGTTGCCGGGCTTCCTGGAGCAGTTCCTGCGCCTGGCCTCGCAGCGGCTCTGAACGCTGCAGCCGCCCTGGCGGTTCTTCCAGCAGCTGGCGACCTTGTCCTCCAGGCACCAACGCTGCTGGCACTCCCTTACGCGCTTGCCGTCGCGGCTGACCGGCGCCGGGGTGCGGAGACGGGGAGCGCACCGGCCGGAGGCGCCGCTGCCTCCGACTATGTTGCGGCATCGCGTGACGCAAGTCTGCTTCACCGGCTCCAGGCCGTTGTCGCGCCGCAAGCAGTTCTTCTCCCGCAGGCGGCAGGGCAGCAGCCTGGTGCACGTGTTGGTGCGGCTGTCACGAACGCACACGGTCCGGCTGCTCAGCAGGTCCTTCTGGGTGCAGCGGCCCGCGCAGGGCGGACGACGGTTGTTGCCGTCGACCCCAATGGACGCCACGAGGACAACGAGCCCCAGAAGAAGGCAAAGCTTGGACATGGCTGGGAATGGGATGGCTACGGCTCTTCTCAACGGAATGCGGAGGAGTGGTGCCCGTTTGCCTCGCTGAGCCGCCTATTTATGGAGTCCCCCCGCCAGAGAATACATCCCAAACACCCACTCAACGTGCCACATCTGTTCTGTTGTTTGCCCCAAATCTCGATCGGCAGTGAATGGGATTGATCGAACACAATAAGCGAAACAAAGCAGAGAAGAGTCAGAAGAGTCAGAAGAGTCTACAGTCGGCAGTCAGAACAGTCAGAACAGGCACTCAAGTGTCAATGTAGTAAATGTAGCTCCGAAAAACAGTATAAATTTCCTTAGTGTACACAATTTTAGCATTCACTCGTAAGCAATCCAGCTCCATTGTCGCGAAGAACCTCCAAGATGCACTGCCAACAGTGGCTCATGCCCGTGGCCATGGCCATGGTCTTTGGTAAGTGGGGGACGAACACGAACACGAACACGAACAGGCCCACGGCGTCCTCGAATTAACCGAGTAATCACGTTCCCCACAGCACTGCTGCAGCTTCAGCCGGCGGGCAGCACCAGTGCCAGCAGCAACGAGACCCACACCACCACCACCGTGAAGGCCGTCAGTGGTGCAGCAGCGCCTGTCTGCAGGCTGCCACCCGTCTGCATGGATAACAGCCCGCGCGTCTGCGGCAGGTTCCCCGATGGGAAGTGCCAGCGCTTCAACAACATCTGCCACCTGCTGGAGGCCCACCACAATGGGAAGCCAGCCGCTGTGGGGCACGTGCCTGCCCGGGAGTGTCGCCACGTTGCTGGCGTGGGGTACCTGTACAGACGCCCCTGCCACGACGGCTGCCCCGGCCGTCGGGTGAACTGCAGCCGCTTGCCCCACTCGGCGAAGATCTGCGTGCGCACCACCAACCACAAGGAGTGCCAGCTCCTGGCCAACGTCTGCCAGCTGCGCCAACGCAACTGCCGCGACACGCCGCGCCACAGTGAGTGATCCGCAGATGTGTAACCTCCCTGTAACGTGTAACCTCTAACCTGTAACCGTCTTCCTGCAGACTGGCACCGCACGAACCGGCGTCGCTGTGGGCCGGCCAAGCTTGGCGATGAGCCCAGGCCCTGCTTGCCCCTTCGAAATGCACCAAAAGCTGCCACCGAGCAACAGAAATCTGCTCTGGAAAAGAGAGAGGACTGAGGAGTCTCTCCCCCTGAGGTCTGCTCCCCCTGGAATAGAACGAGTGATACTGAGATCTGTTCCGTAGCATAAATTATAGTATTCACTGTCTTGTTTAGCGTAGCTCCTTCCGTAAGATAAACATTGAACTTACGCTAAGAATATTCTCATGGCTAGCATCTAGATAAACTTGATCTTGTTTCTATCATCAGAGGCTGTGGCTCGGGTTTGCGACCAAGACCAAGATCATTAGCTTCAGGGAAATATCCGCTTTAATATGCTGTGACACAGAGGACAAGCCTACTGAAAGAGCTCGAATACTTATGTAGTCTGCTGGATTCACGGATATTCAAGGCATTCTCTGGGCAAATAACACACACCTAATCTTTCTCTATTGGATCTTAAGTCTTCGGTAAATATCTAAATACGATGGATTGCATATGTTGGGGGAGTACTTTCACCGCCTTGGGCTCCTTCTGGGCTTCCTTTCGGGACATTCGTGGTTTCCGGCTGGCCGCCTTTCGCCTGCAAATTATTTTATTGAACGCAATGGTTTCTGGCTTTGGCTCGTTTGTTATTTTCGCCGGCGGCAAATTACTTTTTATGGCTGGCGGCGGAGGCCGCTACCCCGCTTGCCACATGCCACTTGCCCCTGTTGAATGTGGAGCACAGTACTGGATGGCCTGTCTGATTCGAAGCGGATGGGCCTGCCGCTGTTTTTCAAAATTTAATGGCTTAGAAAGCCATTTGCATTTGTTTTTTTTTTTCTTTTTTCTTTTTTCGGGTCTTTCCAACTTTGTTTAACATTATTTGGCGCCGTATGTTGCCCACTCCCACTCCCTCTCCCAACCCCACCCCTCTGTCAGTTGCCGTTGGAACGGACTAATTAGTTTGGCCTGGCAACGCTGTGGCGGCGGCTCTGCGGTCTGGCAGCGCTGCGTAGTGCAATTTAGGGGTACTGCTGTCTCTGTCCCTCTCGTACTCGCACTCTTCTCGGCGCAGCCCGAAAGTATGCAATGAAAACAGACGTAGAATCGATGTAGTATCGACGTAGAATCGGTGTAGAAATGCCACTTACAGGCCCTGTCCCCAAAGGTAAATAAAATCCTTAGCCGACACTCACCTGCGTCAATTTGCCATTCACAATGCTGAGCGACTCGAGGCTGGAGCGCACGTTGCGCAGGCTGTTGTCCTTGAGGGCCTCCAGGTGGGAGTGGGAGAACTGCAAGTGCCGGATGTGGACGCCCGGCTGGAAGACGTCCTGCGATAGCGACGTGACGGAGCGATCGAAATCGTAGATGGACAGCGAGTGGATCGGCGCCGAGATCCGCTCCAGGGTCGAGCGCAACGACAGCGCCGTCGTTCCGGGGCACTCCAGGAAGAGTCCTGCAGGAGCAACGAGGAAGCAAAAACATGTTTAAGTGTTAATTCCATAATCGACAGAAATTTGCGCAACGCATTTCAATTGGTTCTCCCCAACGGGCCAAAGGCTTCTGTCCAGTCCTGCCCAGTCAAGTCCTCTCCGTCTCCGTCTCCGTCTCCTGTCCCCATTATGTGCCTTGTAATGCATATTATTATCCTTGTCCTACCTTGTCCCCCCATGACATGTGCTGCCTGCCTCGCCTATCAATCAATACTCCTGTTGACACTGGGACTGGGACGGACTCTATTAATAGCTGAACGAGCATTCGTTTGAGTGAACCAAAGGCTGCTGTTGCACCGGCTTCCTCTATCGCTTAAATAGGGCAATTCTCAGCACTATCTCAATCGATCGACGGGGCAGGAGCCTCGTTGATGGATGTGGCATGCAACAGCAGCTTTATTGCTGGCTGCTGCTGGCTGCTGATGGCTGCTGATGGCTGATGAAATGATGCTGCCTGGTGTCAAAGCAAACAAATCCTGCCTGGAATACACATTAAATGTGTTCGAGTGGGACGCACGGACAAACAGACAGACAGACAGACTGTGCGCTGCTTTTCCTTGGGTTTGGGGCCCCCCAAGGAGCTCTGATTTGTTATGGGGCTCGTCCACACGTTCGGGGCGCAATTAACTTTTCCACCCCCCCCGCCCCGACCCACCGACGGACTGAATCGGACTGATTCGGACTGTCCTGGAGGTCTGTCCCGGCTTGATGCGTTTAATTAGTTCGGTCGACCATTCGCACTTACCATCTTCAAACTTGTAGCAGGGGCAGGCGGAGCTGTCGTCGAAGCTGGGGCACTCGATGCCAGCAGCTCCACCGCCTCCCCCTCCCCCTCCCCCCGCGCCAGCGCCACCGCCACCTCCGGCTGACGAGGATGAGCCGGCACCCGTGGAGCCACCATTGGGAGCACCCAGATCGGCGTAGAGCAGCTCACGTGCACTGCCTTTGGCACTGGCGATGAGGAGGCTGCTGGCGGCGGCGGCAGCCGGGGAGCGGGCAATCCTGGCCGAAGGTGTCATCGCTCCTGCGGCGGTCCCGGGCAGCATCGTCAGCAGCAGCAGCAGCAGCAACGGCAGAAGCCACAGGACATGCTTCCTCCATTGCCGCTGCAATCCGGCAACACTATTGCAATTTCGACGACATTGTCCCTGGTCTCGTCGAAGGAGAGGGTGCTGCTGCCGCTGTTTGCTTCTGCATTTGCTTGCTCTGCTCTGGGTCTGGCTCTGGCTCTGGCTCTGGCACTCGGCCTGCTGTTTGTGTTCGTGCTCCTTGGCAGAGTCTCGTGGCAGTCCCTCTGCCATTCCCTGTACCATTGCCATTTGCTCTATTTGATGTCCTTGTTGCTGACGCTGATTATGCTGGAGTGGGAGCTGCTGCTGCTCCTGCTGCGGCTCCTGCTCCTGCTCCTGGTGCCTGTTTTGACGGTTGGATGCTTGTTTTTTCGGCTCCTGGCCGACGCCTCCTGCCGCACTCCCAGCCTGTTGACAATTGTTAGTGCTGCTGCTGGTGCTGCTGCTGCTACTGCCGAGGGTCCTGGATGTGGATGTGGGTATGGAGTCGTGTCCGTTTGTTGACTTTGTGCATTTCGCTAATAAGTTTGCCAGCGCCGCATCTGCTTCTGCTGAATCGCTGCCTTTGCACATTTTTCTTCTCTCTCTCTCTTTCTGTTTCTCTGTATGTCTATGGGGCTATCTCTGCCTCTTTCCTCTTTCTCTCTCTCTCTCTCAGCCTGTCTCAATCAATGTGGCGCATTCGTATTGATGTGTCCCTGTTGCCATATCGGTGGTGGGGGCGGGGGAAGATGCAATCTGTGGAAGAGAAACAGAAACGGAAACGTAATTAATTCTAAATGTCAGCCACTTAAAAGGGGAACAAATGGCATTGGAACCGTTTAAAAATAGTCGTTTCTGTGAGTGTCTGTAATCTCAATCGAAAGTGATATATGTCCTACATCCATATCAAAGGAAGGGCACACCCGAAGCTTCTGAGGGAAGCGAGGCAGCACAAGCGACCGAGGAGAGCTGTCGCAAGACGCGTGCCGCCTAATGAAGGAACAAGTGTGTTCTTAGATCCCAAATCTTAATAATCATAAACCCATACCCGTGACATCTCCATCGCCCATGTTTTTCCACGAGAATGAATCACTTCTCCTAATGCCTTCTCCCCCAGGGGCATGTCGGAGCATGCGGCATCTATTATATAATATTTCGTAGCTTATGCTGGCTGCTCTTTCCGTTCTAATCCACATTCCCTGTTCCAGTCCTCGCTGTTTCGATGTCATTCCGCTGCTGGACAACGCGACAGCCGGAAATTTGGAATAATTAATATTTCAGCTGCTGTCGCTGGCATCTGAATACCCTTCAGAAAGGGTATCCACACCGGAAGGTACAAGTTTGGGCCTCGACGAAACCATTTGTTCCATTTTCCTACGGCATGCAAGTACCTTAGATCCTTAGGGATCTAAGCCTTCCAGTATACTATAGTGCACTTTCAGAGGGTATCTGCTGGTTCGAAGCCTCGCCACGTTCCTTCTTAGTTGTTGTTTGCGGAGCGCTCTTCCTGTTTTGGCCGAAACGAACGAAATTTCCGGTTAAGGCTGGCAGGGAGCAGTCATTCGACGCATTAGCTGCCATAATTTTAATGGCGTTTAATGGCCCAGGAATGGAATTGAATGCGGCCAAAAGCACGCAGAGGAGGGACGACAAAAAAAACGCATTAATTAGAAAACGAGCGAACAACGACTTAGCAATAAAATAATAATAATAAGGCAAGCCAACGTGACCGCCGCATACCAGAGCCCCAGAGTCCCTTTCCCTTTCGCCACCCCCCCTCCCCGTCCCCCTAGAGAGGCACTAAATTAGGCGCTCGCCTTTCGGCCAAGGGAAAAAAGAGCCCCAGCCTCAGCCGCGGCCCCGGCCCCGGCCCCAAGCCGCACAAAAATTCACGCACTTGACACAAATTCCTTTCGGGCGGCGGGCGAGCATTAAAATTGAAAATAAAAACAAAACGAAACGCAAATTGTGAGGTGACGGGGAGGGGCTCTCTGCGGCAGCAGGAAAAGCGGAAAAAGCGCTGCCCAGGCATGCAAGAAAATAATTCATAATACAAACGATGGCCATCCGGGCGAGGAAAAACGCACACCGAGAGGCTGCCATAATGTTGTCAGCGCAAAAAATGGCCACCAAATGGAGACCCGAAAAAAGCCCCAGACCCCCGGGAGAAAGACAAACGAAATTGTTGGCCGGGCACAGCCCCGCAAAATGGGTTAAAAGCTGGACCCTCACACGGGGGACCAGAGATTTATCAATTTGCTGGTTAATTACGGTTCAAGGGGGAAGGAGAGCCCGTTTCAATTGGTCGTATGCCAGGATCCAGCGTAGGATCTTGGGGAACATGAGCAGGAACTGCAGATGTCTCCGTAAATAATCAGTGTTCCAGCATAATTATGGCCCACTAGAAACATCAAATTGTGTTCCAAATCAAAGAGGATTGTCCATCAATAGGAGATGGTAATTCCTATTACCCCATTCAAACACCCTGCTAGAGGCCAAAGGCTAAAGGCCTTTCCTTTACTGAAGGAGAATCGGCACCTTTAATAGATCTTCGCTGCGAGAAGACCTGCCTCGAACAGCAACAGCGATGGGCGGTCTGTGTTGCACGTGGAGGCCAAGGCGCCGGCCTTCGTGGAGGAGAGGTGGAGTGCCTTTGCGGATGGGTAATCCTTTTGTGCTCTGAAGATCACTCAAGGCACATTGTGGCCAATCGAATCGGTGTACTATACCCCTGAGGGATTACGGCCGAGACTTTGGGAACGGCTTTGGGGATAGACCTTCCCTTTGAGTGGGTGAATTCGAATCAATCCTAGCAAGGGACATAAGTCGATTCCCGATACAACAATAAAACGCATCGAATTCTTCGAGTTCTGTAGAAGTATTCTCCCCAGTTCCTTCCTTCCAAAACTACCACCTAACAATGACCTCCATTTTAGGGGGGTTGGAGTGTCTTCCGCCGTTCGATGGGACACCTGTGCCGCCACCCTTTCGCGGCCTGCCCATGGGCGACAAATTTCCACGCTTTTCCATCCCCCGGGGGAGGGGAGGGGAGGGGATGGATGGCCGTGTTTTCAATTAGTGGCCATGACAACTGAAGTTTTTACCGCGCTTCGGTTCTTGCACCACTTTTTCCATTATTTTTATGCGGTTCTATTCGGTAGGATTCGTGTTTGTTTATTGTGTGTGTGTGTGTGTGTGTGTGTGTGTGTGTGTGTGTGTGTGTGTGCTTGTGCGTGTGCTTTCGGTTTTCAGCATTCAGTTTTCCCCGTTTTTCCGTTTTCCAATTGTCGCTGTCGCTCTCGCCGTTTGAGTTTGAGTTTGAGTTTGGATAAGTTCGAGTTTGCCCACTCGCTGCAGTCGCGGTTATTTGGTTAGCAAGTCAGTCACTCAGTCACTCATTCAGTCATTCACTCAGTGAGTCTGTGAATCAAACAGTCAGTCAATCGGTCAGTCAGTCAGTCAGTCAGTCAGTCAGTCAGTCAGTCAGTCATTCAGCAAGTTGCAATCGCATTTGCGCATAATTAAAAGTTAATTGAGTAACAACAAAGCGCTTAATGCAATTGGAAATTGAAAACGGAATAACAACCAAATGGCGGACCCAGTGCCGCATCAAATATGCTCTGGCAATTTATTTACGAGTATCGTGGCCAAATCAATAAATCGCCATATGAATAATATCTGAATAGCAGTCGAGTGCGAGTGTGTGGCCAGGGATTAACCAATTGATGGGCGGCGAGCAGCGCAGCGGAGGAAAGAGGTAGGTCCCAGGGATGCCACAACAATAGAAGAGAGGGGGACAAGCAGTCCACAAACATACCATCGCCAGGACCATCCTTGCTCTGAAAATGGATAGCCCTTGGGTGGGCGAAAGTGTGGATACATTCCCTGAAGAAGGGCACAACTTTCTTGATAGACATTTGCATCAATGATGAGTATCTACGATCATGTTCCTAGTGAGTCCTAGTGGAATGGAAAAGGTATTACGGATAGGCATGCACCCCATGCCTGATATCTCTGATAGCTGCGTTGGAAAAACGTATCCATTAAGATCCCGTACCGATCCGATACCGATAGTACTTCATTATCACTCTCTCGGGAATCGAGAGTACCTCTAAAGTGTCATCATGAGCTGGCACTTAAGGCAGCTCCACCCCAAAGGGTTGGGGCGGGGCGGAGCGGAGCGGAGGGGCAGGGTTAGGGAACTACACCTTGGCGGGAATGTCGAAAATTAATTGCAATTAAAAACCCTAGTTCCCCTGGGAAAAGCGACACGACAACAGCAACAAGAGCAACAACAGCGACAGCAACACGAACAACTTCAAAACAATGATGGGGAGCAATGACGATGACGATGACGATGAAGATGACGATGGCCAATGAACCTACTAGAGGAAGGGGGCAGATCGGACTGCATGGACAGGGGTGGGGATGGGGATGGGGATTGGGACTGGGGTTTTGGGGAGAGCGAAACCTCAGCTTGGATGACATTAGCGTTGACAGCGAGAGAGAGAGAGCCCAACAAAGAACAAACGGGGAGAACACACAGGGAACAACTTTGTTTATGGCAGTAAGCAACACATCACTCACATAGATGCACACACACACACACACTAGAACGATGCACCTGTGTCTCTGTGTTTGGCTCTGCCCTTTGCTTCCTGTGAACCAGTGCTGGCTGCTGGCTGCTGGCTGCTTGCTGCACCCTTCGTCATGCTCCTCTGCTTAGTCTCGACTGCTATTTCATTTTAATGACTCACGTGACTTTCACGTGAGAGAGAGACCCCACTGGGCCGCCACTGAGAGCCAGAACAGGGCAACAAACGGAATCAGCATCAGCAGGGAGAGGAGAGGAGAGGAGAGGAGAGGAGGAACAACACCCGACATTGTCCATGGCAGCTAAAGCCGGGGCAAAAGTATAATCATAATAATAAAAGTTATACACCTAACATGCCATTACATAACAGATACAGAGAGGGAGAGAGAGCACTCTCCACTCTCCCTTCAAGGGGCAGTCACGCCCACCGATGTACGCCCCAGCTGCAGAGCCAGATGGCAAGATACGTACAAGTACGAGTACGAGTACGAGTACGAATATTTTGCATGAAAGCCCCGGATAGACATGAGATGGGTTCTTACTTCATTTGAGCAGCACACAAGCTCTTTGGTTTGCACTGAATCCCAGCCAGGGACCACGGGGGACCATGGGGAGCGGAGGGGATTCAGAGCTGGATAAAGCCAACGGCCAGACGGTACAATCAAAAATTCAGTTAATTAGCTCTAAGCAGTAAATGGAAACTTTAGAGGAGCCCCAAAAACCCATACTAGTAGAATGGATTGATGGAGTGATAGATCCAAAGATGGTCCATTGAAAATCAATGGTAAATCGGTAATTTCACTAGAAATTTTATTTGCAGCTTTCAATCCCAGCAATCATCGATGGATGCTGTGCCCAAAAACTAGAGCAGTTACTAGCTTTTATCTCCGCCTCAAGAGCACAAACGATGTGCTACCCTCGGGATAGGAGATGGTTATGCCTATTTCCCCATTGACCCCATCTAGCTATCGAACATTTCTAGGTACTCTTTTCGTTCCGTTTGGTTTTTCTCACTCTGGAAGGCCTGCCGCTGGAGGCACTCATCTATGCCTCTCATGCCTCTATTTATTCCCGGACTCCCAGGAACTATTGATGGTAGCACGCCCAAGCTTCGCTTTGGCCTTGGCCTTGGCCTTGTCCACCTGCTGCCGCTCCTGTTGCTCCTGGAAGTCTGCGACGTGGCTGGAGGATCGGCCCCCTCAAAACCTTACCTTGCCTTACAGAAGAACTGTTGCAAGTGTAATCGTTGTTGTCGAAAGGCAAGGCATTTCTGTTGTTTCGAAAATTTGGAAAATCTAGCCAAGATACAAAATCAAGATACTTTGGGCTCGGGTGTGATTGATGGGGCAGCTTTGGGGATGGATTTGGGAGGGATTAGTGCGGCAGTGAATGTCCGACGTTTCGAATGGGATCGGCCTTTGTGCACTCCGAAAACATTCAGCCGAGGCGGCGGCACTCCTGATTGCATTCTTGAAGCCCCCTAGATTTGGCGTATGATTTGGAGGCCTCTTCCTATTGAGCCGCTGCCGGGAAATGTTTCATTTCTCGATTCTTGACAGTGGTGTCTTGCGAAATGTACACTCAAGTGGCAGGCCCGGGGAGTGACAGGCCATTCATCAAATGGGCCGACCGACTTCTGCCTCCCGGATTTTGCCAAAAAAAGAAGAAGTTGAAAGTGAGCAGGGAAGTGCCCGAATGCCAATGGATTGCTATGGATGGCTATGGATGGCTTTGGGGTGCGAGTAATTGGCTCTAGAGCGCGGTCTGTGACAGCAGATATTAGCGCCCCCCCAAGGGGTGCCCCTCGTTTTGATGCGAGGAGTATGGTGGCAGGCGGCATGAGGCATGCGGGAGCTGGGTATAAATACCGCGTCAAATGAGGTTCAAATGGGAAACATCATCGGACTGGGACCCACATCGGTGCCGGCATCGGTGTGATTGACAGCAGAGCGGAGCAGAAACCGCTTCTGCTGTTAAGACAAACAATCTGGCGGTTTTTGTGGTTTTAAACACGAACATGAAAAATGTCAATTTGACAGGAAACAACACGATGCGTGAGGCAGCAGCAGCAGCAGCAGCAGCAGCAGCAGCAGTAGAGCACTCCTCCCACAGCTCCTGCCACAGCAGCAGCTACAGCCATTCCTGGTCTCCAGTCTTTAAGTAGATTGTCGTGTCGAACTGACGACACAACGACTCTGCGGTCAGCACTCGAATTCGTAGAGCAGTGCCAACAGCCATCCCAATCCCAATCCAATGGCGATTGGCGACTGGCGACTGGCGACTGGCGATTCGTGTTCAGCTAACTGCAGGTTGAGTTTCTATTGAAAATTGTAGCAAAAATGGTTTCTATTTTGTTCGTTCCTGGGCGGCGGCTGCTGCTGCTGCTGCTGTTGGTGGCTCTTCTGCTGAAGACCATAAGCAGCTAACGGGCCAACTCTCAGTCAACGGCTCACTTTAGTGCAGTTTGAAAATAGAATCAAGCGAAAAACACCACAAAGGCCCATAAACATAGCTCTTGAAAGAGAAAACCCCTGATCCGAGCACCGAAGACTGGACACCCTTTAACGCCATCGTTTGGAGGGACTATCCCCAAAAGAACCCCCAATGGCCAGCAAGTGCCAAAGCCCCCCTCTGTGGATGGTGCTTCTGGTAGCTGGTACACCCTTCTGGTGAGGGTATGGCTAGGGGAATTACATGCTTACATACTAAATAGCCAACTGGATGGATGGAAATGGTCACCGAGAGAAAATAGCCATAGACCATAGACCATAGACCATAGACCGTGCCTCTGCATCTGGCCGGCTCTTCTGTTTGTTTGGCCTCCGAAGCAGGAAGCCCAGAAGCGCACGCAGCAAACACCTTTTACAGAACTGGCCCAGAAAAGGCAACAAGTCAAAGAAGCAATTTCCAAGCGATTAGAATTGATTATAATTAGTTGAGAGCCACAGCCACAGACAGAGTCAGAGTCAGAGCCAGAAACAGGGAGGTATCTCCGCCTCTTCTGCTGGAAAATATTGTTATTTTCAGGGCTTCAGGGCTACATTTTCATTATTTTACGACTGATTGATGCACAAATAATGTATTATTTAATGCAGTATTTTCAGAACTTATAGACCGAATGGATTAGCATTCCTAGGTTCAGTTCTCATCTCCCCCTAAATGGGTATTTATCCCCTAAATGAGGGAAATACTTTCGTGGCCCCATCCACTGACAGGAATCCACTTCAGGGGCACTCGAAATAATTCGAAATTGCCAAGAGAAAAAAACATTGAGTGATGCAATGGACTGGAGTTCTTATGGAGTTCCCTTTTCCAACCTTTTCGACCAGAAAATGCAGCAGCAAATGGTTAATAACAAGACAGAGGAGGAGCAGGAGGAGGAGGAGGAGGAGGAGGAGGAGGAGGGGCGGTCGAGGAGGAGGAGCACATCTTAAGTGCTGACTTATTAATGGACCACAGATGTGTGTGCACACACATCAGACAGGCCTCTTGCCTCATGCCTCATGCCTCATGCCTCACCATCCAGAAGAAGACAACATCGTTTTCCCTTCCTGGAAGGTCAGTCTCTCAGTCCCACGGACGAGAACCAGAGACGAGAGACAACAACAAAACCATCCATCCGCATATCGTATCGTATCGTGTGCACTGTGTCAACATGGATCGGGGTTTCTGATGACTCACGGCCAAGTTCGAATGTCACGACGGAGTCGCCACGGAATTGGGTTCGTGGTAAGCCGTGGTGGCTCTGGCTCTGGCTCTGTCTGTGTCTGGGCCGCCTCTTATCGTATCCGAAAAAACATTGCCCGGCTGCTCTCCAAAGATATCTTTGGTACACGACTTTTTGTCGCTCTGTTCCTCTGTTTTTCCCTGATTTCTTTTCTGGAAATATTTCATTGGGCTGTGGTCACATCAGGGAAAAACAGAGCGGGGAAAATACCCTTGCTCCTACTCTATGGGACAAGCAATGACATGAAGAGGCTGCTGCCGTTAGATGATAAAAAAAAACCAACGTTCTCTGCCATCCGCCTCTTTGCACCTAGAAGCCCGGCTTTATATTCAATTGATTCCTTCCACATGCCACTACGCGATACAGTGGCCAGAAGAAAGGTTATCGAATAAAGAATGTACTCGGGGGATGGGGGAAATCGGAGAATCATAAGGACAGAGATGTTCGAGGGAACAGGTACATTAGAACTATCAAATGAGAACAGATTTGCAATCAGGAACATATTCTGCACCACTAAGTGATCCCAGAGGCACTGGACCAAACCGTCTTATGTGCAGATCCCAAGGATTGTTGCAACCATGGACCGATCCAGAAACGGTCTCTCATGACTACACATGAGAGTGCAATGATGGTTCATGTCTTTTCCGATTATACTTTAAAAATTTCATCCCTAACCAAAGAGGTCTCATAGATTATCAAGTTCAGACCATGGGTATTCCTTGCATTACCTTACAATGAGCCTTTGTTTCCGTTCAAAATCAAGTTCCAACTCTTTGGAGATCTATTCTTTTAGACCTAGTTTTGGAACCTTTTGCCACAGTGCAGCACGGGTCACAGATAAGGCCAGAGGAAGCGAATGAAAGGGTGAAAGGTTTTAGGGAAAACTTGCAAAATTGTTGTCCACTTTTCGTGTTTTTCCATGCCATGTGGGGATCCCCCACAGCCCCAGAGCGGCCGCAGCCCGCATCTGGCTAGAGTTCTCGGCTTTCCCCGTACTCTTTTGGCATCACCATTTCCACCCAATCCCCCGTCGCTCCGCTCCGCCCCACTCCGCTCCGCCCCACTCCACTCCACTCCACTCCGCTCTCCGTGCTGATGTTTTCTTTTGTAGGCTCGATGCGAATGAATCCTAAAAATGTCTGGCTGTCGGCTGGCCCTTTTTTTGTCGGTTTCTGCTTTAAACTTGATTCATGACGGACGCCCGGGGGCGCCCTATATCGAGTATTTTTTCCAGTTCTGTTTCCCGGGGGACAGGGGGCCGGGGGGACGGCATTCATGTGCATTTTCGGGGGCTTACCCGCTGGCGTGTTGATATGTTTATCAATGTTATTATTTATGTTTAGATTTGAATGTCAATGTCGAATTGGATCGAATCGGAATCCGAATCGGCACGGCACGGCATCGGCCTCGGCATCAGCATCCACTGCAGAGGAGAGAGCGGAGTGTGGAGTGGAGTGGAGTGGAGTGTGTCTCGAGGGAGCGATGTTCAGGGGTTTACACTCCACTCGCATTGTGCGCGCACTTTGAACTTTGATGGCATTAAGTTGTCAATTTGCGTTTTGACTTACCAAAGACATAAATCGGAGGCGACAGCGACAGCGACGGCGACAGGCGCCTATAGTCTGTCTGCACACAGAGAGAAAAAGGGCAAAGGAGGTGCCAAGGAAATGTGGAGTGGAGAGATAGCCGTTTGCCCAGAAGCCACTGAAGAGCTATTTGACAATGAGAAGAGTGGAATTCAGGGCATACCATGACTTTTGAATATTCTATGGATCACCCATTATCCTCTAGCTCAAAATCTCGAGACTTTGGCTCTTCTTTTCCATCGTTTCTTCAGTGTAGCCTCCTTCTCTCTCTCCTTCTCCTCCAAATGAACAGGACTTATCTTGTAGATTGTGAAATGTTCTTTTTGTGGGCATGTGGGAGTCGATTGGTTGCTCCTTTGTGGGGCATAGGCATCATAGGCCCCCGCCTGCACCTTCTCCGCTCTGTTACTCACGCGAGAACAAAGGAACAAATGACCCCCTTATTGTTAATTTCTATTGTCTAAGACAATTCAAGGAACATCCATCGCACAGCAAGAACAATTTTGGCAGAAAATTAATTATCTCGGAAAACCTATGCGCTGCGAGAGTTTTCCTCACTTTTCGAACACGAGACGATGATGTTCTATGGGTTTTTCCAAAGCCAAAAACAACCTCCAGCTCTTTTTGTATTTTTCAAAATTCTCCAACTTCATTTTGTACGACTTTTTGTGCTCGAACTTTGTTTTAATTGATTTTGGATTCACTTTTTCCAGCAAAATCTCCAGCCCGAAAAAAAAACTTGTTCGGAAAGTGAAAACGAGAACATTAAGAGAGTGGGCAAGAGGGAAAGGGGGAGAGAGGAAGAGAAGTAAAAGTGAAAATGATTAGCAAGATGAAGAGAAGAAGATGATGAGGAAGGGAGGGTATGGGGAGGGGGAGGGGGAACAGCAGAAGACAGTAAAGAAATGTAAAAAGAAATTAATTTCCATTGAAAATTCCAAATGCCACTCGAAGGGGGGCAGGCAAGCAGGGAAGGAAGGGAGCCAGGGCCAGCAGCAGAAGGCAAACATTCGAAAGACAAAGAAATTTTTTAATTGATTTCACTTAAAGCACCAAAAAATACAACACAAAACACACAAAAACAACAGCAGCCAAGAAGTCCAACTCCAAGCCAATGCCCGAGATGCCAAAGAAGAAGGAAAAGTACCAACAACTGTTGAATTTTTTTCTCTTTCGGCTCTTTTTGGATTGTATTTTTAATTTGTTTGGAGTTTTATTTTTGTCTTGTATTTTGGGGGGAATGGGAAAGGCCAGCACCAGCACCAGTGCCAGTGCCAGTGCCAGTCTCCCAAGTTCCAGAGACACGCACTTGACCACTCAAAAGTCAACCGAGAGCCGGCCGCGCGAGAGATGAGCCCCATAAGCGCATCCCATCCCCGTTTGCCCATTCCCCGATCCGCATTCGTGGTTCCGGCCAAGTGCGGGGCCTAATTGGCCATTATGTGGGGCCCAAACAACGCTCGAGTGGGGGCGGCTAATTAAAAGTGGCGTGAAATACAATTTGCCAAAACAGAACAGACCAGAAGCCAAAGCTTTCGGATATTTCTTTCTCTGGTACTGCCTCTAAAGAAATTCTCTTTCGTTCGTTCGCTTAGAGTGGGGGGATCGTATCGTGCACTTGTCACCCAAGAGTGAAATATTCCCACCAGGCGGTCCCGTCCGGTCTGTCCCCTGACCTCAGACACAAAACCCCACACAGAAAATTCAAAAAATAGAAAAAGAAAATTTCTCAAAAATAAAACCAAATTTCGGATAACCGAAAACCGAATGTCAATGGAAATTTACCAAAATAATTACCCAAAAACCGAAAACCGAAAACCAAAGATAAACCATGGAAATCGTGTTCGTGTCTCTATGTAAATTCCCTAAAAAGAGAGAGAGGGAGACCAGTCGACAATGCATTTCTCATACGGTCATTAATCATCCGCACGCACTCCCCATTCATGCCTTAGTCGCACGGGCAGGTCCGCAGAGAACTCGGCAAGAGTCCAGTTTTCAGTTTCACAAAGAAAACCCAAATTCATCGAAAAATACCATGAATTTTCCTGTTTTTACTTAGAAATTATTTTTTTTTTTCAGTGCATATTCGATCTTTGGGAAACACCCTACCTCGCTTATTTATGCCTTGCGATCGAATGCCACCATCTAACGCGTCAAAAATGTTGCGCCACACTTTATGTGCGATCAGTGGGGTATTGCAACAACGAGGTGGCGCTTAGCAGCACGTCGGAGCCGTGCCAAATGTTGCCAAGCACCATCACGTTCTGCTAATGCCCCTTGTGCTTTGCGTGTTTCCAGCAACATGGAATGGGCCACATTCCAAGAAGACGGAAGAAGGGTAGTACAAGATTGATAGCCGATATACATATTTTCTATGTATATGGGCACGAAACTAGTCTCTTGTTATTTTCCCCATTATTTATAGGCAGCTCAGCAGAGGGCATATAGGGTATCCTAGTGCCCGTACTCGACAAATGCCTAGCAGTGCAACAGGTTTACCCGAGCAACATGAGTGCGGACTGCCAGCAACATTTCTGTTGCATGGGCAACATTTACGGTGTTTGTGACGTAGGGCGCGAGCAGCGACCGAACCGATCGTATGGGAAATGCACGGCCTTGCCCGCCTCAATCTTTCTCGGGCCGCGAAAAATGAAACAACAGCAAATACACACACACATATTGTCGAGTGTTTGTTGCTAATAAACAACCATAAACAGCAACTGTGAACGTTTAACGGTAACGGTGCGTGCGCAGGCGTGCGATCTGCCAGAGGAGGGGGAGAGGGATAGATCCAAGCAGCCATAGCCACAGCCACAGCCACAGCCAACAATAATAACAACAACAGCAACAGCAAGTGCATCCCATAGAAAGAGGAGAGGAGGATGAGATCCACAATCCATTTCCATTTCTATTTCTGTTTCTTTTTCGTTTTTCGGAACAAGAAAAGAGAGAGAGAGAGAGACAGAGAGACATGTGCAATCGGCCAGAACGTGCATTTTTCAAATAAAACATTAATATCATCCATTCTTCAATAATTCATGATCTCTTCTGCTGCAGCAGAGAGGAGTTCGAGTTCGTGCGGCGCGCCAAAAACAAAAAACAAAAAGCAAAAACGATTCCGAGTAAATTTCTTCGTTTCGAATAAAACGCTTTTCCGTGTGCATTTCTCTTTTGTCGTGGAATTGGATTGCGTTCGATACGATACGAAACAGAAACAGCCACAGAACTATGTATGTTTGACCCGATTCCCGTATTCAAAAAATTGTGACCGAAGAATGAGTAGACTCAAAAGAGAGGAGGAGGGAAACAAAATAGAAGAAAGACTCCACTCCCGCGATATCTGTGTGAAGGGAAACAAAAAGAAAAACATAAAATACATATATATATTATGTATATATTTGTCTACCGATGATGTATGGGGAATGTACGGGATGTTGGGAAATATTGTTGTGCATGCTGTGGCTCTTAGGACCGATAGAACCTACTCTAATATACGAACACAATCTTGAACAATGAACAATAACTAAACCTCAATAGTCGTACCCTCTCGTATACCCTCGTTTTTTTTTTAACAAAAAAGTGTAATTCAAAAAACTATCGAGTGTTTTCAGAAGTTCCCTTCCATAAAGTGCTTCAGATCTTCAGATAAATAATTCTAATAATTTCTTGTTTGTTTTGCTCTCTAATTTCTCCCACAGTTATTTGTTGTTCTTGTCCCACTGTGCACTGTGCAACACGAATTCAATTTATTTCGCATTTTTTTTGTGAGTGTGTGTCTTGTTTCTTTGTGAACGAATACCGTGTGAATAACGCGTGAATACCCCTTCAGCGAGGAGCGAGCGTACTTTTGTGCGGCAGTGTGCGAGCGCCATGTGAGTGAGTGGAGCGGGAGAGGCACCTGTTACAGTGTTACAGTTACAGTGCGTGTCATAATGATAGCGACAGAGGCCACAAAAGCCGCCGCCGCATCGGCCATAAAATGAAAGCCGAGGCAGCCCCCAGCAGCAGCAGCAGCAGCAGCCCCCCGAGGAGGAGGTCCACCGAAATAATTAAACAAATTTTAGATCGATATTCAAATACGGACTTCGAGTCCGGACAAAACCAGATAGTTCCAATAAAAAACAAAAACAAAAACAAAAACTACGACAGAGAAGTGTGTGTTTTTTAGAGCGAGAACAAAAAGAACAAAAAGCGAACCGAAAATCCGAATCCGAATCCGATACAAAATCAAAATCAAAATTTGTCTTCAATATTTATATATATGCTAATTTATTTTTACAATAATTTGGTATTAACCCACAAAAGCCAAACACAACAAAAACAAAAACACACCAACGACAAAAGAGTGAAAGATAAAAACAACAACGAAAGAGCGGAGAGAGAGAGCAAAGGCAGAAGAGCAACGTAAAAGCAAAAGCAAAAGCACGCGGACGGAAGGGAGATCTTTCTCGATTCGCGCGCGGGATATAAAAACACAGCAAAAGTAAGTGGAACTATACGCATAATTATACCCTATAAAGAGGCCCCAACAGAGGTGGCATGGCACCCACCCCCTGTCTGTCTGTGCTTGGATGATTTTGGGATAAGCTCTACCCACACAAAGGAACCTTTTATACTAATTTGTACTTTGTACTAATGGTGCTCCCTGGCTCTAGATCTTCTTTTAAGGAAACTTATGTCTTGGCTTTATCTCACCAAAAATACTCTTTTTTTCCCCAGTTAATCCAACAATTAGTAGGTATTTCAATACCGCGACTCTCCCCTCCCTAAGTGATCTTCATTCATAGGGTATTTCCCGCCTCGATCCTCCATAGTTGATTCATCTTTCTCCCTTGTTTTATATTTTATTTCACTGCCATTATGTGTGTTTTTATACCCGATACTCAAAATGAGTATTGGGGTATATTAGATTTGTGGTAAAAGTGGATGTGTGTAACGTCCAGAAGGAATCGTTTCCGACCCCATAAAGTATATATATTCTTGATCAGCATCAATAGCCGAGTCGATTGAGCCATGTCTGTCTGTCCGTCTGTCCGTCTGTCCGTCTGTCCGTCCGTCCGTCTGTCCGTCTGTCCGTCTGTCCGTCTGTCCGTCTGTCCGTCCCCTTCAGCGCCTAATGCTCAAAGACTATAAGAGCTAGAGCAACGATGTTTTGGATCCAGACTTCTGTGATATGTCACTGCTCCAAAAATATTTCAAAACTTTGCCCCGCCCACTTCCGCCCCCACAAAGGGCGAAAATCTGTGGCATCCACAATTTTGACGATACGAGAAAACTAAAAACGCAGAATCGTAGAAGATGACTATATCTTCTAGAGTGCAAAATCTGAACCAGATCATATAATTATTACAGCCAGAATCACGAAAACAATTTCACTCTTTCTCGCTCTGTCTCACTCTAACACACAGGTTTCATGGTCGGTTTTGCCAATTGCAAAATATGAGTTCAAGGATCTCAGAACCTATAAAAGCCAGAGCAACCAAATTTGGTATCCACACTCCTGTGATATCGGACCTTGACCGTTTCATGTCCAAATTTCGCCACACCCCCTTCCGCCCCCGCAAAGGACGAAAATCTGAGGCAACCACAAATCTCAGAGACTATTAAGGCTAGAGTAACCAAATATGGTACACACACTCCTTTAAGATGTCACTATAAAACGTATATCTCAGAATTTCGCCCCACCCCCATCCGCCCCCACAAAGGACGAAAATCTGTTGCATCCACAATATTGCAGATTTGAGAAAACTAAAAACGCAGAATCATAGATAATGACCATATCTATTAGATTGCTGAATCTGGATCAGATCAGATCATTTTTATAGCCAAAAGGAACAAATCAATTTGCAGTGGCTACGCAGCGCCCGACGTCACGCTCAGACTGATTTTCTGTCTCTCTCGCACGCACTCTTTGTCGTGTCGTTAAATATTAGCGGCGTCTGCCGGAGGAGAGCCATACTGACTTAGTATCGGGTATAACCGTAGAGTTGCGGTGTCCGCAGCAACTCACAACGTTCCCCCTCGTTTATAATTCTCTTCTTTTTATTGGTTTTTTTTTCTCCTTTTCGCTGGATGAAACATGTTTTTAATGCAAATTCAATTGAAACCAAAGGCAGGCGAAATTTCTTTACGCCTCGAATGCGAATCCGAGTCCGAATCCGAGCTCGAAGGCTGATTTCGGGCGAGTCTTAAATGAAATGTATGTATTTTTTTCGGTATTTTCTGGGTTTTGCGTGTGCCTCGTATTTCATATCATTTGGAGGGCTGATGGTGGGCTTATCCGCGACGATGGTTTTCCCTCCCGCTGTGGCCCGATGTTGACCTTCTGACGGCTGTGGCTGTGGCTATGGCTATGGCTATGGCTATGGCTGTGACTGTGGCGGTGACTGTGGCCTAATTGTTTGGGAAAAAGCGAGGCTTTGCAGGGATCCTGGGGTTTTGATCCTCTGATTCCATGCAGGTCGTGGCTATTGGGAAAGGTCAATGGACTGAGTGAAACGAATCGTTTAAAGGCTATCTAAATGGGATCGTGGTGTTTGTGTGGCTTTGATGCTTTGAAGGCTGGAATTTGTCAATTTCCCAACAAACTTTAGTCGGAATGGTATTTTGGAAGCTTAAGATAGAACGAATCATGAACAAAAATAGCTTTTATCCCAATCTCTGATTCTCATTAAAACCACAATCCACTGCACATACGCATATGAATTCTTCAGAGCCTTTGGTGGCGCATATCCGATCCAACGATCCACTCGGGATTCATAACCATATACGTAGACCGTCCACAATGACCGAAAGGGAAAGCAATCCATGATCGAGAACCCATACCATGTGATCTAACACTATTTCCACACAGCATCCACAATCCACAAAGTTCGTACCACAAATCAATCCCTAGGAATAATCCCTGAATTTTTGGAATATTTCCATTCAAAATTCACATGGGAATCCAATCCAATATTCCCAATCAAGAGAAGAGTTGCCTGCCCAATTCTGGGGCTGATGATTGACCCCATTTGACCCCGTTTCGCGCGGTATCTTATCAGCCCTGAAATTTTCGAGCATTTGCGAAAACAACAAAACGATCATCACATGACGATCGTCAGATGGGTTCCATGAAGATGGGTTCTACGAGTGTATGATGCTGAAGATGATGTCACTCGCAGACATAACATACATATGTGTATAGAGTGATGCTCTATCAGTGCCACCGGTGGCTCACCGATCAAGCGATCACTTCCGTTTGAACGGAGAGGGAGAGAGGAGGAATCCCTCGAAACAGTAAAGCAGATTCCCGCATAAAAGCCGAAAATAATTGCATTCAACCAAGCGGCAACCCTCGAAAATTGTTGACATCCGAAGTGCCACAGAATCCACACCACACCGAAATTTGAAGTTCAAAAGTCATTAAAGGCATTAGAAAGTGTTGCAAACAGGGGCACGAGCACGAGGGGCGCACTCAAATGGATGGAATGGAATGGGTGATGGGGCACGATAATTGAATGGCTAGAGGGGCACCCGCACCCGCACCCGCACCCCGCACCCAGCACCCACGTGAAATGAAATCCGACAACCGTCGATAAATAAACGAATACATCACGAAATTCTATTTGCAGGCGGCAGGCGGCAGGCGGCTGTCCGGCATTTCGGCATTCAAATGGTCAAAAGAGCAGTGAATGGAGGGGATGAATGTTTCGAATGAATATATCCCTTGAGGAAAGCATAATATGAATGTGCGGTGCGGTGCCTCTTGCGGTGGTACGTGCCTGGGACCCCGAAAACGCTGTGTTTGCATTGGAATTTTCCTTCATTTTCCCACTTAATTCTCCGCGAAAATGGCGATCGCCCACAGATGAGTGCTTCCGAGAAACAGTAAAGATAGATTCGATTCGGCGGACAGAGCCAGATGGAAAATGATTATCGATTGAAGCGATTGAATACCTACAGGGGGATTCTGTGGAATATTCAAAGTATTCATTCATTTATTCACTTGTTGAGCACGTTTTCCTTTTTTTCTTTTTTCTTTTTTGTTTTTCTCTTTGTATTTTTTTGGCTAATAAGGCGGGCACTTCGTGTTGCCGTTAGACTTGGCTGCCTCCTCCCTCCACGCGTCGCCGTCTCTGCCTCGCTTTTCCATCTCATGTGCAACGTAGCGTTTCACAGGTCTGCTCTTCTGCTTGCCTCCCCCCGCTGCCCCGTGGGTTATTTAACCATGAAGCAGGGGCGGGGGCAGGGGCAGGGGCAGGGGCAGGTGCAGATGAGGGACATGTGTGGGATGGGACGGGGTGGCGAGGGGCATGGGTCTGGGTTCGGTGGGGGCTGTGGCTGAGTCATCGTCGAAGTCAAACGCGTAGCACGGGACCGACCGCCTAAAACCAGCGAAGCGTCAAAGTGTCGACGAAACAGGTGGTGCCTCCAGGTAGCACGAGGGCCAGGGAGTTGGGGCGGTGGCAGGCGCGGGCGCGGGCGCGGGGGCAGAGCGAGAGACAGTGACTCTGATTGTGGCAGAGCGCATGTTACGCTTTTGTGGTTATTGCTGTTGTTGCCACAGCCACTGCCACTGCCACTGCCACTGCCACACGGCTCTTGTTTGGGGGGCAAGCGGAAGTAGTAATCAGTTTTTGGCCGCCGTACAAACGCCTCCCTGCCGCTTGCCCCACCAACGAGGGGCCTCTGCCGCGGCCTCTCTGGCTTCTACCTGCCCCAGCCGCACGCACAGGTGCACGGTCCCCACCGCCCCATCCGTCTGCCCCCATTGCCGCTATTACAATGCGATTTTTTATTGTTCTTGTTTGAAGCCTCCACTCCACTCCACTCCAGAGTCCCCTCCCCCGGTTCCCCCTAGTACCCCCCCATTCGATACCCATTACGGGCCATGGCCAGGCATACCCTTTCCTGTGGAGAGTATTGCGGCTGTGGGGCAGCACTTGGAACCACTCTGTACCACCACTATCTATAACGATATATAAGTTGTATCTTTAGGCATCGCTCGCTACGATTCGTAGGGGAACACCCGATTCGAATGGAATCATCGAACGAATGAAGAAAGGCCCAGTTCCTTGGGCGTTGGATTATTCGGAGAATAATGCCTGATCGTACCTGGATCCTAACGAACCTTCAAGTGTATCTAAATTTTCGACTTGCAGCAGATGAGAGAGAGAGAGAGAGAGAGAGAGAGAGGATTAGCCTTTCTTTCTGTCCGTCTGTCTGGCTTCCTTACGACGACGACGACGATGATGATGATGATTCCTGTTCCTGCCTTCAGTTCTGGTTGGAGCCTCCCCTTGAGAGTACGCAAGAAGCCCGGATGAGGGGCCTGGGGGGCTAAGGGGGAGTCGCCGCCGCCACCTTCTTCCGTTCCGCAGTCGCGTTCCAGTTGAATGCGTCGCTGCCGCTGGTGCCGCTGCTGCTGCCGCTTCTGCTTCCGCTTACAATTCTTTTTTATTACACTTTATTACACATTTTATATTCCGCCTTTCCGTTTTCATTTCTATTTTCCCCTCTGCCGTGGCCTCTTCTCTCTTTTTCTTTCCTTTTTGGATAAATGATTTAATTATTTTTTTATTTTTCATGCGTTGCAGCAGCAGCACAGGGGACAGAGGGGCAGGTCGAATAGGTGCCATAGGTCAGAGGTGCCATAGGTGCATAAAAACTAGAAAACAGAAAATTAAACGGTGTCCGCAACCGCAAATGTGACAAGCACTTAATTTTCCTGTTTGTGGAAAACGTGAGCCAAAATGCAGCAGCAGCAAAGAGGACGGGGGGCGGGGGTCAGTGGTTGTTGCTGCCACACGCAGTGTGTGGCAGGGTCCCAGTGCCGATGTCAGCGCCGGAGCCGGACCATGTCCAGGCGACAACAAATAATCGAATGACAGGATGCAATAGCATTCGTGATTCTTTTGGGTGATTCATGGTAAATGAAGAGTGAATGCATTGAATAAATGAATGAAATATGGCGAATATCCCGATTATTTGCATAGTATAGAACCCACCACTAAAGAGAGTCGCGATTCCTAAGATCTATCTGTTATTTATTTATTGAATTGAGTTCTTTTCAAACGTACATCAAACTTGCATCAAACTTGCATCAAACGTACATCAAATGTACATCCATGAGAGACACAAATGAGTGCCCTTTCGTGGGGTAAAGAATGCATTCTTTTGCTGAAACATTCATTCTTTTATTCATTTCATTTCCAGTTCCCCCCCACAAAACCCTGGGCTGAAATGGGTAATCATTCATTTATAGCATGAATGCCAGTTGTTATTCACAGACGAAGCCTTCCTTAATGAAGAACGAACTCTTGAAACACAACAGTTGATATCCATCTCCAATATTTCAGCATATTCCTCACTCAAACACTCAATCACTCACTCCACAGCCCCACAAATGTTCCTCTTCTCTCTTGGTTTCAGAATCCGATTCGCAGCAGAACTTTGACAATTTTGTGGGGTCTGAATGCAAAGCTGTTCATCGCTTTCCCACATGTTTGTTCGTGTTTGGGTGCCACGGTTGCCTGCGGGGCAGGTGGGGCATTTGGGGCATTTGGGGCATGCGGGGCATGGTGTGAAAGCATATGTTTTCGGACAATGCCATCGCTTTGCCCTCAGACGGACCGGACCGGACCGGACCGGACCCTGTGCCAGTGTCAGTGTCCATTCCCTTCCACCACTGCTGACACGTTCTTTGAGCTCCTCCTTCTGCCAGAGGCCTCCACCTCCGCCTCCACCTCCGCCACCGCTGCCTACTGCTCCCATCTCCACCCCCTCTCTGACTCCCTCAGGCATCACATTTTACATGGCAACTTTTCGCGGGGCTGTAGTTGTTGGTGTAACTATTATAATTGTTGTTGTTGTTGTTGTTGTTGTTGTTGTTGGAGCTGTGGCAATGGGTCTGGGGCTGGGGCTGGGGCTGGGAGGAGGGTTACAGCTGTTCTGCGGTATCCCGTGCCATGTTTTTTGGGGTTTGACAATTCTCTCGCTTTTCCGGTGGCACATTTTCATATCATATGTGGATGTCCCACCCACTCTTTATCCTCCCCCCTCTCTCGTTATCCTCTCCGTCTATTGGTCTCCTTTTTTCTGTTGTTTCTGTTGTTCTCTGATATTTTGTACTTGTTTATGCCCCCGTATTCCGTGTAGTGTAGTGTTGCCGCAGTGTTGTTAAGCCAGTGTTGCCATATCTCTTGTTGTTGTTGCTTGTTGCTTGTTGTTGTAGCCCAGGGTTGCCGCCTGGTGCAGCCAGTGTTGCCATTGCTGCCGCTGCCGCTGCTGCTGCTGCTTCTTTTGTGCTGTTGTTGCAGTTGTTTATTATGCAGTATGTTGCACGTTTTGGGGTTTTTCATTTTATGACAGCGACAACAACGCAGCCACCAGCCACCAGCCACCAGGAGCGAGGAGTGGAAGGGAGCCCGAGCGTGGCCCCCGAGGGCGTGCAGAACACAACAGAGGACTGCCACAGCAGCAGAAACAACAACAACGAAACTCGCAACAACAAACCAACAAACAAACAAACAGCAACATAAGCCAATGATGAGCTTATTACAAGCGACCGGCAAAAAATTACCAAAACACAATCATGAAAATGATGGAAAACCACCAGAGAGATAGCGAGAGAGAGAGAGAGAGAGAGAGAGAGAGAGAGAGGGCTAGAGATAGGTAGAAAATAAACAGCCATCAAATGTTGATACATTTTAAAGGTTTTGCGCATAAAAACACGACTTTGGAGAACTTTAAGGGCAGATTCCACCTCAGAAAAATTATAGAGACAGATTTCGGTGGATATAGCCCATGGAAATCGTTGAACTGTAGGAAATATTTGGAGAATTGTCTCATATTGCACCAGAAAAAAATAACATAGGGAAAAGAAAAAGAAGCACGTTTCAACTTTAATTAAATATTCGGAAATATTTGAAATTAAATATAATTCACTTTGAACCAAACATAAATGTACGACGTGGGAAATATTTAATCTGATAGTAACAAATATTTTTTTTTTAGCTCTGAAATAATTTTTTTTTAAATACAAATATTATATAAAATATAATAGAAATATAACTAAAATTTCTATAAATATAGAAATATATTTCAATTAAAAATTAAAATAAAAAATTATATTAATGTCAAAATTGAAGGGAAAACGCCTTTTCTTTGTACAATTTCCACGCTCGTAAAAGAAATATTGGAATAACGATTTGAATAGTTATAGAGAGATATATATATAATAGTTTGAGTGATTTTTTTCTCTTTGTGTAGAGTTACAAATCGGAAGCGATAAAAGTCGAATGCATTTGGGGTTCTCTGAATGAGTGCAATGAATGATACGAGTATGGAATCCATGGAATCCGTAAGAACCCACCTTCCTTCCATGGGGGGAGCTTGTGGAACTTTGGAGAACTCCATCACATAGGACACGATGGTGTTTTTCTGTTTGTGTGTTGGTTGTGGGATCTCTGCCCCAGCCGCTGCCACCGCCCCAGCCCCTGCCCCTGCCCCTGCCCCTGCCCCTGCCCGTCTGCCTCATCGCATGTGATGCATGTTTATTTGCATTTTCAGTCGCGGATGGGGCGGTGGGGATGCAACGCACATGTTGTAGTGGCATAATGGCATGCAACATGACCGACTGACAGCGGAGCCAGAACCAGATCCAACCGCCAAAGGGCCCCCACGAGACTCCAAACAATGGGACACGAAACACTTGCAACAGCAGCGGCACCAACGATTCGTTGAAATCATGTGAGAAATGTATTAAAATTTGTTGCGACAGCGAAATGCTAGCAACAGCAGCAGCAGCAGCACCCCCCATGCCCCGTGCCCCATTCCCCCGATCTGTGTGGCATGGCACCCACGCCAATGCCAGCGTCCAAAGCGGGGCCAAAGTTTGCTGCAGCTGCAACAGTTGTTGCTGCTTCTGCTGCTGCTGCTGCTGCCGTTGCTGTGTGTGGCATCTTCTGGAGCGGATTCCCATGAACCCCCCCAATGATGGCGCCCTGGAGGCGGAGGCGGAGGCGGGGGGTCGTGTGACCACGAATGCGCTGACATGCTGATGCTGCAACAACGAGGGGGCGGGGGGACAGGCGGACAGGGGCATTGTGTTGCTAGTTGTTAACTTTTGCGCTGTCAATGATTTTGTGGTCCAAGCAATTGAATTGATGATGACTGCTGACTAAACACAGGGCACAAGCACAAGAGGCAGCCACCGCGGGGGACGGTGACGGGGCCGGGGGCAGGGAAGCTGTTGGATCACGAATCCAGAAAACAGAAAAACAGAGGAGGTCCAGTGGAGTCCCTGCCCCTGGCCCAGCCCCTGGCCCAGCCCCTAGCCCAGCACTGCCCTGCTCCTCCATGGAACGTGAGATGCGATCAAGCATCCAATAGATGCTCCACATTCAAAATCATTCAACTAATGATGCGATGCAGCTGCAACATGCAGCCAAGAACGGTGGCAGGCAGCAGCCAGCAGCCAGCAGGCAGCAGGCAACAACATTGATAAGGAAATCCATAGAAAGTTTAATGACTCTTTCGAAGTGTAAGGGAAAGAGACAGTGTATATGCCACAAGCAGAGAGAGAGAGAGGCAGAGATAGTGAGACACACAGAGACCGAGAGAGACCGAGAGAGAGAGATAGAATAGAAATATTGCTGAAAAATTGTGCGAAAAACATTCAGAAGCCCGTGAGAACATTGACCTCCGATTGAACCGATCAGCATTGCAAAACAGCAGCAAATCTACACTGCGAGAAACTTGGACACTTTTAATGCTCCGGTGGAATGTTGCACCCGACGTTCACATGTGAATGGCACTCGCTGTGTTTCATCTAAGGGTTTCCCCATATTTTGTTCTTTTTCTACCGTTTCTACCATGGAATGTGTCCCTTCGCTTAGGGGTAATCTGAACAGTGAATCAACATCATTCAAGGCCTCATCCGATGACCCAAGGCGTGCTCGAATGTGGCCCTCCTCGAGGCTTGGATACACACGACTATCCCCCTACAGACACATACGGTATATAGTTTTCTCTGAGTGTAGCCGTTTGGTAATGAGTGCGAGCGACAGGGACAGGCAGAGAGCGAGAGAGTAAAGAGTAAAAGCAGATTGCATTCTGCCATAAAAAAACTCTACGGACTACAGTCGGGGGTCGGCTCCTATATGTCGTGTCTGTCGTGCATTGTTGATAATGATTGGATGACTTTAACCGATGCTGCCTCCCATCCATCTCGCCTCCATCTCTGATGTAACCCCTCTTCGGCCCCCCACCCCGCTCCCCTTTCATGACAGATCAAAGTTCTCTGTCTCTGTCTCTGTCTCCGACTCCGTCTCTCTCTGTCTCGCTGTGTGAATATTCCATTGGGGTTTTCGGGCTGCTGTCCCTGACATCTGGGGCCTGGTCTTTGAATGCTGATGATGGTTTTGATGTGGATGGACGGATGGACGGATGGATGGATGGATGGATGATGACAGCAATGCAGCGCAGTCGATGAGGCTGCTCTGAGGCTTCTGCTGCCACTTGTCTCCTTGCCTCATTGCCTCATTGCCTCACTGCCTCGTCGCGAGGCAATTAATTGAGCTTTAATCATGTCTTGGTCGCGGATCTCTTGGATCTGTTTTGCAATTGCCAGAGTTCAAGCCTGAATCAGCCTCCAGTTTCCTTCTCTTCCTGATTCTCTGATCTGCAAATGGACTCCTTGATTGATTTTAGATATTCTTTTGCTTCTTCTGAGTGTTTTTTAGCCTGCGAATAAATCAAAACCGTTTCCTTCCTATCCTTTGGTCATGGAACTTATGAATAATTCTGTCTATAAACCCAATGAATATTTCCATACGATCTTTTCGGGCAACTCCATGAGGGACCCCATTTTCTTGCCTTCAAAAAGGAATTCCAATGCGAATGGATCGTAGTCCCCCTCCATGTCCCCCCCCCTTTAGCCATCGATCGTTGCGACAATGGGGTTTTGCTTTGTACTATCAAATGAATGCAAATTTTGCGATTGTCGTCATCTTAATATTAATTTTAGTCGCACTTCCCCCCCTCCTGCCTCCTGCCTCCACAACTGACGTTCCCTCGCGTTTGCCCCCTCCCCCTCCCCGTTTTGGCATTTTTGTGGTCGTTGAAGTTTTCATTGTTCATAAATTTTAACGGACTTATAATGATTATCATTTATATGTCTTTCTGCCTTTTTGCCTTTCAAGTATTGCTGTCTGTCTCTCCGCCTCTTTCTCTGTCTGTCTGTCTGCAGTTGTTCCGTTCTCCCCCCCTCCCTACCCCTCTCTGTTCCGCTTTATTGCCAAAAGAAGAAAACAAGTAAGAAATCTTGCGTTTAATTTAAACATTTTTTGCATAAGCGCGAATTATGAACAGCAATAAAAAAGTACAGCACAAAAAACGAGAAAAGAGAAAGAAAAGGGGGCTTTGACGAAAGACGACACCCTAGAATATACCCTAGACCCTCTATATACCCTCTATCGTACGGGAGTGTAATACAAGGGCGTATAAGGGAGTATTATAATGGTATAGGGGCTATGATATGGCCATGGGATTTCTATTTGGACGCCATTTGATTCCTGATTCAAAGCAGAGACTGTCAAAGAAGAACGCACCTCCGAAGCAATTGGAAGCCAGGGAAGATGGAAGATATCCTTGAAAATAATAAGGTTCTTGTGGTGGAATATGATTTATGATCCGATCTGAGCTATCCAGAAAAGTTTTAAACATCTATTCGTTGTATTTTATGGAAGGATCTTTTTTTTAATATGTAAAGAAATACTCTCAAATGTTCCTCAGATTCGGGCACATCTCCGGATGCGAATGAAGCATTGATTCACTGTACAAATTTACCCATAAGCGAAAGGACACATCCGATGCAGGGATTCTGGTGCTTTTTTCTGATTAAAAACCAAAACAGATTACGATTTACAACAAAAGACCAAAAAGATGGAGATCTCGAAGGGAAAAACGAGAAAAAATATAGAAAAACCCACTCTCTCAATGATTCAGTTGGGGAATACTCCTGGTAGCCCTTGGGGGGAGTGAAAGGAATCGTAATATACCCTGTCGCTGCCCCTTAAAAGGGTATCGAAACGCGAGAGATATGGAATGAACGAATGAACGAATGAATGAATGAATGAATGTCGATTGCAACAGTCAGACTCGGAGGCAAGGGGCAGGGGCAGGGGGCAGTGGCACGAGGGCAGTGCCTGGGGTGGGGGGAAGATCTGTTTGGGCGCTAATTTGATTTTTGTTGCCTTTGCGGCGCCACGGAACAACATGCAATATTGCAGCAGAGCCAGCAGCAGCGGCAGCAATTGTTGCTGTTTTTTTACAGCTTTTTTTTTTTTTGACATTTTAAACTTGTTTTTGGCGGCGGCTCACATTTTTATTTGTATTTTAATGATCTTTCGTTGATTCGCAAGTTGATTGCGGGACAAGTTTTCACTCGGCCGGCGTGATCTGTGTATCTACACAGATACCAGCTACAGATACAGATACAGATACAGAGCCCTATTCCCACAGACACGACACCCATAAGACCCGTAAAACACCCCACAACTGGAACCGAATCGAATGGAATGGAATGGAATGGAGTGGAAAAGGGAGGAATGGGGAACTGGAACTGGAACTGAAACTGAAACTGGAATCGAATCTCTCTGGCGGATGGATGCAAATGGCTATTCATATAAACACTTTTTCGGACTTGTATCTAAACTTTAGAGTATCTGTATCTGTATCTGCATGTGCATGTGCCCCTCGGAGTATCATCTTTTTCCTCTGGGAGTATTCGTTGAATGTTTGTTGGAAATGTCAAACTTGTTTGATTCTCAAATCAGCGGCAGCAAAAGCAACCCATCGGATACATCTCCCCATCTATTGTAGATGTATCTGTTGGATTGAAATAGACATTGCGTGGTACAGAGACAGAGGGGGGAGACAGCCCCTGTGATTGGGGTTCGGTTCGAACCGAGGGAGCTGCCTGGCTGCCTGGCTGGCAGGGGGGGCAGCGGGGTAAGGGGTAAGGGGGGAGTGGGGTTCATGTTCATGTTCTCGTCCGCTCATCGAGGCGTAGAATTAAACTGTCAAATTCAACAAATAACTGGATTTGTTACACTGAAATGTTCGAAATACGGAAAATGGCAAACGGGAAAGCGGAAAAACGGAAAACTAGACCAAAATCAGAAGCTCAAACGAAGATTTGAGTGCCCTTTGGGGGGGGGGGGGGGGCGGCATGCTCGTATTACATGGTGTTATCCTCCGAACGGAGACCCAGTGATGCTCTGGGTTGATTATTTCTGCATTCTCAGGCAAGGAAAGGATCTTGGGATCGAAACGAAGAAGTGTCTGCGGGAGGAGCTTTCGATCCGCAGTCTAGAATCTAGCACAGAACATCGTAGAGCATACGGAGCCCTACAATGGATAGCACATATGTACATATATCGCATATCGTATAATGCTTATCGTTTAGACCGCCACCGGATGTCGTTCTTCTTGGAATTTCGATGTTTTCGGTCTCTCAAGGTCGCATTTTGTTAAGTGCGCCATTCCGTTGCCCGTCCGTTTGATGATAGTCCCCCACGTTGTACTTCCTCTTGGATACGGGATATGGCACAAGCCCCACTCACCCAATCACCCACTCAACCACTCAACCATTCGTTCCACTCATTTCTATTCTCATTTTCCTCTCATCTGGTTTGGCTTCCTTCCTTTCTCGCCATCCCCCCACCCCGCCACCCCGCCACCCCGCCACCCCGCTCTCCTGTTTCCCCGCTTCCTCGATTTATCAACGCAAAAGTTTCGTTCGGCTTCGACTCGAAATAAATGTTGATTCAACATTTCAACATTTCGTGGCTTTAATTTCAGCTTCTGGCTTGCTCTCTTTTTAATTTTCAGTATCCAGGCACGTGTCCCCCCGCAAAGGACCGGAACGCCAGAGGGAGTGCATCCTGCGCACCGCTCCCGACGATACATTCGGCGATAGAGAAAGGTTTTTTCTCTCTGGAACTCATATATCATTTGGCTTTCATGTGGCCGCCTGATTTGGGGTGAGTACGGGTTACACACACACACACACACATATATCTAGAGATATATTTTTTATTGGGGATCGTCCGGGAGGGGGAGGGGGAGGGGCGGGGGGCCATGGAAACGATTAGGAAGAGAGGATCTGCATTGCAGACAGAAAATGGTACAGGATACGATATGGAATGATATTTTTGTTGGGTAAACTTTGGTATTTTTTTTTGGTATTTTACTCCTTAAATAACATCACGCTACTCTGCTACATTTCGATGCCATTTTTCTAGTATTTTCGTCTGCCGATGTGCCCCATTGGTAGTTTAGTATTTAAATACTGCTCTTGGTATCACAGCAAGGAGAAGTTCCGCCCCAAGAGAGTGTCCTACCCACTTTTGCCCACTTTTTTCCGCTGATAATTTTGCATGCCATAAATTCCGACCAAAAAAACGGGGAATAATTTCGCGGGGGCGTTGACAAGTTTTTTCACGCTCTCGCGTGTCTGTTCTTTTTGCCCTTTCGCTTTTTATTTCCCGTTTTAGTTGATTAAACACAACAACTACTCTGCGCTCTTGCCAATTGGCCAGTTGTTGGCCCGACTTTCTGCTGAAAATGCATTTTCCAGGGCACAAAAAACGTCGGCGAGTCCGCCTGGGAGTGGAGAGCATTAAGGGGTATGTCACACACACACACACACACATACGTGACGTGGCAGAGGCAGAGGCAGAAGGCCAGGCCCCCCCACTGTTGAAGAGCTCCCCATTTATGGTACTAAAGGGGTCTGAACTATCATAATTTCCTGGGAGATTCCTCTTGATGTAAGTCCACTTGGGGCTTCTGTTTAGTTCCCCTGATATTTATGATGTTTCTAATGTTCGCTGTGAGGCTTTTAGGGGGAAACATGGAACCCACACAATTAGTTCTATGCTCAGGCATCGCTTTTGGCGTTTTGTTCCATGAAACTCCATCGAAGGGCAGATCTAACAATTTTTCGAACGCTTCAAAGCAAACCTTAAAAGAACTATTGAAACCATACGATGATTACCGCTTGCTGACGGGAAGATACAATTACCAATTGATACTAAATTATCAGATGAAACGCTAGAAAGAGGCTAAAATAATGCTTATTTTGGGATTGAATATCTTTGAAAATGGTTGAGGAAATAAATCAAAGAAAACCTTTGAAGAAGTGTGAGAACAATCTGGAAGGTTTACCCAAGAAACTTTACCGAATTGAAGATGTGTTATTGTATCTTTCGATCCTTTGGATATGCTTCAGATAAGAGGCTTCAGAGGCGGTCAAAGGATGCATTATGGGATCTGCAAGTACATATGTTTTCTATAGGAACCGGGAATGATCCTGTCTCCTCGTTCTCACTGGGAGCACGTCTCTTTTGGGACCCTCTGTAGGGCATTCCTTGGTTCGAGCACATCCTCTGGCTCTTAATTGCTGCTGCTGCTGCTGCTGTTGCTGTCGATTCCCGATGTAGTTGCCGACTGTTTCTTTATCTCAGTGCCCATAAATAATGGGAATTCTCTGCAAAGTTCGAATCGATGTGCATAAAATATACGAGTGCCAGCCTGCCTGCCGGAGAGTGCCACATGCTCGTACTATATCGATGTTGTTGCTGTTGCGAGTGTGTTACCGCACATTGAATAAAAGTTACAAAATCCAAAATTAATGAACTCGTCGATTTGGCAACGGCAGCGGGGCAGAGGGGCAGGCGACGACTGCTGCTTCGTGATTTCGTGGTTCAATAACATTTCAATTGCGTTGACATAATTTTAATTAAATTAAAATCGAAAACAACAGCAACACCAGCAGCAACAGCAAACACACAATGAATTTTGAAGAGGGATACAAATAAATAAATAAAAAAACGAGGTGGAACGTTGTGAGTTGCTGCGGACACCGCAACTCTACGGTTATACCCGATACTAAGTCAGTATGGCTCTCCTCCGGCAGACGCCGCTAATATTAAACGACACGACAAAGAGAGCGTGCGAGAGAGACAGAAAATCAGTCTGAGCGTGACGTCACGCGCTGCGTAGCCACTGCAAATTGATTTGTTTCCTTTGGCTATAAAAATTATCTGATCTGATCCAGATTCAGCAATCTGATAGATATGGTCGTTATCTATGATTCTGCGTTTTTAGTTTTCTCAAATCTGCAATATTGTGGATGCAACAGATTTTCGTCCTTTGTGGGGGCGGAAGGGGGTGGGGCGAAATTTTGAGATAAAGGTTTTATAGTGAGATCTAACAGAAGTGCGGATCCAAGATTTGGTTACTCTAGCTTTAATAGTCTCTGAGATTTGTGAATATCCCCAGATTTGCATCCTTTGCGGGGGCGGAAGGGGGTGTGGCGAAATTTTGAAACAAACTCGTCTCGGTCCGATATATTAGGAGTGTGGATACCAAATTTGGCTGCTCTAGCTTTTATAGTCTCTGAGATCTAGGCGCTAATGTTTTACTCTAAGCAAAGCCGCCTATGCTACCTGTGTGTTAGAGAGAGACAGGGCGAGAAAAAATGAAATTGTTTTCTTGATGCTGGCTATAATAATAATACGATCGAATTCAGATTCTGCAGTCTAAAAGATATGGTCATTCTCTACGATTCTGCGTTTTTAGTTTTCTCGTATCTTTAAAATTGTGGATGCCACAGATTTTCGCCCTTTGTGGGGGCGGAAGTGGGCGGGGCAAAGTTTTGAAATATTTTTGGAGCAGTGACATATTACAGAAGTCTGGATCCAAAATATCGTTGCTCTAGCTCTTATAGTCTTTGAGCATTAGGCGCTGAAGGGGACGGACAGACGGACAGACGGACAGACGGACGGACGGACAGACAGACAGGGCTCAATCGACTCGGCTATTGATGCTGATCAAGAATATATATACTTTATAGGGTCGGAAACGATTCCTTCTGGACGTTACACACATCCACTTTTACCACAAATCTAATATACCCCAATACTCATTTTGAGTATCGGGTATAAAAACAAAAGCAAAAAGCAAAAAACCCGAATGAATGCAAAAAACAAAAAAAAACCACGCTTGCGTCTTGCTAACGGGGTTAACCAACCAAAAGGCTATAAAAACCCCCCCAGGGATTCGTGAGCATTTGCATTTGGCCTCAGAGCTGCAGTACTGCACAGTGTGCATTCGTTAAAGTAATCGTCTTTGGTCGCACTGTGTCCCAAAGACTCTACGAAGCCTATAGATCCTCCACAGATCCTCCCCGGAAATACGATCCCATGCCCATGCCCATCAGATGGTGTCTCTCTGTCTGGCCTCTCACTGTGACAGACCCTCTCCCTCTCCCTGTCTCTGTCTCTCTCTGCCTTCTCTGTCTCTGTCTCTGTCAACCCGGAAGCGATAGCACAGCCTCCAATCGGCGGAAGATAACTCCCCCACGACCATGCACCCAAAAAACAATAAAAATTACAATTTAAATAAATAAAATATGTAATAAACGAAAGAACGAGAGAGAGAGAGACAGAGAGAGAGCGATCTTTCCTTCCCTGTCTCTCTTTAAATGGCATATATCTCTTTCTTCTGTCCCTGCCCCATGCCCCACAAATGCCCCTGAGAACGCGTGTAGATTGTGGGTGTGGGGGTGTGGGTGTGCATTGTGTTTCCCCTTTTGCATACATTTTCCACAAAATCGCAGCGTAAAACCATTGTGGCCATTAATCATAGTACATATACTAAGTATATTAATATATACTAAGTGTAGTACAAGTACTATACGGCACAGGCACAGATTAAGCGTTGATTGACGTGCCAGGAGAATCTGTCTGTGTAAACTATGAGAGAAGAAAGACTGCAGACGGAAAATGGCAAATGGAAAGATTTTAAGATCAATGCTCGGAATAGTACGTGTATCTTATGGATTGCAGCATCTAGCTGCGATTGAACAAAACGATTAAAGATTCAAGATTCAAGATTCAAGAATTTCCATGTCTTGCCATTAAACGAGTAGGTTTTCCTGTTGATAGAGATCGCAGAACCAATTCGTATATCGATTATCGGACTCTTTTCCTGCATTTCTTCGAGGGATGAGCCATGATGGGATTGAAAAGAGGTGCTATATTGGTGGATATCTTGTAGATACCGATACAGATACAAAAACACTTACCCGCAAATTGTGTTGCAGAACAAAGAAATTATTGCGGTAGGTCGAAGCCATTGCTTTTATAGGAAAAGAGTCGAAGGTTTCGCTTCGTTTTGATTGGGAAAACATACCAAGATACTCTCAGTAACTGTCTGCCACATACGAGTCTGTAGATTCGTATTGTGTTAGAGAGATGTCTAGAGATTCCTGGCCGGATAGATACATAGCTGGATAGATGCCATCTCTGGCTTTGTCTCAGGATATGCTCTGGCATCTCTTTACCCGAGAGAGCGGGAGAAAAGGTTCGCCTTTTCTTGATTGCTTTATAATAGCAGGACTCACATTTCTGTGAATCTGTGCAAACTATCCATCCCCCCATCCGCTCATCCGCACCTACATCCATTTATTCATTCATTCATTGCGAATATCATGCCAATTGCAATTACCGCCCTGACGGAGAGGAGTGTGGATGTGTGAATGTCTGAACGTGGGGATGTGTGGATGGGCGTTCACTTTGATTAATACCATCATTTGGCCTGCCTTCTTGTCCACTTAATGCAATAGCAATAACAATTATTTATCAATTAAGCTATTACATTTCATTCAATTCAATTCAGTTCTCGATTCGATTCGATTCGATTCGATGCGATTTCCATGCGAAATAACCTTCCACATTCCATATCCGCCCCTTCCGCCCCCCCCTCGATGGGCCTGCGCCTGGAAATTTATGCGAAAAGTTCAATTGCGTTCAAAATGTCAATAATTTGAGGTTGTGTTGCGGAGTGGAATGTATTTTGTCTCATGAATTTTGCATGTGACAATTTATTTATTTATTGGAATGGAACTACGGAGCGCCAACCGCGAGGCGACTTCTGCTCTTCTGCTGTTCTGCTCTTCTGCTGTCCTATTAAATGGAATATCTAGCAAATTGGCTTGGGCATTGTGTGCCACAGATACCCATACCGACACCCATACAGATACACGTGAACACTCTGTGGGAGAGTGACAGATTGTTTTCACATTTCCATCGGCCGCCTTGCCCCCCGCCCCCCTACCCCCGCCTCTCTGGGCCGCCCTCAAATGGGAAAACGTGTCAAAGGTGTTGGCAATTTTCGCAGTCAATTGGCATTAATTGAGTGTGAAACACAAAAATATTTTTGTAAATTGTTGCTGCTGCTGTAGTGGCGGTGCCACACAGCCCCCTGCCCCGTCCCAAGGGGCAGGTTCCGATGCTGTTGCTGTTGCAGTTACCGCAAATGCGCCGCGCAATATGCAAATTGATTTGCCGAACAATTCATTTGAAAACGCATTGCATAAGCCGCAAAAGCTGCAGCAAACAGCAGCAGCAAAAGCGAAACAGCGACAGAAAACCGATTCAAGCCAGACGCCAATTGGTGGAAATTGTTTGGGAAAACCGGACTAAAAAAAGGCAAAAGGTGGTCCGGCATTCCCCACAGTTCCACGGATCCACGGATCCACGGATCCACAATTGGCGGCAATGATGAGGCTTGACCTTTGTCTCTACTTGTGGACCCCCCTCTCCCTCTCCCCAGGGCAAACCTCGACAGTCCTTTCCTTACTATTTCCATTCCATTCCACATTAGTTCCACACTCGTTGCCTATCGTACAGCAGTGCTCCTCGGTTGCTGGCACTCCTTTTCTCCTCGAAACAGTCCGGATGAATGGCATTCATTGGCAGACAGATCCCCTTATCGTGCAGCAGTGCCCATCGGTCGCTGGAGCTACATTTCTCCCTGGAATCCGCGCGTTAGAGTCCCATTAATCACCTTTTAGCCATCCAATTAGACACCTACTTCCAGTCCCTTCTCGAAATGAGTTAAGCATTCATGACATCTCCTTCTTAATCGCGGAACCTGTTTAGCGGATTCTCCCGTTGCACTTTACTTTGAGAGCTAATCAATTTGTACGAGCGACCCGTGCACGCGCCTCGAACCGGTTCGAGTCCGCAAGATCTTGGAATTATCATACAATAAGAGAGGAGAGAAGCGCCGATCTTCATTCATATTCATATTCATTTTGATGCATTTGCATTCAATTGAGATTGAGAATCCCTTCCCCCCGTATGGGGTATTCCACAAACTTTCACACTTGAACAAAAAAAAACACCGAATCGCAATACGAAAATATCCAAAAAGCATTTCAAAATCTGTTTTTCAATTCCGTTTGCGTTTGAAGCCCGAAAGCACCGAAGCAGGGAAGAAGGGAAGCAGGGAAAAAGCCAAACAAATTAAACAATGAAATGTAGTACGAATGAATAGTATTCGAGCGAGTGCTCCCCATAATCGCACTCGTGCCCGCACCCCGCACCCCGCACCCCGCACCCCGCACCCCGTACCCCGTACCAGCACCCCGTACTCGTATGTGGAACAAATAAAGAGGTCTCTTCTGGCCTTGAATTCAGCGCCAAAAAACCAAAATACGAAACACCGAATGGATGTGTGGATGTGTGGAAGTGTGGAAGTGGCAGAGCGGCAGCAACAAATACTTTAATAAATAATAAACAATTGTTTTCTCTCTTTCTTTCTTTCGAGTGTTGAAAAGCCTCGCAGTTTTGCTTAAAAAAAATTACACAAAATAAATACAAAAAATGAATAAAAAATTTAAATAAAATGGAAATAAAATGCGCGTACAATTGATAAAATAAAAATGCAAATGGCAGCAACATTCGCAGACAAGCGACACATGATGTTGCTGCTGCTGTTGCTGCTGCTGTTGCATGTGGCAACAGTATCATAAAACATGAAATTGTGTTCCATTTAATTTTCAATGGGATTTCTGGCACGACACGGCAAGGGGTCCGGTCACTGGCCACCGGGTGGACCCCCGCCCTCCGCCCTCCGCCCACCGCCCCATCGATTAGCATATACGAGTATGTGGTAGGGCTCTCCATCCAAAACCGCACCCATTCTCCATTGGCCATTGGCCATTCCATTCGTTGTTGGCCCAAATCGCATATGCATATTTCATAATATCAATTGAAGGCTATTTCAATTAGCTAATTTTGTCCCCATTTTGTGCCTGCCCTGCGTGCCCTCCGTGCGTCCCCCCCTCCCTCGGGTGGCACTATCTACGGGTTAAGGGGGTTGCCTAATGTCTAAATAGGTCATCGTTTATCGGTTATGGATAGTCGTATCCGAAACGAGTTTAGATATTCGGAGCACAGGCAGAGGAAAGCGTAGCCACCATTCCAGGAGCGTAGAATAGAAAACTGTTCGGGGATGGACTCTAAAATGATGAAATAGATTGTCTATCGAGCCATTTTCAGAAATCGATATATAATATATATATCTCTATAGCTGAGAACTCTTCGAACAATTGCACTGTACACGTATTTGTATCTATATGAAAGTATTTTATGGATAATTCATAAATCGAATATCGATAAATAATCATTGATGGCCTATGGCTGGTAATCGAATGAAGTTCGTGTCCAATCCTAGAGCTATCGGTTTTTGATCGATTAAAAATTGATAACTGATGGATATTGATAAACGATTCAGAGCTTGTTGCACTTTTCCCCCGTGACAGAGCCACTGGCATGTGCCCGGAACCCACCAGAGCCCAGACCCAAGCCCCGAGCCCCAAAGGTCACTGCTCCACCAACTGCCCAGCTCCCCAGCTCCCCAGCTCCGTTCCAGTTCTGTCTCAATGCACGTCCGTGCATGTGTTGCCAAAAACTGTACAACTAATCGTAATATTTCCAGTCGATGTCCGCTGTTCGAGTTGTGTTTTCTGTGTGTTTCAGAGCTTTTTATGATTATTAAAACTACTAATTGGCCTGCCGTTTAATGGTCTCTCTATGGCCATTCGTCAAGCCATTGGGAAGAGAGAGACTCGGACAGCATTTGTCATTGAAAGTTCAACACTTGGGTGGGGATTGGGGACTGAACAAGAAACAAGGAAGCCCATTGTTCCAGTGGCTGGGGTTGCAACATGCAATGTCAATGACAGGCGCCCCCGTTGGGGTTCAAGTGCGACGACAACCTTCCTTTTTTTCGGACCCTATCGCCAGCGGACCCTATCGATTCTTATCGGACGGAAAGACCACTAAGTTCCGTTCCGTTCCGTTCCATTCTGTTCCGTTCCGAATGGAGGTCTATGACTCAGTGGCCGTGCAATTAGATGTTCCTCCGATCCACAGCGATGCATATCGTTCTGTTTTCTTCCTGGAATTTATGGAATTATGCTCGTAAACATATGTGGCTGCACTGAGAGAAAGGATAGGGGTCTGCATTCAAATGCAGAGCAACCGATGGGCGCTGCCGCATGTTGCGTGACATCTCAGACCAACGAAAAGCTTTTCCCAAAGTGTTTTCCCTCTCAAATGAGCATCCAGCCAGCACCTCCTCCAATCATTTTGCGAGTATCTTGTATCTATAGACTCTGTATTCGGAATGCTCATTGTTTTCTCTCAGTGTACGGGTGCATGCGTGTAAAGTTTGTTTCACATCTACTTGTTGCTGCTTCTGTTTGCCGCTCTCGTCTCTGGCCTGTTGTCGGCTGTTTGTGCAGTGCATTCTGTGTCTGTGTTGGCTGTGTTGTCTGTTGTCTGTTGTCTGACTATCTATTTGTCTATCCATAGAATTTGGCCAGACAATGGCTGCAGTCGGAGTTTGATAAACCACAGACGGCCGCCAGCGTCAACAGAGAGCCCGCGAGCTGCGATCCGATCATGAATGCAGAGATAAAGATACAGCTACAGATACACATACTTGTCTCGAACATAGTGTAAAGATAGAGATACTTTGTCCAAATCAAACACGGTCGCTGGGTTTCTTGGCCGACGTTCGCCGTTCGCCGTTCGCTGTTCGCTGTTCGCCGTTGATCTTGTAATTGTATCTCTATCTTTTACCTCCCACTCCCTACCTCCTACCTCCTACCTCCTACCTCTGGGTCTGCCCCGTCCCTTCGATGATGTGTCGACATTGACAGCGTTAATTGAATTGCAAACAACACTCGAAGTCGCCGTCGAAGCGAAAGCTTCCCCCGAGGGGGAATCGAAATCGGAATCGGAGTGATTATTCGCCATTGGACCCATACCCATACCCGTACCCGTACCCCTACCCTTCCCTTTCTTCGACTGAAGAGTGAAGAATCTACAGATCGTGTTGCCAAGTGGGCAGCGGGTGCGGGTGCGGATGCGGGTGCGGGTGCAGGTGTTGACCTAGGTTCTGTTTTGGGGCTCGAATTTCGCTTGAGGGGGCGCCCCGCTTGACGATGTTTGCTTTGTGATTTCTTTTCTCTAATCGTTTCGAGTGTGTTTTTTGTTGATGGAAATCTTTCGTTTTATTTGTTGCTTTTTTTTTTTGGGTGATAAACACAATTGTCCAAACGATTATTTATTGATTTTTGATGTCTTTAGGAATCCCAATCGAATAAATAATCATTCAATCGATTTAATCGATCCAAATACCATGAAAATCGATAAAGATCGATGGCATTACTTGAGGATCATTCGAACCGATTCGAGCTTAAGAGATAGTAATCGAATTAAATCATACAAATAATCGATAATCGATAGCATCGATTGTCTATTAATTGCTGATTGTTGAAGGGTAACTGTCGCTGATCTATCTCTTAGGCATTCCCCAATGACAGTCCATTTATCAATGCTTTTTTTGTGCTCAGATTTAATCGATTGGAATTGCATTTTTCAAATTTATTTCTCGATTATAAATGAGTTTTTGGTATTTTTAAAATTAATTTTTAAGCCCGTAATTGGTAATTGGTCTTTTGGTGCTTTTGTGTTTCTTATTTTGTTTTTGCTGCACATCGTATGTTTATCAAAGCTCACGGATGGATTAATGGACGACTCGATTGATTAATGAGTGGACCCGTTTTAGCAATTTGAGTTGAATTTTCGAATTGAATTGAATTGTTCGGTTTTTCGATGGGATACTAAGTGTATTTACACATGTACATATGTACATCTAATGGATCGGCTGGTTCCAGAACCATCTTATCGGTGTGTCCCTCACCTTCAGAGCCGCTCGACTGCTGTCCGTGGATCCGTTGCATCATGGCGCTGCCGGCCGTTATCAGGGGCTTCGCCATGGCCCTCTGAGGGAGAGAGCGAGTGCATTTCATGGCCAGGTTTGTGTATCTTTTGCCTCTGTCTGTGGGCTGCTATCAGTAGACACGGAGATACAGATACTCAGATACTTTTCTCACTTTTGGCGTTCACATTGCGATTACGGCAAGGACGTGGCCATCTCGCTCTCCCTCTCTCTTTGTGTAACTGTAACATTCGTATCTCACAGATACGTTGCTGCTGCTGCTGCTGCTGCTGCTGCCGCTGCTGCTGCGGTTGTGGCTCAAGGCTAAGGCCAAGAGTGTGGCGGCAGGTAGATATGTAGGCCCTCCGGCTGCTACCTGATCGCCCTGCCTCTCACCTTGCTCCGCTCCCACTCCCGCTCCCTCGCTCTTTCCCTTTCTTTAGTGTGTGAGTGTGTGGCAGGATCAGCGTGCAACAATGACAGCAAGTGTGGCAAAAGATTTACCGCCAATTCTGCTGTCGGCTGCCACAGTTCGGCGTTCTTGGGCATTGCGTAAGTTGCATGTATCTTCTCCATGGGCCGCTCTCTCTCCCGTATCTCCCGTGTCTCTCGTATCTCGTATCTCGTATCTCTCGTATCTGTTGCCTCTGTAAATGTATCTGTGTATCTGTATCGTCGTGTGTGCGGTGCTGTGCTCTGCTCTGCTCTCGGGCAATGTTTTGGATGCGATCTCCCTGCCCCGTACCCGTCCCTGCCCCGTACCCGTCCCGTCCCGTCCCGACTGTCTGTCTATTAGTTGATACGAATATTTTCGTGTATTTTCCGCTCAGTCTGTATTCAGATCTTCAGGCATTCAAGTCGCTGCCACAAGCGACTGCCAGAGCAACACAAAACGCCACAACCCAAAAGAAAACTCGCGCAAAACTAGAATCTCTCCGTGTGTCCCTCCGCGTGTGTTTTGTTTTGTTTTGTTTTTCCGCAAGTCTGCAAGTGAAGTGCCACAAAAAGTACAAGCCCCTAGGAAAAATGTGAGTTAACTGCGCAAAAAGATACATTCACATTCGACTGCCAGTCGATCCGCCAGGGATGCCTCTCCTCTCCTCTCCCCTCCGCCTTCCCCTCGTCCCCTTTGCCATTCAATCAATCCAGTAATTTGCGAGTGAATGAATGAATGAATGAATGAATGAATCAATCAACGGAGCAGGCCTGAACGAAGAACAGCAATAACAAATTCGCAATTTGTTTTCTTTAAGTTTTCCATTGTTTTGCGGGGGTTTATTTCCCTTTATTTGTTTTTTTTTTCTGTGTGCTCGTGCAACAACAATAACAATCATAACATCAGCACCGCGAAACCAGAGAAAATTGGCCAAAAAATATTCCCCTACCGCAGGGTGTGGGTGGATCGGCACAACAAGATGGGGCATGAACTTCGAGAAGTGCTCGGAAAATAAATGAACGGGGCATATGGCCACATGCAACACCCAAGATACTTACGGACACAAAAACACAGGCCAAACCAGGGGAGGGCTCAATGCCAGTCGAAGCCCCTCCATTCATGCCGCTACTCATAATCGTATTCATACATATATCAGACTCAGTCCCGAAGACCTCCTCCTCCCAACTAATCACTGATTATGCAAATCACGGGGATATCAATGGGAGAGTGGGAGGGCCGTAGGGCTTATGGACAGCCATGAGTCATGGGCTCGGGCTTGGGCTTTGGCTTGGGCTTTGGCTTGGGCGGCGGATTAAATGGGAATCGGAATTTGGGAATCGGAATTCGGAATTCGAAATTCCAAAAGAAAATTAATACCGTGACTTTATTTGAACAATATCGGAATATTTCTCTTAATTGGAATCAATCGGAATGGAAATCAAGCAAATTTCAGCGGCTAAGATCGTAGATAAAGGATGCTCCCTATTCTGTTCGAGATTCGTTCGGAGACATAATTGAAGGATACCAAAAGGGGCATAATAAGTGAATGGTTTAATGGCAGATTCAGTGGAAAGTTGTTGGGGATCTTAATGGCCTTCTCTGTATCGCTGTAGCTGTAGCTGTATCTAAAGGTATTCCTTAAGATCTATTAAGTACACCCTACCATAGAAACAATATTGAATGCTTCAATCTGTTCTGTTTGGATCTTCATCTATCGTTTACCTCTTCCCTGATAGAAGTGGCACGTTTTAAGACACATTCACTATTCAGATACGATTCAATCTTTATACATGGAACTCAAGGGGAATACAACTCCCATTTTCCTTCCCAAATATCGGGGATTTCTCAGAAAGAACTCTTTCAATCAGTCAATTTCAATTTCAGTCTCATTGCAGGGCATTCGATGGAGTCTCTAAAGCCCATTCGTATTCTCTCTCTGATTACTTACCCCTCCTCCCCATCTCCCTCCCTATCGACCATTCTGCACCTCTGGTTCGCCCAATTTTTCTGTGTTTCTGTGTGTTTTTTTTGGCTGATTCTCATATTTATTGGGGGCTCAAATTTCGTGCCCGGCTTCGCGTTCTGATGGCTTGGGGGCTTTTCTGGGGTCTTGGGGCTTGTAAATCGAATCGAATCGAAACGAATGAATGCCTTTTTTATGAATTCGGCACGCGTCTGCGTGCGCATTTCTCGGACGCGCGTTTCAGGTCTGTCTTCTCCGTGTCCATGGCCTGTGCCAACAACAGCAGCAGTCGGCAGTCGGCAGTCAGTGTGTGGCAGTGGCAGTGGCAGTCAGCGGCAGCATTGGGGCATCGTTGATCGCTGATCGTCGATCGTGTGTGCCCCAAATTTGTTGGGGCGGCGGGAATGGGAGAAGTGCATTTTGCAGATCCCTCTCCCCTTGCCATTCGATTTTCTGATTTGTTTTCGCTTTCAGAGCGGATTTTGCAACTTTGAAATGATTCCAGCACCTGCTGCGAGCCCCATGTGCCCCCCAATCACTCGTAATTGAAATCTAATTGCGTTTTCTCACGCCTGCTTTTCCCAATCTGAAGATTTTCACACGCATTTCGGTTCGGGAATCAGTTTTGTTTGGAAATCAATTCACAATTTGAATACACAATTTATGATCCAGCCATAAAGTCGGGGACTCCGGGGAGAAGGGAAAAGCGGAGGCATGGCAGCTGGAAAGATGGAAAAGCGTGAGCGTTTTGTGGGGGAAAATTGGCATGAGAAGTGCCTTCGATGTGGCACGTAGACGTAGACACCACAGCCACAGATCATCCGCAGAGACAGAGAGGGAAACGCTGATTCTAGATAATTCTGTAATTCATTTTGCACACGGGTTCTGCTGGCCTTGCCTGCTCTTGCCGAGGGTACTACAGGGTATTACAGCGGAACAAAGCGCATTGATTGTCTCTCTCGCGTTCGGCGGATGATGTCAGTGGCTCATTGGGAAGAGGGGGGGGTGGGGTATATTAGATATAATCGAATGAGGGCCTAGACGGCAGTCAGTCGGACACTTTAACGGTGGTAACGGGGCACCCGTTCAAGTGTCGCCAGCAGCAGGTTTCGGCCAGGCCGTCGTCTTTTGGCAGCCCGGCCAAGTGTCTCCCTCTCTCTCTCTCTTTGGCCTCTCTCTCTGTCTGTCTTGAGTGATTGCTCAGCGGCTGAGAGCCACCACTTGGGCTGCCTCCAAGTACAGCTTTTGCTTTGCATGTGGCTGCGGCTGCGGCTGCGACTGCTGTTGTAACTTCTGTTTTTACGAGCGTTTCGGTTCGTTTCGGTTTTGCATTTTCCTCAGGCCCCACAAAAATCAAAACAAGAACTGAAGGCTAACCGAACGGATGGCCAAGTGGTAGATACTCTAGCGGATCACCAGATACAGGGATGCAACAAGTGGGAGAGTCTTTCCAAAGATGTATCCAGCGAAATGAGAGAGTTTTTCCCACAGAGAGTTTGGTTTCATGTATGCTATCGAGATCTGTCTTTATCTTTGTTTCGTCTGGGAAAATCTCAAGGAAATCCCTCAAGAAACCTTACGGATCATCATTGGTGCTTGATCGCTTCCTTCGTCTGGCAAATGGCTATACCCTCCATAAATGAAAGGGTATACTGCGATACATAATATTGGAAAAGAGAAGCGAAGTCAGAAAACTGGTTGACACTGTGAACGAGTGGCCATAAAATCGTTGACAAATCAGCCACAGAAACAGCAGCGGCAGCGGCAGCGGCAGTCCACGTGCGTGGGGCGATAGGCGACAGCAAGAGTCACAGCAACCGTAACAACATTCGAACAAGACCCAAAAGATACAAAGATACATTTCGGAATCGGAATTGGAATTGGAATCGAGGCGTTCGAGGCTTCAGATTGTATAATTCTTGACCAGCGACAGAGACATTGACATAGTCGAATGCATAATGAACCCCCCCCCCCCCCCCACACACACCGCCTACCATTCCATTCTAATGGCACACATTTTGTGCACAACTGTACCTCGCTGCCGCCCCCGTACTGCTCTCCCCAGCAACACACACTTGCAGCTAATTGAACTACTTTAAGCATCGACGTGTGTGCGACGTACGAGGTAATGGCCATTCGAAAATGAATGTCCAGATGTTATTTTTCACTGCCTCCCGCCATCCAAATGGCCGCCCAATTGGTTTCTATAATAGTGGAATCTGAGAAGTAGAAAGGGAGGGATGTCATGCGATGCAGTTCGATCGTAGACATCCGATGAGATCACAAATGATGCCACGCTAATCATCGTGCCCATTAAGGGGCGGCCCGTCTACGGCGGAAATTCTCGCCAGTTCTGGAGCTTCGGGAAATTCAGTAACAATCGATTTACTATCGATAGCAATAATTTATCGACACTTATCGAATGGGATCATTGAATGGTTCTTTTGATGACTGATTGATAATCGAAACTTTAAATGCGATTGTCCAACCAATTCTGATTTTTTACGAAATTCAGTAACAATCGATTAATTATCGAAAGCCCTAATATGTCGACACTTATCGATTGGGATTATTGAATGGTTCTTTAAAGCCTGATGTTTATAGAAATTCAATAACAATCGATTAATGATCGATATCCATCATCTATCGAAATGAGTCGATTGGTTTCTGTATTGATCATTGAATTATCGATCATTCGATTGCGAAAATTATGCAAAAAATGCGATTTTTAAACCAATTGTTAAATTTTGTGAAATCCATTAACAATCGATTAGTTATCGATAGGCTTAGAATGGCCTAAGCGATCGCTTCTTTGCTGTACTTACTTTGTGGTGAAATTCTGAAACCCAATCGATTGGAAGATCCTGGAAATAGAGAAACAGGAAATGGAAAATGAGAAATGAGAAATATGAAATATGAAACGAAGGATGTGTGAAGGACACTCGTGCAATATGGAATTCTTAGAGCTGGGGGACATGGACACTGCTGAATGCTGATGCCGATAAGCGGGGACATGGCCAGAGATGGGGATATGCGGAAAAAGCAACGAGACATTGCAGGAAGGCCACAAAAAACAGGGCAAATGAATAGCAAGACAAGAGAGGGAGCGTGCAACTCATGTGCACGCACTCGTTTGGTTACGAGTCGTCCAGGCGTCCTCTGTGCGTGTTTGTCAGGATGCGGAATCCTGAATCCAGAATCCGGGCTACGGGATGCGGGATGCGGGATGCGGGATACGGGATTGAATCATTGAATCGAATTGAATACGTGCGAGCACGAAGCAGCATCAGCATCAGCATCAGCATCAGCATCAGCATGAGACTCAGAGTCTACCCAACCCAACGCGCAATGGCTACGTGTTCTGTGTCCTGTGTCCCGTGTCCTCTTCGGATCCTGTATGTGTCCTGTCCTGTGTGGGTTCTGCGCCGTGTTGTTATGTATTAGCAAGATGTCAATGTATGTTTGCAAGGAATTATGTCCAGGCATCTCCCCAGCACACACGGAACGTCCCCAAAAAACTGTATGTCCGTGGCCATTCCATGCCCGCGTTAAAGCCATCAAATGCTGTCCGATTCTGACAAACAAACAAACAGACAGACAAACAAACAGAACAGAACAGAACAGAACAGGGAACAGAACGCAAAAAAGTCTACAGAAGAAAAAAGGAAAGAAAACCTGCGGCTTTCTGATGCTCCACACCCGTTCGCATCTTTCCTCTCCTCTCCTCTCCACTCCACTCGTCTCGTCTGGTGCCCCCAAATCGACATCAGTTGCTGATTTTTAATTAAAAATTTGCGACGTGTGAAGTTGATTTCAATTTGGGCTCCACGATGCTGACAGATGAACTGATATAGGAACTGAGGCTCTGGCTCCGCAGAATGGAAGGGCATGGACATGGAATGGTCCCACTATCCTAGCCCATCCTATGCCGTCCTATCCTAGACCCTCTGACGATGTTCGTGACTGACCAACGGATGCAGAGGAGGCGGCGGCGGAGGCGGAGGCGGAGGCCAGTTGATGGCTCTCGCGTGGCTGAAATAACATTTGATTCCTGGTGACAGCCGCCGCCGCCGCCCCCGGAACAGCAGCCGTCGTCACATCACATGAGTCTTTCGTCCTGACTCCCATCTCCCTTGAACCGGCCCAAAGGGCGGGCGGGTTCATAAATATAGATTAGCAAATCGAAACAGGAAATAGAACAGCACATTAAACGGGGGATTGGATACTGCGGAATGGGTGGATGTGTGGATGGGTGGATGGGGCTTTGGCAAATGCATTTCGAAGGATGTCAGTGTCAATTCGAGCATCGATTTCGGGCGATATCGGGAAATCAATGGAAAGACTGTCCCGGTCAGTGGATTTTCCAACTTTAAGCGAATTCCAGTCCTAGAGCGAATGATCTGGGAATCCTTGGGACTATAGATATATCGATATACCTAATCGATGACACACAGCTGTGCGAGTGGGCTTTGTTCTTCGCACAACCTCTTCTTGTCGCCCATCGGCAGCCATCAAGTGGCAAGTGCAGCCAAGCGGTGCACCATCCGTGCCCCTGCCGCTTCAATTTGGGATCTAATGCGGGTGTCAAAGTCATTGTTATAGGTCACATATGTACTATGTGTGTGTGTGGGTATATAAGTACCGTTATGGCATTAACCTTATCAGGCAGAAGACACTCGACTCGGCGAGGTACTTGACATTCACACACGCACTCGGACTCACGCACTCGCAGGGCAGGAGATTCAATGAGATTTTGAGCAGAGCGGAGTTCCGGACGGACGGACAGAGGGACAGAGGGACGGACAACGGGTCGTGTCGTCGTGAACGGTTTTTATGACCGATACGCGACCGAGGGAAGGGGCCGGGCAAGGGCTATTAACAAGTAATAATGACAACAACAGCACCAGCCATAAACTTGAGAGGAGAGGAGAGTGCAACAGTTGCACGAGAGTCGCGGTCGCGGCGGTCGCGGCGGCCGCGGCGGTGGTGCCACACACACTTGAACCCATAAATTCTAAGAACCCGCAGATAACCTACATATATCTGTATAAACACCACGCCACGCCACGCCACACCACATCGCTCTTCGCTTGCCCCGCCGCCTCGTGTGTAAACATTTGTGCGTGCCCCCTGCCTGAAAGATGTGCTTAAGCAAAGTGCAACAGCAGCAGCAGCAGCAGCAGCAGCATGCCACATGCCACAACAAGCAACAAGTTGCTGCTTATTTTTATTATTGTTGCCCCGTTGATTATGACAACACACACTGCCCCGCACAGCCACCGTCGCAGAATGATCTGAGGAGAAGCCATTACTTTGTGGGCGGGGGAGGGGGGTCTCCCTCTCTGAGCGGAAGGGAGATCCACCCGGGCTGCCACAATCTTTTTGTGTGTGACTCGAAAACCATCTCCATCTCCATCTCCATCTCTGGGTACATCTTGGAATACAGTGGCAGCCATAAAACATTGACAACAAATTGTCGACCATTCAGAGGGAAGAAAATAAATATCGCTAAGGTTATCGCCAATGGAATCCAATGACATCCATCGAAAACGAATGACTCTTAGGAGGCTGTTCATGAGAGAAGATCGCTCTTGAAGCCGATCTGAAGGGAACTCAAGGAATATTCAAAAAGAGAGACCGAATCACGACTTTGGGGAAGTAAATTCTTCGCAAGAATTCCAAGCTGTGCTCACAGAAAGACATACGAAAGACCATTAGAAGCGTACCGCGTCGTGCAGCAGTGCCCCTTGGTCACTTAAGGCAAGGTACGCAGTTGGGCTGTGGTTCTGCGGCTTGGTATCGTTTCCACCGCTTGAGGATACTTTTCCAGATGAGTATTCCCAGTAGTCATCCAGATGGAAATCTGCCGGGATAGATTTTAGAGAAAATTTGGCAAGTAATTCCCCCAATGATCCCATAGTACGATGAGAGGAGGGCCCTGGCTTCGACTCTGGGCTCTGGGCTCTGGGCTCTGGGCTCTGGGCTCTCGGCTTTGGGCTCGGTGTGCGGCCTCTCAGAACCGGTATATGCTTCATGCCACACACAAATAAGGGGCAAGGGCAGGGAGGGGTGGCTGGCTGGCTGGTTGAAACAGCTGCCACAAAAACAAAGGAGATAGGGATGGGGCACAAGACACATTGGGTGGCAAGTACTAAACGTTCTCTCTTTCTCTCTTCTGATTGCAGCGATTAATAGAAGAAGAAAGCAATCCAGGAACTGGAGGATTGGCGATTGGCTGGGATTCACGATGGCATCGTCAAGAACTGGAACTGGAAGTGGAACTAGAACTAGAACTAGAACTAGTGCTGGTTCCAGCCGCTGGCTAATGAACTTCCTGCTGGCGGTGGCCGCCCTGAATCTGCATCTGGAGGGCGGAGCCCATGCCCTGCCCATCACGTCGCGTCCGATCGAGGGCAACGCCCAGCGGATGGCCTGGGACGAGTGGCTGAGCCTGCCGCTGGAGCAGAAGAGCCTCGAGAAGGAGAAGAAGGTGACGGCCAAGTCGATATTCACGCTCCCCTTCCGCCACTGTCCGCCGGGGCACACGCTCTACAACGAGCACTGCATCCCGCAGATCAACATCGACCCCGCCGATCTGCTCAAGCAGGAGCTGATCTACGCGAATGCGGGGGCTCCCGGCTCCGGCAGTCCCACGGCCATCATCACGGACTACGACTACAGCGAGGACGGCAGCGAGGAGGTGTCCGGCGACGAGCTGCTCTACGACCTGGAGCCGCAGTCGCAGCAAACGACGGGAGAGGCCGGAGGCGAGGACCAGGCCCTGCCCAGTGCGGACGCTCCGCTCAAGTTTAATATATTCGAAAAGAAGTTTCCCACGGGCCCCGCCCTCGGCGGGGAGTCCTCACCCGAGGAGTCGCCCGAGGAAGAGACAGCCAGGCTGCCACCAATAGTTGCGGCCACAGCCACAGCCACCACCGACACCGCCACCACCACCACGCCGAAGCCCGCAACCACGACCACAGCTACACCGAATCCAAAGCCAACTCCCAGCAATCGCATTCCTGCTGGAGGAGATCTCCAGGCCGCCTCCAGCAATGCTCTGTCCACGACGTCGTCCAACATTGACATTGGCAACATTGCGGCCATTGTGGTGCCCGCGGGGGGTCAGATGGCGCCCCCAGATGCCTCCTCGTCGTCGGTTCTTCTGGTGACAAGTTCCCTGACGACTGCCGACTCGAATGCGGATGCAAATGAGAGTGGAAAAACGAATGCCAGTGCGAATCCAAGTCGCAATGGAGTGGGGGACTTTAAGGTGAATGGCAATGCGGAGGCGGAGGCGGATCTGGCTCAGCTGCTCAAGGTCGATGCCTTTCTGCCGGCCTACGAGGGCAGCAGCATCGAGCTGTTGCCGCCGCCGCCGCCCTTCAATCATCGCCGTGTGGCGCCGCCGTTAAGCGCCGATCAAGATGATCCAGAAGTAGAGCAGGAGATGGAGATGGAGACGGAGATGGAGGAGGAGACCACCACAGATATTGTGGATGTAGAGGACGAGGCCACTACCGACACAACGGAGACCACCAGCTCCAGCACCAGCACCAGCACCAGCCCCAGCACCGTTGTGGAGGCGGAGACGACAATGGAGGAGTCATCGTCATCGTCATCATCATCGTCTTCACCTCCATCTCCAGCCCAGCATCCGCAAACGCATCAGAAAGAAGAACCAGAGATAGATGAAGGTGGAAATCGCCTGCTTTTGATAAAATCGAAAGTGCAACCGGTTCAGGTGACAGCAGCAGCAGCAGCAGCAGCAACATCATCCACAACATCCACACAGTCCACGACAACGACAATTGAGGCTGAAACCCAAGAGGCCGCCGCCACCGAACACGACCGGTTTCATTATCAGCAGATCCCCAAAGATGTGGTTGGCACAGCAACCACAGAGATCCCCGCCAGCAGCAGCAGCAGCAGCAGCAGCATCAGTAGCCACATCTTGAGTGGAGAGTACCCTTTGCTAGACGAGGAGGCGGAGGAGGAGACCGACAATTTAATGACAAATACCATTGGCGGTGAGATTAATGTCGATGAGGAATTGCGGAAAATAAACGAGCTGGTAAAGGGCACGCGGCGATTGTTGCAGCAGCAACGGCAGCAGCAGCAAACCTCCAGCAGCAGCAGCAGCAGCACTGAGGCATCATCCACGTCTTATGCCACAGAAAGTTCTACAAATTGGTCAAAACTCATGCCACAAGCAACAGCCACAACAACAACAGAGACAACTGCAAAAACAGCCGCAACAGAGAGCACTACTAGCACCTCAGCAGCAACAGCAACAGCAACAGCAACATCTACAACGGCAGCAACATCACATTTAAGTATTAATACAAATCGTAGCAATAGAAATAGTAAAATAATTAGAGTAGCGCAGGCGGAAGGTGAAACAACGACAGTGGCAACATCCACAGCAGCAGCAGCAGCAACAACAACACCCAACACCAACACCAGCAGCAGCAGCGGAAGCAGCAGCAGCAGCAGCAGCAAGGATGACGATGAGTATACACCATTCTGGTGGCTGCCGAATATTGGCTGGCGGCTCGATCGTCAGGTCGACAGGAATGGCGAGGATCGGGCGCTGTTGTTGCGTTTCTTTAGCACATTTCGAGCTGGCGATGGGGCCATGGCCTCCACGCTGCCACCGCGACGCTAACAGCAGCCACATCAGCGGCCGAGAGAGTAGAGAGAGAGAGAGAGAGAGAGTGCTCCCTGTGGCTCTGGAAACGAAGAACAGAGTCGCCTGGAGCATCAGTGTGGATCAGTGTTGATCAGCGCCGAGCAGTGTTGAGCAGCGTAGGGTGTAGTGTCGTGTGTCAGCAACAGCGTTTTCAATTTGTGTTGAAGTCTGTCCCCAGTTGTTCGTTCACCTTTGCACCAAAAACCAATCTATATATCTTCAGATGGGGATCCCCTTTGAATCCCCTTTGTAGCCCTTTTACGTTTTAGTCTTTTATTAATGCCAAAACTCCCCGAGTCCCCGATTACCCCGAATTTGTAAATAGCAACAACTAATTTTGTTTCATTACCATGATCCCCCTTTCGATTGGCGTTACTTTCTTGAAAGATTTTCCCTCTTCTTGTGTTACAATATTTAAAAGTGCTGCATGTTTTAAGTTGTTGATTTAATTTTAGTCAGAGCTGTTTTTTTTTATTACAATAGTTTTATGTGGCACTGCCACCGCCGCCGCCGCCGCTGCTGCTGCTGTCGTTGCTGCCGCCGTCGCGAAGCCTTAGCAATATTTAATTGTGATTATTTACGGAATAGAACCCCTAGATCTAAGAACCACATAAATGTATTTTGTATATCCAACGGAGTGGAGTGTGGAATGTGGAACGTGCGGAATGGAATCTTTCGATGTATTGTATTTTTTTTTTATGAATTAATATTATTATTATTATTATTATTGTATTGTATAATCCAGCATTTGTTGTAGCTCTGTCTCTGTGTATATATCGTATATTTAATTTTAAAGATGATTTCAAGATGCCACCACAAAGATTTGTATCTGTATCTGTATCTTCTTGCTAGCATTTAAGCGTACTATTTATGCTATACCCACACACACACACACACACACACACACTCGTATTGTAAACCAAACAAAAAGCTAAACTAAAATCGAAACTAAATGTAAATGTAAATGTAAATGTAGTGCATGTATATAGGAAATAGAGATCTGCGTTCGTTTCGATCCTCTTGCCCCACTGGATACAGTTCCTGTATCCGAGTATCCAAGTATCTGTGCATCTGTGCATCTGTATCTGTATGGCCACGCAACGAAAGTGTGAAACGAAACGAAAGATGCTTCTTTTTTTTGTCAATTGAAATTCTACCAACAACCAAAGTTCTGAAGAAAAACAAATACGATAAATGCAAAAACCGTTGGCTTTTCCTTCTTTTGTGGGGGGCTTTCCATGATTTCATAGCACGACAATTGTCGCTTGTGGCATGCCGCTTTGTGGCGAGTTCTCCAAGTATGAATTGGCCGCGTTTATGCGGGATTAAGAGCAGGGAGAACTTCAGCGGTGGAGCCAGCAGTTCAACCGGCAAACTCATTCAACTGTAATAGAGCGGGCGTGCTGCCCAGAGGCTGCCCGGCTGCCTGCCTGTCCGGAAATTTATGAAGATACCCCCGCCCCTGGCCCCATCGCACTCTGGCGGCCGACAAAGGTCGCCGTGCAAGTCAAACCAGAAATCAGAGGGGAAGCAGGGAGCAGGGAGCAGGGAATAGGGAGCAAAAAATTGAAGAATGTTGCGCAGGTTTAGCCCTTTTGCCGTGTAACCAACTGAGAGGCAAACAGGCGGCAGGCCCCTTTGAGTGGCTCCAAAGAGGATGGAAGGATGCACACACACACACACACACATGAGCAAGGCAGAGAGGTAGAGGCAGATGTGGCAGCTGTCGCTGGGCCACTGACGAATCCATTCCACAAATTTGCGACTGAAGGATGGAAACAAAATCAGCGACAGGAAGCTTATGCAAGCATGAGAAGGACTGTACACACACGCACACACACTCTAGCGAGGGCTGTTCGGGGACTTTCCTTCCCTCCCATTAAAAGTCGAATATCATATTCCCGTGGATCGTCCCTCGTTAGGTGCCCAAACATCCTCGCACAAATCTGTAGGTGTGAGAGGAGCTGGCTGGCTGGCTGTCTGGCTGTCTTTCTGCTGTACGTTCCCGAAAAATGCCATTAGGAAAATTCAGCATTTCCCCATTTCCCTCTCCCTCTCTCGCTCTCTCTCTCTGTTTGCTATCTCTGTTCTGCCTGGATCGTTTTTTTGTGGCAGAAAAATGTCTTGGGTAAACATATGCAGGCGGGATGTTAACATGGCGAATAAAATCATGCGAGCAGCAGCAGGAGCGACTCCTCTGCCTTCCCTGCATATGTGTTCGTGTGTGTGTATTTTTAGGGACTGTGTGTTTGCCTAACGAGCTGCATTAATCGCTGATTGCAGCAGCTGAGAAACTGAATCTGAATGTGAATACGCATCCCGTTTCCGGCCCACTTTCACCTGCTCCTCGGACTGTTCCACCAGCCATTGTGAATGTTCGTTCCAGTCGTTTCCCCATAAACTCTTTTCCTTTTTCATTGCATACTTTCTAGCTGCAAAGTAAATGTCGAATGCATGTAGATGTAGATGCCTGCCTTTGACATGCTGCGCACTCATGTAGATCTCTTGTAGAATTCCCATATACTCCTGATTTCTACATGCAGCTCTACAGTAGAGACTCCCGCTCTCATGGCTCCCCGGAGCCCACAGCATCAAAACAACCGAGAACCGAGCTTGGTGTACCTTGGCTCTGGTGTACCCTACAGATACGACGGACCCCGATAGGCCTGTAAGGAAAAGCCTTCTAGCAGCAGTCGATAACCATCTCTCATTGATGGATTATCATTGGTTTAAGCCAACAAATGCTCCATCGATGATTGCTGTCATTGAAAAGGGAATATTAAATGTCTTAAGGATTAAGAAGACTTAGGAACAGCCCCAAAGAAAGAAAGGCTGGCCGTGCATACCCTACACCCTACATAGTGCATAGACGGGTGCGAAGGCTGTGATTGGAATATCATTGAACCTTTGATTTCAGTTGGGATTATCTTTGGAGTGAAACACAGCCGATTCTTGCCGCAAGCCCAGCTGCCGTTGCAAACAAGTTCTTAAAAATGTAATGCCCTCGCTGCAGAGAAAATGAGAGAGAGAGGGGATGGTATGAGTGTGCGTGTGCCACAGATGCTGCAGCCTCTGCTGCTGCTGCTGTAAGCCTGTCCGATGGCAAAATTAAACTAGTGTTTATTTAACTATTAAGCAGAAGTGCACACAGACACAGAGCGAAGCACTTAAACGCTTCTTGCAACAGTCTCTCTCTCTCTCTCACTCGCTCGCAATATCTGTGTATCTGTGTATCTGCGTGCGCGTGTGTGTGTGCATAAAATATAAATGAAACGACGCCTAATGCCATGCAATACAAAAGTCTCGTATGTGTTGTGCAGTATTTTAGTTTTCAATGGCCTGAGCTTTTATGCAAAACAAACACAGCTCCCCCGTCCCCCGTCCCCCTCTCCCTACCCCACCCTCTCACTCTCTGTGTGTGCGTGTGCGCGCGTACATATTTGTGTTTGTATTTAACAGTTGAGGCATTAGCCATTGTCTGCCATCAGCCGCCACATCTCCCTGCCACCCATCCATCCCTTCGGCAGTCCCTCAATCTATGCCGCCCGATGCGGCACAATCTGCTCAATGAATCTCAATAAGTTTGTCCCTGCCACACTGCCTCCTCGTGTATCCATAGATGTCTGTGTGTGTGTATGCCTTTGTTTGCATTCGTGTGCGTGTGCTAAATCAAGCGGTAATTGGTTCTTCTTCTGCCACCACTGCCACTGCCACTGCCACTGCCACTGCCACTGCCACTGCCACTGCCACTGCCACTGCCACTGGGGCGCTCTCTTGTGTCTTATGCCGCTGTTTATATAATTGAAACTAACACAAATAACACTGCAAAAGCTTTCTGATTATGGGGATTTGCGCCAGCCGCAAAATGAGCGTCCCCCCCCCCCCCCCACCACACACACTCCCACACAAAGCCCCCTGCTTGAGGCAAGAGGCACACGGCAAGTGCAGTTTTGAGGCACAATGGGCCAAAACTACATTCGATGACGGCAAATCGATTAATCGAAAAGTATTTGATCTATTTGAATCGATAGGAGTCGAAATTAGCGATAATTCGATGGGATGTCGATGGGATATGCCCTTAAGAGGGTCAGGGGGTAGGGGAATCAGGGGAGAGACAAGGCAATCCCTTAGAGAAGAAACCTGAGGAGGGCAGCATGAATGGACCTCCTTTTCCGATCCACAGCACGTCGATAAAATATTCAAAATACTCTCTTACTCGTTATTCCTTCAAAATAGTCCCTATATGGCCCTCCTTTGGCCCTTGAATACTCAATAAATATGTAAATATGCTTAAAAGTACCCTGGATCATCAGACAATAACAATCAAATGGGCGGTTCCATTCCCACTCGCTTGGGCCATTGCTATGCAATTTTCTTAATTGAAAATTGAATATTCAAGCGAGGGCTGGCTTTGAGGCCCACTGTGCGGCCCTGTATTGGCTTCCATAAAACGCAAGAAGTGTGTGTGTGTGTGTGCGTGTGCGTGTGCGTGTAAGCCTGCTGCTTGATTACTGCTGTAAGCCGGTGTGAGAGTGTGATTGCCTAAGCTGCTATTAACTTAAGTATAACAATGATAAGGATAACGTTGGGCGATTGCCGCCTCCGAATGGCCCGTCTCGTTCCCTGCCACACGTGTGTTTGCACCTTATTTATTTGCCACTCTGCCACACTGCCGCACTGCCGCACTGCCGCTCCGTTCGTGTTAAGTAATTGGAATGGTAAGGATTGGGGTTTCGGGGCAGATAGGCAGGCTGGAGGCCCCACTGCCTTACTGCCCCCTCCCCAATGCCCGGCCCCCCTGCATCTCGCACTCGGCTCATTAGCTGGCAGTGCTCTGCCAGTGAATAGGCATTCAAATGATCGTCTGAATGCACTCACTGCAACTCAATTAACGGCAATGAATGCAAATTCCATTTAAATGTGAAAGATAATTTTGCATTTGGCACTAATTCTGCCAAGCCCTGCCTCTGGCACTCCACTTTTTTATGCCCACACCACCCACCACCCACCACCCCCCACCCCCACAGACATATGTACGGAGGCTGTTCCGCCGGAATGCATTTGCCGTATTCGAAATTAAGCTTCGCATTAAATGCCACAATTGGCAGAAATTTGCCGCAGACATTTCGAGCTACGAACTGCACAAGATTTCGGTCCGAATTTGGTGGCTCTTAAGACCCCAAAACAGATCTGCCCTTTGGCGCCTCCTTGGCAGCTCTAAGGGTCCCCCACTTCAAGGGAAACTTCCTCAATTTGAAGATGGCTTTTCTGTGATTAGTGGATCCTTTGATATGGGATCGTCTCGTGATTGATTTCCCTCACATTCCGCAGTCAAAACAAAAGCCCTTATGCCAAAGGATCTCCTCGCCATTGCCGCACGCAATGTTTCCGATTCCATTATCCCATTCGACCTGTGTGCGGAATCCGCTCTGACAGACGGACGGACTGGGGAGTCCGGCTTCAAAGCGCATTGCTGCGGCGGGCGGCGGAGCCTCAATTAACCCATTATGTCAACAGTTAAACACACACTCAAAGGGCCCTCAACTGTGATGAGTCATGAATCATTTCAGGTGGGGCTCCGCCCCGCCTAGCCCCGCCCCGCCCCTCCACAAGATCAAGATGAGCCGGCAACGCACCCGCCCACCGCCCACCGCCCACCGCCCCCCGCCCATCAACCGCAATGTGTCGTTTCGGGCCCCTCCATGCGTCTATTGTCCTCGGCTTTCGGGCGGCCATTCGCAGTCTCTTTTTAATTGGGGGATAAAGGCCGGTCGGTCGGCCGGCCGGAAGGGGAGGCTGGGGCAGGCTGGGGCAGGCTGAGGCAGGAAGGAGTTAACAAGTGTGTTGGGGCTGCATGTCCACTGCTGTTTTGTGTAATTTGGGGTAAAAACCAAAGCCCCAGCAATCGCATAATGCGCCGTCGTCTGCCTCTGGACGTCGTCCCCATCCCCATTCCCATTCCCATCCTGCTCGACTGGCCACTTGTCATAAATAAGCAGTCCAGCCCCTTGCCCTACACACTCTCTCTCTCTCTCTCTCTCTCTCTGTGTGGGGCACTGCCACACATCCCACATCCAATCCCAGGGCTCTCGCATTGAACGAGTGAATTCAATTTAACGAGAAATTGCAACAATCAACGTTGCTCCTGCCACTGCCACTGAAACTGCCACTGCCAGTGCGCCTCATGTGTCCACACATTCTGCGGACAGCGACAAAAAACAACCAAAAAGCTGGGCTTCTGGAAAACAAACGTCCAGACAATGGCCTGGCAAGGATTTCGTGCAACAGGAGCCGCAATAACAACACTTAAGGGAGGGCTAGGGGCTGGGGGCTGTTGCGGAGGCGCCACAAGGAGGTGGACACGAAAAAAGCCCAGAGTGAGGGCCACAGAGAGAGAGAAAACGAAACCTTAGCCAGCGTATGCCAACAATGTAATTTTGACGCTTGATCTCTCCGACTCCCACACACACACACACACACACACAGGCATGGACACACACAGACATGGACACACACACGAGTGCAGTTGGAAAATGGCAGATGGAAAACACGTGGGTATAAAAAGGCGGACAGACGCAAAAAAACGCAGGCGGTTGCGGAAAAAAAGCGGGAAAAAACGCCGCTGGATAATGGACACCGAGGAATTCACTGGCCGCAAACACACACTCACACTCACACACAAACACAAACACACACACGCATGAAAAAACCGGAAACGAAAAGCCAATCGCGTGGGTTGCGAAGCGGTGGATACCCTAGAGGGAGACGAGAAGAAAACTTCAGGGGAGATCTAGATCCTTTGAGCTCTACGAATTGCAGGGAAGAGTGTCTGAAAGGAAGAATGTATAAAGATATATGCCCTCTATAGCCCACAATCTTCGGGGTTCATTTGTGGCTTTTCCTGCGATGCATCGTTCCTGTATCGTACAGATAGTATTATAGCCACAAAAAAGATATTAAAAATAACAATATATAGAACTTATGATCAAAATAAAAGTAATCTCTATTTACATTAGGTAGGCAGCCGCGATTATACGATTATTATCGGTTAGATACAGTATGCGATCTCAAATGAAGTCTTAAGTATCTGGAGGAACGAAAGATGTGGGCTTTTCTCATGCTAGATGCAAGTATTTCCCCTAGAGCAGTCCTCTTCTCTCTTCCAGTGTGGCTTGGCCGTGAAGCGATCTGCCAAGAGGTGCCGCCCATCCCTCTGTCGATCAGCCCCATAGAGAGCGAGGGTAACCGCAGAATGGACAGCATGCAATGCTTCATATGAGACAGGGACACAGAGAGAGGGACGGGGACGGGGACATCGTTGTTTTCACAATTTTCCGTATCTGTGTGTCTGTGTGTGGGTGTGTGTGTGTCTTTTTTGCTGCACATTTTATTGCGTTTCTCACGCGTTTTTCGTGCGACTTTTCCGCTGTGTGCATTATTACGGCCAAAACGCCAACCAGGGCCCCCCCGCACCAGCCTCATAATATTTCATGGATGTTGCAGATTGTTGACATTTTGGCTGTCCCCCCCCCCCACCACCCGCGTCCGCCCACTCCTATGGCCGCGGCACAACCTTCGGGACTTTTCCTTTTCTGTTTTCCCAAGGGCTTTGCTGCTTTCGATTATGCGGCAAACAGGATAGAGGACCCAGGATCCAGGACACACGCGCGCGCCAACTACCAAAAGAGCCGCCGCCGACGCCGACGCACCGCAGCGGATGCAAACAAACGCGACGCCCGGCAGGAATAGGGGATGCTGCATCCAGGATTGGGGGGGGGGGCTGCATCCGCAGTCGCCTGCAAACAGGATAAAAGGCGCATCTGTCGCAGTGTCCATCATTATCAGTATCCTCTTCATCAGGGGCAGCGGCATCGGCAGCGGCAGGATGCTGGAGCGGACATGTTCCTGCACTCCGGCAGGAAGGAGAGGGATTCCCGAAAGAAGATTCGAGTGGAAAAGAAAGAAACCCCGGGAATGGCCAGGAGATCCTCCAGGAACAAGGCGGCGAGTCCCGTTCCCAAAGAGTTGAAAGGCCTTTCGAGTGCCTTTGGTGGCAGGTCTTGAGGAAGACTCGTATTGATTCATATGCTGCGCCTCCGCTTCTCTCCACTATCAACCCTTTTTGCATACCCCCTCGCCCTGCCGCTCTCTGTGCACCCATGGGGGGGAAGAGCAATTACGTGTTGCGCTTTTATTGTGGTCAGGTCGTTTGTTCTCATTCTCCCAGTGGGGCAACCTGTTTGGTATGCATCCTGATCCCTTCGGGACCGGCCAGGACCCAGGCACAGACGGGCGGGCCCTGTGGCAGGAAGTGCGAAAAAGGGATACGAACCGAACCACACACAGGTTGCCACAGCCACTGCCACTGCCGCTGCCACTGCCGCTGCCTCTGTTGCTGTTGTTTTCTTTGCTCTAATGTTTATTTGCCATTTGAACGGGGCGGAGGTCGTCGCAGGTCGCACTTCGACAATTGTTAACCACTCTCGTCGTGCCGTGTCCTTCCTGCCACCCCCCCTTCCCCCTTCCCCCGTCCCCCTTCCGTGTTGCCGTTTTGCTGCTTGCTGCTTGCTGTTTGCTGTTTGCATTGGCCAGGTGCGACATTTGGCATGTCCACGCAATTAGCGCCCTTGTCCAGGTGCTCATCCTCCTGCTGCTGCCGGCCTGTCGATTAACTCTCCTGTCTCCTGTCGCTGAACGCAGGACCCAGGACGGGCACAGGCGGGCCGCTAACGAGGCCACATTTGTTCGGCCATCGAGCAGAGGGAAGCGAGAGACCCAGAGACCGCCCGCTGGCCGCGTCAAGTGCCTCGGTGCCTTGGTACCCCGTATAATTTGATGATGGATAAGGCCACTCACACTCACACTCACACTGACACTCACGACCCAGATCCTTGGCTAATGGATGTGTGAGGCAGAGGTTTATGATGTTTCAAGGCTTCAAGGAGGTTCGGCAGAAGGGATATTGAAAATGGGAATAGAAAAAGGCATTCCATTAGCTCTTTTCCTGCACATCTCAATTATAAACAACTCGTTGGGGAATCCTTCCTTCCGCCTTCCGCCTTCCGCCTTTTCCTTCTTCTGTTTATTTTTTCCTCTGTTTTTTGTGAATTTCAAAGATTTTTCACGGACGTCACCGCGTTGGCATTTGTTCTCCTTTGGGCTTCTCATTATTTAGCATAATTATTTATAGTTTTATTTATCACGCCTCCAGCCAGAGGGGAGGCAGTGCCGCCTCCCTCGTCCCCCTCTGCCGCTGCCACTGCCACTCTGCAACTTTCTACGGCTGCTTTCGTAACAAAGGGAAGGTCCACCCCGCCCCGCCCCGCTGGAAAAGCGGAAAACTTTGCAGAAAGAAAACCCAGAGAGAGAGAGAGAGAGAGAGGGGGAGAGAGAGAAAGCGGGGACAACAAAATATTTAATATTAAATGGGGCGCAAGAGCAAGGAGTAAAACTTTCATCCTTTTGTGTGTGTTTATGTCCCAATGGAATCAGAACGGGGCAGGGGCAGGGGCAGTGGGCAGTGGGCAGTGCCTGTGGCAGGGGCAACTTGTGCCGTCTTAAACAGTTGCACCTTTGGTCGGTCCTCAGTGCCTCTGTGCCCCACCGGAGCGGACAGAGCGGACTTTGGGCAGTGGAGAGTGGAGAGTGCAGTCGAGTGGCTGTTGTTGCCCCATGGTGCAGGATTACCGAGCACATGCTTAGTGGCTATTATTTATGAACCCGGCGAGTGCACAGAGCCCGTATATCCAGCAGCCTGTGTGTGTGCCACTACAATCTCTGTTGCAACATGGAACGGTCAATTGATTCACTCTCCTCCCAGTCGCCTCCTCCCTCGGCCCCTCGGCCCCTCGGCCCATCTGCTATTTGTGGTGCCACACTCGTCCGTCGTCCGTCGCCTGGCGAGGGAAAAGTGTTTCGGAAAAGCCCATAAATGATATACAATACTTGGCTGGAGGTTGGAGAGCCTGCAAAAGCAGTTCGAATTTTAAGGATAAGAATAAGGTCTGCTGTAGCTTTTGGGAGGCCTGGCTGGGGCTTCTATTTGCCGTGCCCCCTCTCCAGTGGCGTCCGTGGCGTCTCTCTTTTTGTGCATGAACTTGCAACTCGGGGGCGAACTTCTCTTTTGGCAACAAATTGCAATGGCTTTGTCTCTCGGATGCGTTTTAATCTTGCCATTGTTCCTTGTCCAGGACTCGTCTGTTGGCTCTCGTCCTGCCCCCCCTCCATTCCCCTTCTCTGCTCCTGTGAGGAGAAGCTGCCGCTTCTTCAGCTGTTTCTCCTTCGTAAATTATGTGTTTTAATATTTTACAAAGACTCAAAAACTGAGCACTTTGTTTATATTCTTATGCCCCACTCTGTCCCGCCTTTGCCTTCCTTTTTTGGGGTGGGGGGTGGTGGAGGGGGTAAGCCTCAAGTCCTCTGAAGGATGCGAAACAGGAACAGGCCCGTAAACATAAATAACTGCAGAAAGGACAAGGCAGCAAACGAGGCTGCAAATCATAGAGAAAACTCGTGTTGCAACTTTTAATTTGAGGAAAGGACGAACAGGACGCTGCCCAGCATCCTCATCCTGTTCCCTGATTTCGGTAATTGCTCTGGAGATTCCGCATCAATTATGGGGACTCCTCTCTCTCTCTTACTCTCTCTATCGCCCTCGTGTGGTGGCACTCCTTCTGCCTCGATTCCTAGATTCACGGTGGCTAAGCACCTGGAAATCGACAATTAAGACACCTTCTGCACACACACACACCTGTCCCCAGGAAGCACGTAAAAATATATGCCTCTTCAAGACACACAGAGAGAGGGAGAGAGGGAGAGAGGGAGGAGAGTCCCCTTCCCCGCCTGCTAATGGCCACATCCTGAATTGACCCGAGAACTGACTTACGAGCATGGGGCAACTTAATTATCTGCGACAATTACAAGCAGGCAACAAATCTAAGCTGGAATGTCCTGCCCCCTCCCCTACCCGCTCCTGCTCCCGCTCCCATTCCTGTCTGCCCATGTGTGCCTCCTGTCAGCACATTTGTCTATGTGGCATATGAATAATTGCAAATGCCAACAATGGGGTACATTTGTCGTTGTCGTTGTCGTTGTCGTTGTCCTTGTTGCTGTTGTCCCCGTCCCCGTCCCCGTGCTCCACCTCGCCTCCACCACCGTTTGATACCCTGTCTGCCAAATGGCATAGCCTGCTCTACCATGGATCTTATTTCCCATTCTATACAGCATATACTTTGAAAAACTGTCCATTGAATTCAAAAAAACATCTCTACAAAACATTTCTCTATAAAGATACTCCGACAAATGTTGAAAATCCCATGGGATCTCTTTGTACACCAAATACCTGGCTTCCAAAGACAATCCCATCAAAAGACACATCACTCATGAGTCAGATACATTCCATCTATAGGCAGATTGCATCCATGGCATCGCGCGTCATGCAGCACAGCCCCTCCGTCCTCCGTCCGCCTGCAGAGAGTATCGACGTATTCGGGTCTCCCCGAAAAGCACAGCACTTTCAAGCACATTCCTAATTTCTTGTTGTTTCCGACTGCAAATTCCACATTTGATACAACAAACGATGGACACACGGACACCCAGATGCACACAGATACACCCTACTACACCTGTTCATGTGTGTGTGTGTGTGTGTGTGTGCTTGTGATAATTTAGATAAATAATTCCAAATGTTAATTGAGTGTAAGTTTTGAGGCAGAAACAAAAGTTGACGGTCCATCTCCGTCTCTCTCTTTGTCTCTCTCTCTCTCTCTCTCTCTCTCTCTGAGTGTGTGTGTGTGTGCAAAAATTAATTAACTAAATTATTAAGTGGCCGACAAAAGGCAAAGGAGCGGCCGCCTCTGCTTCTGTCTCTGTCTCTGTCTCTCTGCTAAATGAATATTGTAAATTATGCTTTTATTATTGCTGCTGCAAGTTGTTGGCCAACGATAATGATGATGTCCGGCCATGTGCTGTGGCCAAAAGCAGACAGAGACGGAAACAGCGAGTGAGAGAGAGGGAGAGGACGACATATATGTATATGCAGCCTGTGGTATCCTGGCTCTTCGGCATTTGGCATTAATTGCGGCCTAGCAGCCAAAAATTACCTGCCCCCCCCCCTCTCTCCCCCTCGGGGGCCCCACGCGCCCCAACCAGAAGCGGTTTCTGGGCCAAAATATGGTCCCTGGTCCCAGGTCCTGCCGCCATTTTGGTTGATGCCAAACATTAAGCAATATTTATGACAGGAGGGCCCCTCCCCGCCCCCTGAAAGGACCAACAAATTGCAACGCCAAATGCTTATTTAATGAGTTAATTATTTTTTGTATTTATTGCAATGCCAAAATATTGTACGAGTCTATGCGAATGAGCGGCAAACGTGGAAATATGCGCAATTAAACGTTAAGCACGGAGGGAGCGGGAGGAGGAGGACGGAGGGAGCCACACACAAAACCCATTAGAATTTTTCGGGTGTCCACTGGCATTTTTGCCTTGCCTTTGGGAAAACTCAATTAGCGAAGGGTCCAATGGGTGGACGGGGACATGCTAATGCTGCGCGGGTCGGGCTCTGAGTTGGAAGTGCAATGGAGTGGGTGGGAGAGGGAGAAGGGGGGTCATATGCGGGCAATACTGCCATGGAAATACGACCACGATCGCATGAGCTTCGTCTTGCTCTCTCTCTCTCTCTTTTTAAGCTCTTGCCAGAACGAGCTGTGACGTTCGCTGCCTTGCAAAGCTTTGACGCCTTTCGTGCTCCCCTCTTCAAGCGCTCTCTCAAGCTCTCTCTCGGTGTCGTTTGCTTTTCAAATTAACAGCTGGATTGCTTCGCTGCTTTGTGGGCTTTCGTGTTCCGCTCTGCAAGCTCTCCCTCGCCTTGCTCACTCTCACTCACTCTCGCTCTCAGTGTCGTTCGCGGCGCTGCTTTGCGGGCTTTCGTGTTCCCCTCTTCAAGCTCTTTCTTTCTTCGGTGACACGAGGATCGCTTTGCTGCTTAAAGTTCTTTCGTGCGACTCCCTTGAAGCTTTCGCTCTCTCTTCGTCGCTGAGGCTACTCCGCAAGCTTTCGACTTGCATTATTCGTCTCGGTCTTTCGATTCTCTGATGGCCGTTCGGTCCTCTCTCTGCCCTGCAGATGCAAACAAAAATCAATCGCAATCTTAAACTGAAACAAAAGCCCGTGACTTAAAGCCAAAAACCGAACCATCATTAACCCCGAATTAACTTGTTTAACCCGCCGTATTTGGACGAACGGACGGACGGGCGGACACTCGCAAAAATTGATATCAAACATGAAATGTTGCTGCTGTCAAACACACCCACACACCCACACACACACACAAATACACACAAAAGAGCGAAACTTTTCCAATTTCGAAAAACCGACCACACGACGGCTACGGAGCTACGGAGCTACGGAGCTACGGCTACGTCAATCAATCAATCAGACATTCATTCATGCACACATTAATTTATTCATTTTAGCGGGGAATTGCTTGAACGGTAAAATATTTTTGCCATTTAATTGCTCTCTTACCAATTTCCGTAGCGGCATAGAGCCGCCACGGCACAAGGCGGAGGCCCAGGGGGAGGCCCAGGGGGAGGCCCAGGGGGAGCGGCCCAAAACGCTTTTAATTACTTAACCGGAAATTGGCAATTAAAGCGATTTAACAGCCAAGGTTACCACCCCTCCACCCCACATGCCGCCCAAACACAAACATAAGAATTCGCCCCCCCCTTAATGGCCCCTCCACTCCCTCTCCCTCTCCCCCTCTCCCTCTCCCTATCGCTTCTCATCAACTAACGTCAGATCGTTCAGAGCCTTAATCAAGTTTTAAATGGCCGCAACCCCGGCCCCAGTCCCCCTGCCCCTCCCCCCCCCCCCCCCCATTCCTCCCCCGAGGTGCTGCCAACTCGTTCATTGTTATTTATTGTGTGTTGTTGTTGTTGTTGTTGCTCTGGCAATTTATTTCAATTTCGGGAAAAGCTGCACAAACTTTTGTATTGTCATTGAGAGCCGAAAGCTCAGAGCTCGCTTTCGCTTTCGCGTTCGCGTTCGCCTTTTTCCAATTAGAGATGGTCATTGGAGGGGGTGGCTATGAAGGGAAGGGGGGCCTGGAAGCATAAAAACTCATTTAACTTTTTTGGCCAGCAAACCGTCAAATGCCCGACTCGTAGCCGTGGCCGTAGTCCTTGCCGTGGTCCTGTCTGTGGCCGATGGCCTGGCGTGTAATAAGCAAAACTTCTCTCTTGGCAGGTTGGCTTTTCGGGGGGCGGGGGTCCCCATTACCGCTTTTCCGCCTTTCCTGATAACTGTTGCATAGTTTTCGGGGCGGCGCTGCATAATTAATTATTTGTCAGGACGGTGGCAGGGGCGGGGACAGGGGCAGGGGCAGAGGCAGGGGAGGGGAGACCAAACGGAACGGAACGGAATGAACCCCAAAGAACTTTCGTCTTACTTTCGTGGGGGGGAGGGGGGGGGGGGGGGGGACTGGTGGGGCAGATGGCTAACAGCTGTTCGCGGAGGTCTTCGGTTCCCTCTCCCTCTCCCTCTCTCTCTCTCTCTTGGCATGATATTTCATATGGAAAGGAGGTGAAATTATGAGCAAAATAATACAGCAGAAGAAGCACTTTGATAGCACAGTTTAGTTGAACAGAAATACCATTTGGCCGCGCTCGAAATGTGATGGAAATGCTTTTCTCTATGGAAAGTAGTCTCCCTCATTAGAAAGTGATGATCTGGCTCCGACTGGGGGGAAGAAGTGGGCTCCCTGCTGGCATCGCTGATGAATGGATTTGAGTTTGTGGCAAGCAAATAAAATGCGAAATTGTTTGCTCTCGACTTTTATTTAGTTGGACATGTTGGATCCCCCACTCACCCTCCCCCACCCCCGCACACGCCCACGCCCACGCCGCCTGCCCGATTCGGGAGCGGTTCCGGGGCTCCTTGCGGCTGGCCGCTTAATTTTCGGTCTTTGCCAAGCGTCCAATTTGCCGCCACATTGCAGCCAAAGTTATTCGCGAAAAACTTGAAACTTTGCCATCCATCCCCAAGGGGGAGCCCCAGCCCCAGCCCCAGTCACAGTCCCTGCCCCTCTTCCGAACAACCGAAGGACGGACTAACCCCAAAACTAACTCTAACTGCGTCCTGCCACACTAATTTCAATTGCTCGCGGCTAATGTGAGACACACCCCACCCCCGCCCCCCACCCGTGGTCCCAGTCTCCTAGTTTATGGCAAAAGTTGAGCTGAAAAATTCGCGCGGAGTAAATGTCAAGTGCAATTTATACAAATTTTACGGTTAGGTTAGGATGCGACGCCACGCCACGCGACGCGGAAAGTGTCGAAAACTTTTCACGGTTACTCGGACGGACGCCCTGTCACATGGCTGACAGACAGACAGACGGACAGTGTCTTCCACTTCCATTCGAAACGCTTGACGGCTGCATTATTGATGGAAAATACTGTCCGTTCGTCCGGTCTTCGATATTCGGTCTCCGGGTAGATGGAAACTCCATTCCAATAAACAAATAACCACAAATTCCCCAAAAATGTTCTCAAGTTCCATTCGATGGTTAATTAATCGATGGAATGTGCGTGTATCCCTTTCGTGTATAAATAAATGTATCGAATACAGTCGCCCAGGCACCCCCTGCCCATTTACACTGCACTCTATCCGTATCCGTAGCCGTACCCGTACCCGTACCCGTACTCGTAGGAGGGTACGGGCCTCCCTGGGGGCAATCAGGAAATGCGTTACCAACTTTTCGCGCCCGTGTTTTTCGTACACCAGCAATTGGCCATTGAGTACCCTGTAATGGGCACCCACATCGAAGGGAATGCTGGGTGGGACAGAGACAGAGAGAGACAGTGGCCTTTGAGGGGATCTCTTCGGGATCGTGTGCCCTCTGTGTCCTGTTGGGTGTCCCTTCCACCAGAGGGTACCCTTAGAAGGTACCTCTAGAGGGTACCCTTAGAAGGTACCTCTAGAGGGTACCCTTAGAGGGTATCGGTCTGCCGCTTGTTTAAACAATTTCCTTCTTTTTTTCAGCGCTTGGTTTATGTGTTTTAAAACATATACGATTTTTGCTGATTTTTTGTTGCGGGTCTCCTGGAAATGTTTGTGCATCCGATATACGGAAAACAAATGCAATCGCCAGTAGTGGCCAGGGGGGCGTGACGTGCTGGACAGGGGGGGCGGTGGGGGTGGGTGGGGTTTCAGACAGATTGCTTTATCTCGCTGGCTACTGCTGCGTTTTGGGGGTTTCGTAATATTCCCGAATGTCAGTTTGATGGCCAAAAAATAGTACGAAAAGTTTTGCGTGGAAACGCGCGCGCAAACAAACAACGCAAAAAACTTTCGCCATTTAATTGGAAAATTAAATTTTCCGCTGGCTACAGCGCCGAACAATGAAGGGGGAGCAGTAGGTGGGGCTGGAGCAATTTGCAGTGCAATCAACGCGTGGGAGGGGCATGCAACCCAGTCCCAGGTAATATCTAAAGTAAAATGCATTTAAAATATTTTCTGCATTCCCGGGGAAGGGGAATGGGAAGGGGAAGGGTCAAGTGTCATGTCAAGTGTCGACGCTCCAGTGCCCCACGTCCTGCCCCACGCCCTGCTTATGCAATTTTCCAAAATGACTCGGAATTCATTTGACAAATTGTCCGTTCCAGAGGGTGCGGTGCATCATTCCATTCCTGGGCTCCTGGGCTCCTCGGCTCCTCGGCTCCGAGTGGCTGTCCGGTCCGGTAGGGTTTGGTCCTGTCCTGTCCGGATTCGTTTTGTGCTCTGTCATTGGTCAAACAAGTGGCAAAATTAAATTTAACAAGACGCCCGTCACCGAGCAGGAGACGAGCAGGAGGACAAGGAGGACAAGGACGATGCCACATTGTTTAAAGTGCTTAACAAGCAACACGAGAGGGGCAGAGGCGGGAGAGACCACAGTCAGCTCAAGCCAACACCTTAACAGGGCCTGCTGCTGGTCCTGCTGCCGCCCTCCCGCCCAGCCGCCCAGCCCAGCCAACTCTGCCAAAGAAGTGGCATGAAAAATGAAATGAAAACCAGCAAGTAACCGCAATCATTGCACGACTCGCCACTCGTTAGCAGATGCTGTGGCATGCCAGAGACAGAGACAGAGACAGAGACAGAGACCAAGAGAGAGCGAGAGAGAGAGTCCAGAATGCAGTCCTCTCTTGCCACTGCCACTGCCACTGCCTCCTGCCGCCTGCGGGCGCTGAACTCATTTGGCTTTGGTGTCGGCCTCTCCTCTGCTTAGCAGCACTGAAATTGCTACAAGTGCTGCCCAGTCGTCAGTCGTCAGTCGTCAGTCCGTCATCCCAGTCAGCATTCCACCAGCTCTCCCCGGCTCATCTCATCTGTTGGCCTTCTGATTTCTGTTTGTGTCCGTCTCTGTCTTCCTGTCCGTCTCCCTGTCAGTCAGGGAGAGCCAGGGAGATGCAACGTTGAAGGAACTTTGATTTTGCGGTCATTCGTTGGGGAGGAGGGCCGCCCCCCAGCCCCCTAGCCCCTTAGCCACTCAGCAGCCCCTGCCCCCCGTTTTGCATTAGGTAATTACTTCTTTGTGACGCTCGATGAAGTGCAAATTCATTAAGCCTGATGCACTCTCATTCTCGTATCTCTCTGCCGCAGCACGCCCCCTCCCCCACCCCCCGTTGTGGCATTGCGGGAGTTTACAATAATTAATCAATATGCTGCTGCTGCTGCTGCTGCTGGCGCTGGCCGCTTACACATATTCACAATTACATTTAATCCCTTTTTGTTATTTTTTATTCCGCCCGAATGACCGAAAGCCTGGCCGTTAATTTGTTTTCTCTTGTAATAAATCGAAATTAAATTTGATTTCGCTGAGTCACATGTGTCGGAAAACATTTGTAGATGACTGTGTAAGGACGTGTTCATGGTACAAGGCCACCAAAATGATGGCAAAAATGTTTTTAAATGCTGCAAAATGGCGAGGAGGAGCTCAGAGAACAGGCTCTTCCTCGAAGAACTTCAGAGATACTTCCTTGGATCCATCATGCATCCAAGGGACACTCGAAGGAGGTGTTGTCCAGCCCTTTCCCTGCATTCGTTGCAGACGAGCCTTCTGGAGCTGGGACCAAGGATGCACTCCTGCTCTTTTAGGAGCTTTTCCATCGTGTTTTTCAAAAGAAAACTAAATTTATTTGATAAATTAATCAATTATCTACAAGATGATCTAATTTTTAAAGGCCTGACTTTGCTCCATTATTTTTCGCAATTTTGTAAACGTAAAAAGGTCTGAGACCCCTAGCTATGGGCTCCTTCTCCTCCCGGATTCCACTATAGATTCTTGATTTCATAGCCGCCATTCCTGGGCCCAACAACAGGTGGCCCAACGAATTCCTTGGCTGCTGGCCATCTGCTCCTTCTGGCCATGTCCTCGGGGCGGGGAAGTGGTGGCTTGCATCGGATTATGCCTGTAAAATGCACTTCTGAGAGAAGGACAGTGCCTGGCTCTCAAAGCGGATGCCGCCCCGCTCCAGCCCCCCTAACGAAGCCATAATTTCGAGGACGAGAGCATTTCCTCTGCAGGAGCACGTGGCTGGTCGCTGGCAAAGGAATAAACTTGCTTATTGCATTGAAATGCAATTCCGACTTGCACTTGCACTTGCACTCCTTTCATCCTTTATCCTGCTGCTGCTGCTGCTGGGGGGGGGGGGGGGGGGGGGGGATGGGTCAAATAAATTTCGCACAGAAGCCAAAAAAGAAACGGAAATTTCGCTCTCATAATTTCGTTGGTAGATTTTATAATAAATAATTTTTCACTAAAATTCCAACACACACACACAGAGACAGACAGAGAGACAGGGGCTGTGGGACTGGGGGGTTGGGGGGTGGGGGGTTGGGTGGTTGGCCACTCAATAAAGAAACAGAAAGAAGCACAACACAGCAGAAAAGAGAAGAGAAGAGCCAAAGGACGAACAAAGCGGGAAGCGAAAGCCGAAATACAAATAAATATGGGGCAGAAAAAGCGAGCAGAAAAAAACCCGAGAAAAAAAGGGCGAGAGAGGGGGAGGGGCAGGGGCAGGGCGAGAGAGTATTGGGAGAATAAGTGCATGCCAGAAACAGAAACACTCAAAGTTTATGAAAGGCGCGTCGTCGGTCGTCGGTCGTCGGTCGTCGCCGCCAAAGTTTTCCACGCTCCCTATTTCCCGGTGGGGCATACACGACCGGCCATCGAACGGGGCACCTGATTTGAGGGAGGGATTTTCAGGGCCCTGAGATGTCTGTGGCCCCAATCTTGTAATGGTATAATCGTTGTACAGGAAAGAGAGTTCCTTGAAAGAAGAAATGTGCAAAGATGCTAAAATCGCATTAAAGAACAAGAACATCCCATGAATCGTAGCACTCCTATATCCCTCCTACAACCCTCCAATATCCCTCCTACAACCCTCCGATATCCCTCTTGTATTCCTCCTCTACAGCTCCAATATCCCTCCTATATCTCTCCCACAACCCTCTTGTATCCCTCCTACAATCCTTCTCTATTCCTCCGATATCCCTCCTGTATTCCTCCTCTACACCTCCAATATCCCTCCAATAACCCTCCCACATCCCTCTTGTATCCTTCGACCAATTCTCAGCTCCTTCAGACACTCCCCTATCGAAGCATAGCCACAATTCGGTGTGCCCAAATATTATCCCCAATATATGGTGTATTTCCTTCTGGACTGCCACGTAAAACAAAGTATATCACAAGACCAGGGCCCTCGTAGACGGGTCTAAGGACACCGCCGCATATGGGTGTGTGGGGGATGGCGGTGGGGGGGGGCCATGTATCGCCAATTACTGTGTCTGTTTGAGCGTACAAAGCGTTTTATGAACCAACTCCTCAGACTTCTTCTGAACGGACGCGGACACGGACACGGACACGGACCGCTCGGACCGCCGTGGACCCCCGAGCCGGACCGTCGCCTCTCGCCCTCCTTGGCCCTGATTTTCTCCATTTTCCAATGCCAGTCACGCTTGGACTTTGTCGAAGAACAGTGCCCCGCTAGCCCCCCCTGCCCCCCCGCCCCACAGACGTTGCTCTTGAAGTTTTTTTTCGCTTTTGATTTTATTGCCAATTGACCAACTTTTTGGGTCGATTGCTTGTGTTGTACCAGGGAGGATGTGGCGGCAGGAGCGGCAGGAGCGGCAGGAGTCCTGCTCTGCCGCTTACTTAAAATGCCAAGACAGCTGTCTCAGATGAGGACTATCTGCCGGCATCTGTGTATCTGTGTATCTGTATGCCCCTCTGGGGGCCGGCAGCATATTTAAAATGTCTTGGACTTACCTTGCGGCTGGCCTGTGTGGCCCACGTGGCATCCACCGGACTGACTGTGTGCGCTGCAAGGCGGAGAGAGAGAGAGGAAGAAAAACGGAGGTGAATAATAATAATAAGAATAATACCAGGGCCATGGATAGGGCGGCCACGGGTCGGGTATTAATCAAATTTAAATTGCCTGCGATTGCCGGAGCTATCGACGAGTTTATCGGTTTAGGAATTGGCTTTTGAGCGGGCTTGCCACTTTCCCCCACCCGCCCCCGGGCTCCGATTGGGGCTCAGAGAGAGAAGTATTTCTTGGTGGAGCTTCGGGGACTACAGTCTTGATTTTTCGGTTCGATGCAGGCGATTGTATGTATGTCTGTCCGGGGATGGTAGTCCGTTGGAGTCACAGATGAAGGGGACCCCTCCAAGGAGATCTAAGGATCGAGGATTGCCCCAGTTGTGTGGCAGAAAGTGGCAGCTTCGCCCACACTGATACACTGATTTATCAGTGCCGCCGCCCCTCCTGCCTCCCCTGTGTCGGCTGGGCAACCCTTCGGCGGGCAACAGCCCCTAATTATCGACTTAAGGGCATTACCTAGCCATCACACAGCGGACCGCCAGCCTCTGGGCCCCCAACAAAAACAGAAAAAACCCTCGAAGACCGAGAGGCCGAAAGTCCCTAAGCCGGAAGGGACAGAGGGACAGGGGGACAGAGGGGGGGAATAGTTGTTATAATACCGATATTAAGGATGATCAAATTCAGGACAAAATGGTGGAGTATCCCGCGCATCCGGCGGCTTACCCGGCGCCCTAATATGCGGAGAGCATACACGTAATAAATGCGTGATTATTTGTGGATTTTATTAGCCACAAAGCTGGCAAAGGGGAGGCGGAGGCGGTGGCGGTGGCGGTGGCGAGGAGGGGAGACCCCCGTGTCTAATGCCTGCCACAAACAGAGAGCGAGAGAGAGTGCCCCAGACAACAGCAGGTGGCAGTGGCAGGGCATTGAGGTAATCCTCTTCCAAGTCCTTGCCGCACTTGAGCTTTGTTTTCGTGTCAAGCGGAAGGCAGCCCCGCCCAGGCGGCGGCGGAGCCTTTGTTGATACAAAAGGAATTATGCCGGTAACCAGGTCCCCCCCGGTGGGTCTTTGCCCCGAAGCAGGCGGAATGTGCCCCACATTCTGGAGGATCGTAGCCAGCTGCCGCATGTAGAAACAGGCGAGGGATCGGCGAGGCACACTCCTGCTTGGGACTCCAGGAGCGCCCCCAAAGCCCTCTCCGTTATCCACGAGGATCCCCACGAAGTACAGGCTGTTCCTCAGGGGGCAGGATGCCAAGGATTCGAAAAGAAATGCCTGCAAGAAAGCCCAAGGCCTACGCTTTTCTCGGTGACAGCCGCCATCGATAGGTTTACGGAGTGTGGAAATCCACCTCCACCTCTCCATGTGGCAAAAGGAAACTTTTCCACTCCACAGAGCCAGGAGCCAGGAGGCGGGAGGCAGGAGGCAGGGCAGGGCGGGGGCTGGAGCATGGAGCATGGAGGAGCCTTCGGGCGCATTTTGAAATTAAAAATTTTGGCAGCGACAGGCAGCGCGATGTGTGTTGTGCCCTGGCTTTCTCTTTCTCCTTCGTTTCTTTCTCTCCAGGAATCTGCATATGGAGCGGCACACACACACACACACACACACACACACACACGCACACAGAGAGGACACTCAACAGGAGACTTCGAAAAATGCGCTCATGTCGCGAGTGCAAAACTTTATTGCGCCATATTTTCTCGAGCAGCAGGACACACACACACACACACACACACACACAAAAGGGATGCAATTTTTATCAGGGGGGGCATCCATCCTGTCCCTTTCCCGCTTGCCTTTGTGTTGTTTTGGGGCAACTTTTGACAGGGAAAGGGGGAGGAGAGACCCACCCCAACCCACACCACCCCACCCCCCCCCTTTTCAACCAACAATTACAGGGTATCCACACAGTGTCATCCGCGAGGCGCCCGCGAAAGGGAAGCAAAAATGTTCGCTGCAATTTTCATTGAAAGCCGACGACACACCGAACGATGGGTTGTTGGGGCCATTTTTGGCGAGAGGGGGAGGCAGAGGGGGAGGCAGAGGGGGAGGCAGAGGGGGAGACATACACTTTGAAAAATGGCCTGCAACGCGTTTGCAGGGACACGGGATATGGGATATGGGGAGGCCCTGCCTTTTGGTCGCATTGCGACAATTAAACACACAGACATCCCCCCCCCCCCCCCCCACACACACAACCACCCCCACCCACTCTCTGCCAGCCGGCAAACGGCAAGTGGGAAAAGCATGCGGAAAAGCGGGTCCGGAAAAGCGGCTCAGGCTAACGAAGCTAAATGCATGCAAACAGCAAACATAAATGCTGCAAACGGAACGGAGCCTAAAAGGGTGTCCGCGGGGGGCGGGATACAGGGATATCCATACAGAGGGGGGCGGCGGGGGGGGCTTTTTTAAAGCACTTGAAAATACATACGATTTATTCCCGAAAAAAGAAAAGGAACGAAAAACGAAAGCGAAAAGAGCTTTCCCTCCGCTAATTGTTGCTGCTCCCCCCCCCACCACCTGGGACCACACTCTCCCTCCCTCTCAGTGAATCTTGATCCAAGGGGCATCGCCCATCACCCTCCAAAAGGGGCGTTCGATGTGTGCGTGTGCGTGTGGGCGTGGCAAGTGGCTTAGCACATGTAACACATGTAGCTCCTCGTCGGCTGTGCCACTCAATGGCCATTCGGTGTTCGATGCTTAGCCTCCGCTTAGCACGCGACAGGGGAGGGCGAGGGGAGGAACGTATGGGAGTGTGTGCCCCAGAAAGAGGACTGATCGCAGCCTCAGGAAGCCCCCTTCTACCCCCACCCCCTGATTGCTCCTTCTTCCTTCACTTTTCACTTTTTTGTGGCACACATTTCTGGGTTCCGGGCAGGATGCCCTTTGACCCGTTTTGTGCGCCGCTTCCCCGATCACAGATTACGGCCAATGTCTTGCGATGATGGTAGTTCCCAGCCGCAACAATTGTGCAGCGCTTTTCCCCATTCACTTTCCCCGGCGAGAGGCAGGGGAGGGGGGGGCACTCCCTGCTTCCCTCGGCTGTTGGTTGGGGCCAAAGATGATGGCTTTGTGTCCGAGGCGGAGGCGGAGGCGGTGTAATCAACAGGCTGCTGCTCTTCAGGTTTCTTTCTCCCTCCCCCCCTCACCCGTCGCCACTCTGCTTAAGCGGATTGATTATGGCTAATAAAAAGGGGGGCGGGGGGGGGGGGGGCACAATGGCGGTCGGAAGTGGCTTTCTTCGATGCCGCCTTCCTGCCGGAAGTTCACGAGGGACTACTTGGGCGGGGGCGGGGGCGGGGTCGTGACTGCAGTTACCCCACATAGCGGCAACAATAAGGAAATCGCATGTGAAAAAAGGCCGCAGGACTGTTGCTTTTTCGTCCTCGTCATCGTCCTCGTCGTCCTCGACGTCACAAATGTTTATGGAACCGTAAGCCGCGTATAAGTTTTAACAATGCAATGCAATGCCCCGCCCCCCTCCCCCACCTCATTTTGGACTCCTTCTGGCAGTCAGTGCGGGTCCTGTGGCAAGTCCTGGCAATTTCGAAGGCGTTCAAGTTGAAGTCAAAGTCAAGCGCAGATTCTGCCACCGCCTTCCTGCCGCCTGCCGCCTGCCGCTGCCTCATTTCCCCCCCTTTGTTGGCTGCTGTCTTTGTTGGGTGTTCAGTGGGTGGGGGGGAGGTGGGGGGTTTTGGCAGCCCATCAGTCGCCCGGCGACAGTTTTTCTCTTGCATTTGCTTTTCAAGTGGCAAGTGGCAAGTGGCAAGTGCTTTGATTTGCTTTTCTTCTCTTTTTCCCCTTCTTTTCTCTGCTGCTGTCATTTGTTTGGCTTTGCTTCTCTGCTGCTAATGAACGCAACACCCACACCCACACACACACACACACACACATACATTATAATTTCATTTGTATTTCGATTGGGAAATTCTTTTAGCATTTTCTTAGGCGCACACGACAAAAAAAAAAAAGATTGAAAATTGCAAAACGCGCGAAAGAGCAAAAAGCTTTTGAAGTTTTTTGCATGAATGAATGGCTTCCCGTCCACCCCCCTTCCCCTTCCCCCCACTGCAGTCCCAGTATACGTCTTGGATAGCCCCCTCTAGCCTACCCCCACCCCCCACCACCCCCTTTGGTGGCTCTCCTTTTCCGCACATACATTTTAATTGCATTTTTCGTATCAAATTCATATATTTATTATGTGAGCGAGAGAGGGCTTTTCCCATTAACGAGAGGAAATTAAAACGAAAAACTCATAAAACAACACACACACACACACACACATCCATGGACACATGGGGAACGGGTGGAGGGGGGGGAGAGGGGCTGGATACAGTGGTAACAATTTATGATTGCCGCCCAAGCCGCTAATTGCGTTATTTGTGTCTGTGTGTGTGTGTGTGTGTGTGTGTGTGTGTGGGTGTTTGATTTTCATAAAATTGATATTTTGTTGGCCAATTCCTGGTTCCAGCCTTGGCTTTTGTATTTCCACTCTTTACATTCGGGGGCAGTGGGGGCAGAGGGGGCAGAGGGGGCGCGGGGCTAGAGGGTGGAGGGTGGAGAGAGCTATAGTTATTAATTTAATTCGCATTTGTTTATAGGAGCAAAGCAAAATTCGGTTTTTTTTTCGCGTGACTGCAAAGCAAAGTTAATTTGTTTAAAACACGATTTATTTCGGGACAAAAGCCGCAGCCCCTCCAAGGGGAGCGATAGATGCAGCGATAGATACAGCCCACCCTCCGATGGGATCCTCCGGCAGCTTCGATGCTTCGAAGCGGAGTACAAATGCGGAGCAAGAGATGTGGAGGATCTCTCCGCCCGGAGATTGAATCAGAGAGACAGAGGCTGTGCGGGGGCAAGAAGTTCCAGTGTTGCCTGCTTCCTGCCTCTGGACTCTGCGAAAGGCGTGACGAGTCCACGGCGAAGATCTCTCCCGATGCCTCTCCCCTCCATCTGACCCACTGCTCCACTTCCACTTCCTGGTGGCTCCAGCCGTCTCTCCGTTTAATCAGTGGTGCGTCTTTTGTTCGAGGCCCAATCCATTCAATCGAAACGCATCGAAGGCCATCGAATGTTCATGTGAAATGCATTAAATAGTTTCCGAATTGCTTTATGCCGTGCCCCACGCCGCTCCCCACTCGACAGGCTGGAGCAATCGAATCGATTCGAATATTCTGTCATATTCTGTGCCATCGAAGTCCCGAACTTTTCCATTAATCGAACAATTTAAACGGAAATAAATAAATGGGAAATGCCTCAGCTGCTCCTCTCCTGCTGTGTGGGTGGGTGGCACGGGGAGGGGGAGGGGGAGGGGCCATGTCCATGTCCCAGTTTGGGCGAAGCCCTTAACCCTAAAAACCCCTCCGCCATCCGCCGGCTATCCTCTCGGGCTGCAGACAATCTTCCACTCTTCCACTCTGCCTTTTTTCTTTGGCTGTGTTTTTCTTTGGTTTCGAATTCCGGGCTGCTCCTTGTGGCTCCTGCTCCTGTGGCACCCGCTCCTGTGGCTCCACCATCCGCTAACCGCGTGGCAAGAAAAAGTTTTGTTTTGGGATTTCGGTTGTAGGCTGCTGCTCCTTGCAGCTCCTGCTGCAGTTGCACTTCAGAGACGCCGCACAAGCACCAAAGGAGCAGCAGCTGCTCCTTCGTCCTTGCTCCTGGCTGGGGCTAATAACAGTTGCAATGCGAAAAGGACTTCAATGAGCAGCAGCAGCCACTCTGCCCCCCCCCCTCCCTCACCCTTCTAGCCATCCACAGAAACCGATTTGCGCTGAAAGTGCCAACAAAGGCGCAAAAGTTGCCGCTCCACCCCTCCCCCTCCCGCTCCCGCTCCCCCTCCCAAGAGCTCCTCCATCCTCCATCCTCCATTTGGGCCCTCTGTGCCCCCCCACTCCTCCGCTTGTGTGCTCTGCTCTGGTTTCTGGTATCGCTTTGGATATTGCGCATACGCCAGGTTGTACGGGGGGCTAGGAGCCAAACTTTTCCCTCTGCTGAGCGTTTTAATTTAATACACAAACTTCTGCGGGGCGGGGCGGGGTGTGCGAGTGCGAGTGCTGGTCCTGGCGGAGTCCTGGCAGCGGCAGTCCTTCCTGCAATTTGAGGCTCATCTAAGTGGATCGGTGGTGCATTTATTTAAAGTCAAGTTTTTCGTTGATTTGTCGCTCGCCCTCGGAAAACCCCCTCACCCCCTCCTCTACCCCATTCCCCAGTGATCGTTTGTCTCTCTTCTTTTCTCTGTCTTTTTGTGGGTCCTTTTTTTAACAATTAATGCCAGGAAAAGAAACGGGGAAATGTTTTCCGACAGCTCCCCTGGGAGGTCGTCACTCAGGTCAGGACTCCTTGTCAGGCAGAGAGAGAGAGAGAGAGAGGCCAAAAGAAGCTCCACAGGGGCATGACACTGATACTCCCGGCATACATTCATTGACGTTCGTTCCTGCCGTCCCATCAGCAGAAAAAAGCCCAAGGAATAGGTAAAAAATCGAAAATATAATGTGCGAAAAATCCTTGAGAGAAAACAGAGACTCTGCACTGTGGAAGCCATCGGAGAGGGCCTCTTTCGGCAGCACAAGATCAAGGAGCATCCTCAAGGAGCTCGCCAGATTCCTCTGGAAAGCACACCTCTTGGCTCCTCCTCCACAATCGATTCTTAGCCCGATTTATGTCGTATAGACAGTGGAATACTTTGCTCTCAAGAGCACTTCTCGCATCCTAGAGGACACTTGGCCAGCTTTTGCTCAAAACTTGAATCGATTTGCCCCAAGAATCCCGGGGAATCAGCGGCTCATTGGACGCCTGATTAGGATTTGAGGCACATATCGTGTATCCCGGTGAATCCCTGTGCATCCCTGTGTATCCGTGTCCTTGCCTCCTGTAATTTGTCATTCTCTTTGTATCTATCAATCCACATTACGGTGTGTCGCTCTACCCCTGCTAGAGGCGGCTCCAAACGAGGCCCCTGATGGATGGATGAATCGATGCCAGGCATTGACTGACTGATAAGTCCTTGGGCAGAAACAGCAACAGCCCCCGAAACAGGTGTCTGCAGAGGGTGGAGGGAGGGGGGGGAAACAATAAAAAAAAGGACACAGGACCTCTAAAAATAAAAATCGTGTCCGTTCGCCTCCTTTTACGACTTGCCGACAAATGAATGCGTAGACAAATTTAATGAGAGACGGAAATGTCTTTTCGTTTTCGGTTTCTAGCTGGAAATTTATGGGCCTCGTCCTTAGTGCAGGACACAGGACACAGGACACAGGACGCAGCAAACAGGACCTTCCTTCGTCTTTAAGCCCCGGAGGCAAAAGCAGCGGCGCACCATAAAAATTACGGCACGGCCGTACGCGTAAGTCCTCGTACATGTGGGGCCGGGGGATGTCCTGCGGAAAGTGAAATAAATGATGACAATAAAATATAAATAAATAAATAAAATTAACTCATAACCACTTAAGTTGGACTCCGCTTAGGCGAGCCGCCGGACCACTATCCCCGCCACCGGGGAGACCACTCGCCGTCTCTCCGTCTCTCTGTGTCTCCGTCGCTTTGCCATTTCCCCTGCTGCAGATGAAGTGAAACTAACAGCAACGTAATTTAGTGGCAGAGTGCCCAGCAAAGGGACAATCTTCATTTTGTTCAGCTGACCAAAGGACACTAATGTGGGGCTGTATGTGTGCGGGTGTGTGTGTGTGTGTGTGTGTCTGTGTCTGTGTGGGGTGGGCCTACAACATCAACTTTTTGCTACTTCAAAAATGCCGCCACGAAACCTTCATTTATCAAGTTGACATTTTAATTTATTAAAACAAAATGAAACGAAATGAAATGAGACGCACAACGGACCCAAGGAAGGGTGTCCTGCCCTGTCCAACGGCTCTTGAGTTGGATTCCGGATTCTGGTAAATGAAAGCCCCTTCGCGAACAGTTGAGCCATGGCCATCTGAAGGGCCTGGCCAAGGCGGCCCTGCCACGGAGCACGTTTCGCTGCGCCTTTGAACCACTTTGAACCACAGTCCAGCGACATCCCAACATCCCGGGGCCGGGCTCTTGAGGACACGCTCTGGACCGGCTAAAAGGCGTTGCAAATGAATGCGTAAAAGATGACAGGACTCTCGCAGGAGGAGGCACTCGGCGCTCGGCTCTCGGCGCTCCGCTCTCGGCTCTCGGTCTTAGCTGCCGCATGACCAAGCGGAATAAGTTGCGAGGGGAATATTTTGGACAGAATATGACAGAGCAGACGACCATCGAGCAGAGATGACCAAGCAGCATAAGTAGCATGGCAGCATCCCCTTGATGGCGATGCGTATGCGTTCTTTGCGGAGGAGTGCCACGAGTGGAGGGGACGGGGACGGGGACAGGGAGCCACCGCAGCAGCAGGAACATCAGTGACATGATGGAAGTAGGACACAGGAGACATCCAACTGGGATTCCAATCGAGCCAATGGCCAGGGGAATGGCCAGGAATGCTCCACTCCGGCACACACGCCCCACCACTCCACTCCCCTCCCCTCCACTCCACTCCCCTCCACTCCACTCCACTCCCCTCCACTCCACTCCACTCCACTCCCCGATTGGGAACGGGAATTGCATTGAAAATGGAAAACTTAATTGAATTTATTCATTGAGAATCGCTTAATGACCGTAACCTCACTCTCAGTCGCTATCGAGTTATCGATAACTTTGAACAAAATGTCGACAAGTCAATCAGTCAATAAAACTAATTAAGAGCTTCGTTTATTAATTATCTCAAACCTCATTGATGTATCGATAACATTGTAAGTATCGATATATCGATAGCTGAAGTTTAATCTTAATTGAATCGCTTTCTAGGTACAAATGTCTCTTCTGTAATTTTTTATCAATCGCAAATTGCAAATATCGATATATCGATAACAATTTATATACAAATATGTATACGTATATCGATAACAAAAACTTAATCTGATTTGAATTGTTTTCTGCGCATTTCTCTTCTCTAATTCTGGATCACGTTATCGATAAAATTTCAAATATCGATAAATCGATGACTGAAACTATATCTCATTTAAATGTGTTCTGGGCACATCTCTTCCCTATTCCTTAACAAGCTATCGATAACATTTAAAATATCGATAGATATCGATTACTACAAATTGAAAAGTCGCCATATTTAATATCAAACCTAAAACTCATAAATAAACGATAACACTATCGATAACATTATCCATCGTTTGCGGACAATCAATATACCGATAACATGGGTCCCGTGAAGATTCCAAAACCCCTGTGGCGCACCAGAGACCTTCCCAGAGAGACCTCTAGAGACCTCATAGAGCTATGATTATCGCCCCCCCCCCCCATTGTTGTGATCGATTCATCATTCAAAGCGATATCGAAGCTACTATGGAGGAGACATATATCGGCCCGTGGTGCAGCAGGAAATGGCATTTGCATGTTTCATTCGATTATTCGCGAATTTCACATGCCCGCGGAAGAAACTTTTCTTTAATTTCCATAAATTTTCAAAGCGATAATTTGGAAACGTGTCGTGGCCGTTGTTTTTGGGGGCTCCGCATAGGCAAAGCCAAAGGAAAAGCAAGACAAAATAGTGTGCATTAAAATGGCAGCAGCGAAATGTGAAATAAAATAAAATATATATTCCTGGGCATGGGCCCAACAAAAGGTGCGCGACCGCACGGCAGAGCCCCTCTGTCCCTCTGACTGCTTTAAGTCCCAGCTTTACTCCCACTTCTGCTCCCATTTCTGCTCCCACTTCTGCTCCCACTTCTGCTCCCATTTCGCAAAACCGCGAAGGAGACGAGGACTCGCCTCAGCGAATGTGACGGCAAAGTTTTTCCCTTTCGCCTAAGAAAATGTTCTTGTTTACGGCTGAGCCATGGCCACGCCCTCCACAGCCCCCTTCGAAGGGCGCACAATTTTAATATTCAAAAATGCTGGCCATTAAAGCAACTCGGAATGCCACCAAAGTGCGGGAGCACTCGAAAGAAGGGTTCCGTTCCACTGAAGGGTTCCCCGTGCTCGCGTTTTACGGATTGCCGCGGCCGGGGCCGGGCCGGGGCCTGGAGGGGCGTTGGTCATTCGCATGAATGGCGGTCGGTGAATGCTTTTGAGCGATTTCTGTACCTTGATTCACTTTGGCCTCTCTGCCCCCAGCCCCCTGCCCCGTGCCCCCTGCCACCGCCGTGTTCCGCACGGATAGCATTCCGCCGGAGTCCTTCGCTCTGGCGCACCTTCTGCGGCGTAAATTGCTTTTCATTTGTTCATCTCGGATCTGGGGCTGGGGCAGGGGCAGTGTCCGGCAACAGCTGTCATGCCGCAACAGTTTCGACTGCCCGTAAAAAATATGAAATTTGACCACAACCGACGGAATCCAACGACTCCTCCGACGGAGATGGAGAAGGAGATGAAGAAGGAGGCGACTCGTCCGCCTTTACAAAGAAGAACGTTTTACAAATTGAAACGAAAATTCCTCTCTCTCTCTGGCACCGCAGAATGGAGGAAGAAAACGAAGGGAAAGCCCTGCTGAATGCTGGCGGAGCACTTGAGGGGGCGTGGAGTGGCCTGAGGAGTCGCCGGTTGAATAGTGGGGTGTTTCAATGGATGGAGTACTCGCTGTAATCGCAATTCACAAAAGACGCAGAAGATCGCCAAGAACAAGTTTCCCATAAGCGAATGGCACCGCCCGCTGGAGGAGATCAGCGGAAAATGAATGGGGCTCGCCTTCACTCACGCACTCATCACTCACCCGTTCCACCCATTCAGCCCGTCGCTTGACTTCACCTTTGGACTCCATTCAGCTCCAGGCCCCACCTGATCCACGGCGGAGGATTCGCCGCGAATCCATTCAAAATGAATGTGGCAATGTGGCGACCGAATCTGAGGGGCTCACGGGATGGCCATCAATGGGGACGCTGGTGGATGGTGGACGCTGGCTGGGAGGCGATGCTTTTACCGTTGCCGGGGCGAGCATTAAGCAAAGTGGCCCGCGTTCCATTTGCGCCTGGCATTCGGTGCTGCTGCTGCTTTTGATTTTAATGGTTATGCTACTTATCATGTCGTACAACGAGCTGCTGCACCCCCAAAGGGGGCACACACACCAGAAGGGCGAGCCCATCCGCAGAGGCATGCCACAGTGCCGTCCGCGGTGTGAGGCACGTGCTGTCCATCAGTCCACGCCGTGAGAGTGGGATGCAAAAAAGAGACTCAAAGTCGATGGATGCGACCGGGGAATGCCTCGTACTCGGTGCCTGCTGGGCGGCTCCTTCCCTGTGGCACAGCATACCCTCGGGGGGGTCCCTCCCCGCCCCGATTGCAGGGTATGCAAAAAGCAAACAGAGGAAGAACAGAAGAGCTCTCTCTCTCTCTCTCTCTCTCTCTCTCTCTCTCTCTCTCTCTCTGGTGGCCATTCGCGGTTACATTTTTTCACGGTTTTCCAGCAGGTGGGGCATGCAAGTGGCGGGTGAGGGGGTGAGGGGGGGTGGGCGGGGCCAGCAGTGACCCAAATATGTTTGCACAAATGAGTTTGCGGGGCATTAAATGATTTGTTTGCACAGCTCGAAATCGAATTAAAGAAACGGGCAAAAGCAGCAGGAAAACCAGACACGTGGGGGGGGGGGGGGTAGGGGGGGTGAGGGTCTGATCACCAGGTGGGCGTGGCACGTATGCAATTTGTCGTCTGTGGCGGAAATTTCCACGGAGCCCCGGAACCCCGACAAAAGTAAAGGTGAAAAAAAAGGCGCACAAGAAGTGAGAGCTCTCTCCCGCCCGCGCCCTCCTTGGGGCCCCGGGAACGCCACTTCGACTGCTGTCTATAAATAAATTAGCATCGCAAACAAGTTGGCAGCTCTGTTCGTCCTCTCTCTCTGTGTGTGTGTGTGTGTGTGTGTGTGTGCGGCTTGTTATGGCTAAAAAGCTGTTTCCGCAATGAGCTTGTTTCCTGTCCGCAAGGACATGGCTCCTGCCTTCTGGCTCCAGCGAGAGGGAGGTCGGCAGGGTGGGGGGGAGGGGCTGCCTGCCATTGACAAGTTGGCTATAAAAACTAAATGCGCTGCCCAACACTGGACACGCTGGACTGAGAGCAGAAGGAGGAGGCGTGGCAGCAGCGCCTGCAGGAGCAGAAGAAAAAAAAAATCTAATTTCCTGCGAACAACATAAAGTAAATGTTTCAAAAACTGACGACGGGCAGCATGCAGAGGGAGGACCCCCCTCCCCACCCCGCCGGGGTATGCCCCTGCCACAGGCCCCGCCATCGAGTTTTATTTTTTTGGGGGCATAAGTTATGAGCCCCTCGCCGCCGCCCCCCTTACCAATCTCTGCTGCCCTGTAACTGGCATGAAACATGTGACCGAAGCAAAGACCCGGCAGGGCAGGGCACGGCACGGCACAGCGCCTGACCAGAGCCAGAGCCAGAGCCAGAGCCCGCCCACACGCCCCCCTGTCGACTGCAGATGAAACCGCAGACCAAGCGGCCCGACAACAGCAACAAAAAAAAAAAAAAACAACAAGATCGAGCGCCACAGCAAAGCGATGGAGGGACGGGTCGGGGGAGCAGGGAGCGGGGGAGCAGGGGGGTGTGTGGCAGTGGAAATTATTTCAAACACGAGACAATTTCAGCTTTCGGTAACGCTTGCAGCCGGCGACCGCAAGGGATATCAATAGCAGACGAAGGCAATAGACGGAGGGTGGGAAGGGAAGGGAAGGGAAGGGAAGGGAAGGGAGGGGAGCAGATAGGGATAGAAGAGAGAAGGAGGTTCGATGAGGAACTTCCCACGAAAGTATTATAGAAGGAGAGGAGCAATCAGGGATCCCGCCACAGTATCGTTTGGGTCTGAATCGAATTCCATCGAGTTCCCATGCCATTCGAATCCTCCCTCTTTCAATGCCTACCTCTATCCCGCATTAGTGCATGCCTTGACGAGGCCCAAGGTATCTTGAAGTACCCCTCAAGTGATCATGCCTCTCCCTGAGACTTGGCGAGAGAGAGCGAGAGCTCAGATCTGCTACTGTATCGATTCGATCGGCCTCATTTCGTAGTATTTCTCTTGATTTCCTGGGATACACAGCTTGGATATCGGGGGTATCCTGTGAGGATTGGCCTCGGCCTAAAGAACCTTCGATTGCATTCTGCTCATAAAGAATCTATCTATCTATCTATCTATCTTTCGGGGGAGCAGGCCAGGCCTTTCAGAGGCCAAAAATGTCACAAATGTTTTAACAATCTCTCTGTTTGGTAAATATTCCCAGGCATATCCCCTGTCCGAGGCATTTCCCGAGATGTTCGCGGAGATAAAGCGCCACATACGACACGTTGTAGGTGGATGTGTGGCGCCACCGAAAGGGGCCACAGGACCAGTGATATTATCTTCAGCAATTTATCACCGATCGTTTGTCTTGCGAAATGCGGCATGCGGCATGCGGCATGCAACATGCGGTGGCGCCACAGCGAAAGGCAACACGCAAAAGCCGCAAGCCCACACACACACACGAAAAAAAGAAGGTGCAAAGGCGGCACCATTCCCCAAAGGACATTAGCAGGATGTGTTGCCACATGTGTGTGGGTGTGTGTGGGTGTGTGTGTGTGGGTGTGCGGGCGTGGAAATTGGCTAAAACGAATTTACACAAATTTATCAACGTGGCCCAGGCGGACACGGACACGGATACGGACACGGATACGGACACGTACACGGAAAAACCAAAGCGGAAAGAAAGTGTCACAGTGTCGCGCACACACACACAGGGACACACACAGGGACACACACACAGAACAGGAAAGCGGAAATGAATCATTTCATTAGGAGTTGGCAACGCCTACGACATGAGACACAAGAGCATTAGGAGGCGGCCACCGCGCGACCCTGCCCCTCCGACCCAAGAAATTGCCAAGTAAAATGTGTTTGACACTTAACGCAGGTCGCTTGACCAGGCGGGGGGGTTTGAAGGGGGTGGGGGGACTCCGGGCAGGTGAACACTTAACACGCGTAGGGCCAGCGCTCGGCGATGCGTAAACGTGGCCCCAAAGCCCAGACCCCGGACGCCACGCCACACCCAAGAGAAGAGGTCGAAGGAAGTGATACCCTTTGCAGGGATGGCCACAAGATATAGTATTTGTTATACACATTTCACAGCAAACAAATGTGGATACTCGCATGTCTTGTCCGGAGACAAGAGGCTCAGCAAAAATGAAGGAAATGGAGCAGAAGCAGGCGCCGGGAAAGGACTGCGAGTGGGAGCAGAAACCATTGCCTAATTCATTGGATAAAATATGCTTATTGAATGCATTCTATTCGAGGAGCCTCCGCCTCCGCCTCCGCCTCCGTCTCCGCCTCCGTCTCTGCCTCCGTCTTCGTGCTCGTTTCTGGCCACAAAATATTCATTGCAGAGATATCCAAAAATATAGTCAACAAATAAAACAAACAACAAGCTGGAAAATTCAGGAAAATGTGCAACGAGAATAATCATCAGGAAATGCACAAAAATATGGCACAGGCGGGGGTCCAGGCGGGGGTCCAGGAGGGGGTCCAGGCGGGGGTCCGGGACGAGGCGGAAGCTCTCTCTTTATTAATTGAGATTTGGTTTCTGAGGTTTTCTCGGTCCGGGCAGCAATATCGTTTTTGATTTTGATTTATATTCAAATGCAATTTCATTCGGGCACCGCCTTGCCCCCTCCCCTGCACGCCCCATCGAGCGAGCTGCTGAAAATACACCGATTTCTGGTGGGAAAGTCTTTAAGCTGCCGTTGCAGGAAATCTGTTGCACGCTTGAAAGTGCCACAGCTACAGATACGTCTTCCGATCCGGGGTATCGGGCTCCACGGCTCCTTCCAGGCTTTTCTTTTCTTTTCATTCTTTTCTTTTGTTAATCAAATTGGCTTTTGCCGCCTGCTCATGGGGCGTATGCGTAATATTCAGCTTTTATGGGAAAGGCACCTCATTTGGCATCCTTTGTGCTCGACTAAATCGATTGTGCGTTAAATACAATCGAGTTTTTCGATGCCCCCCCCACCCCTTCTTATCAATGCCGCCAAGGAAGGGAGGCAAGACAGCCCCTCGTTTCCGTTGCGTTGAATGGAACTCGTTTATTCAAAGTCGAAGTGGAAGTCGAAGATCAAGGTGTGGGTGTGGGTGTGGGTGTGGATGTGGGCCCTAGGCAGCTGGCGGGTTGCGGGGCGGCCGCCGGTTGCGCACCTGCGTCGTGTAGTGGAGGGCCATGTCGATCTCGCTCAGCGTGCAGAACTGCATGACGCAGAGGACGCCCACGCGGACGACGGTGCGGTAGCTGTCGCCGGGGCCGAGCAGCCACAGCGAGCCGACGAGGAGGCGGTTGCTCGCGTACACCTTGTACATCAGCCTGGGGTAGAGGACGAGCGCGTTCAGGCTGCACGGCACCAGGGGCAGGATCTGCAGCACGGCAGCACGGCGCTCGGCCACGAAGAAGAGCAGCGGCAGGCGGAGGTTCATCAGCGCCAGGGCCGCGTAGACGCCGGCCTCCAGCATCGCCTCGAGGGGCGACTCCGTCACGATCCTGGCCACCTGCGGGCCGGCGGCGTCCGGCCCCGCCTGCAGCACCAGCCTGGGGCTGAGCAGGATGCTCCAGATGTCGATGGTCAGCGCGACGAAGGTGAAAAAGTAGTAAACCCTGTCGCTCAGCATTTTTTCCCAAATGGCTTGTGAATTGTTTGGAGATTTTTCGTAGAGACTAAATTTGGATTTGGATTTGGATTTGGATTTGGATTCCAGATTCGGGTGTGGCTGTCGGTTTCGGTTTCGGATCGGTTTCGGAAAGGCGTACTTTCTACAGGTTTCCCACATCTGTAGGCAGTGGCACGAGGCACAGTGGGTATCGAGTCAGAGCAGAGCCCAGGGTTCCACGAAGCTTCTGAATGAATGAAAGGTTTCTGGCTGTCTATTCGTTCATTCGTGAGGCCACGATTTCCATTCCCTCGGATGAATAATGCAGCCCAAAAAGATACTTAATCCCTCCGGGAAGGGGGACTTTTGGGGGGCGCCAAGGGGGCCGCCCAACGCAACATCTTTCAATATAAATTTCAACGGCTTGTCAAGCTGTTTCCTGCAAAATGCCGTTGGCAACTGTAATGGCTTCGTTTCGTTTCGTTTCGTTTCGTTTCGGGCCCCAGTCACCAGCTCCCAGCTCCCAGCTCCCACCTTCCAGCTCCCAGCTCCAGGCGGGTCCAGGCGTTGTGCTCCGTCTCTATTACATTACTGATTGTTTTTCTGTGTGTGTGTGCGTGTGTGCAAGTCCTGGCGCTGCTTTCTCTCCATCCTTTCGGCTGCTGTTTTCGTTGGCTTTCGAGTTGCAGTTGTGCAATATTTTGCCGTTGCCGTTGCCGTTGCCTTCATTCCATCATCAATCCCACAGACAGTGTCTGCCATCTCTCTCTCTCTCTCTCTCTCTCTTTTATCCTCTAATGGCATGTGTGTGTGCATGTGTGTGTGTGTGTGTTATTCCAACTGTCGTTTACCATTCATTCCGGGATAAATACAAAATGAAGATGATCCTTCGGGAGCTTTAGTTATTCAATTTCAAATTGTAGTAAATTTAATCTAGCAAACAACTCTGTGTGGCATGCAGCATGTAGCATGTGTGGCATGAACCCCCCTCCCCCTCTCCACCGAGGAGTACCTATAAAATACGTAACAACTTTTCAAGCGGTGTTTCTGCGAGTAATTTTGTGCCCCATCGCCCCATTCCCCCATTCCCTCACCATCCACCCATCCACCCACCCATCTGTGGTCCGATTCGAAATCTATTTCTCTCATGTCCTTGCTGACAGGCGCCGCTCACAGGAGCGGACAGGACAGTTGGCATTTTTATGTCCCGATGTCTCCTTTTCCTTTTCTCATTGCGTTTTCCAAATGCGTTTTGCCGCCCTTGGCGCTGGGATTCCATTCCATTCCAATCCTCCTTCGCCTCCTGTCCTGCCTCCTCCTGGCATCCTTCGGATGGTGTCCTGCCTCCTGCATCTCAGCTTCTTGCTTGCCTACTGCTCCTGCTTCTGCTCCTGCTCGTCCTGCCTATTTATCTTTTCCTCCTTCGCCCTGCGCTTGGCTTCCCCTGCCCTCCCCTCCTGCCGCTGGTGCCGCTCCTCCTGCCACTCCTCCTGTCGCCACTTTGTTATTGCTGCATTATCTTTCAAATGGCATATTTATAGGATTTCGGATATACACACACACACACACACAGCCACAGTGGAGATAGAGATACAGGAGCTCATAGTTTATTGGCAGTGGCTCAGTGGCTCTGTGGCTCAGTGCCTCCGCCTGATGCGCATTTCCTCAATCAGCCTCGTCAGCCTTCCAGCCAGCAGGCAGCCGCCAGCAGCCTCCAACGATAGTCCAGCAGCACAGCAAACAGTTAAACAAGCGTCACGCTCGTCTCTCCCCAGCCAAAGGGACACACACAGCCCAACGGCCAAGGAGGAGCCCAGGCCCAGGCCCAGGCCCTGTTCCACACAGTGGAACGAGCCCTCAAATAGCACGGATTTCATGGTTTTTGGTATTAATTAAGACTTTCTCTCTCCCAGTGTGGCTTAGCACAGGAAAAGAAGTCACCCGAAGGTGGACTGGGACTGGGACTGGGCAAGGGGGGGGGCGAAAGGGAGTGTTTTTCTTGTACTTGAACTGGTAATGCATCTCCATCTCTCTCGCAGAGTGGCTTAGCCATAGGGAAAGCTTTCGAAGACCACAGACCACTCAATGCCAGGTCTAATACGGGCCAAGTGCCCGCGAATCTTCCAGATCTTTGCCCCACTGTGCGGCTGTGCGGCTTGGGCCACTTTGTCTGCCGCTACTTCTGGCTTCGATACACAGACTTTTACTTAACCATTTCGTACACAGTAAATTCATTTTCTCAATTGCCTCTCACCAATGTCGATGTCCCTGTCGTTCTGCCTGTCTGCACCTCCTCGTCTCCATCTCCGTCTCCATCTCTGTCTCTGCCGTTGGCCCCATATTTTATTTGTATTTATTCGTTTGTATGCATGTGTAAATATTTTATTTTCCCTTGATTTTTATTATATTTGTCTGAGGGAGCACACACACGGGCAGGACAGCGCGGTGAAGGCCTCGTCCTGGGCCGCCTGCTCGGTCACACGGAAACGCAATTCCCCGATACGCTGACCCCACAGCCCATCACAGCAGCAGCCACTGTGGCCACTCGGAGGTGGTCGAGAGCTTGTCCTGCAGATGGTAGAGAGAGAGAGAAATCAAAGTGTTGCACGTGGCGTATGAGTAATGTGTGGCCAGTGCCAGTGCCTGTAACTGTAACTCTCGACTGTGCCGACCGAATGCATTTAATCAGCTAAGAGGCGACGACACAAAGTAAAAACTTGCAACCAAAAATCTCGCATGAATTTTCATTGCGATACCCGATAATGGGAAATTCAATTTGCCATGGAAATGCCAGAGCAGCGCGGGAGGGGGGAACGGGGTGGGGGGGGGCAGACCACACACCACTTCTGGCATTCACCGCAATCCCGCACACACACACACACACACAGAAAACGAGGTAATGGACGCATGCCGAATGCCGAGTGCCGAATGGAAATGCTAATTGGTAATCCATACCCCATATGCGAATGCGAGTGTCACTCCGCCGTTGGAGTAGGGAGTAGGAGTCCCCCCCCTCCCCCCCACACTCTTTTTTTTGCTCCGGTTACCCGTTTATCGTTTTTCGCTTTCGATTACTTAGGCGATATCATATGGAAGCACTCAAAGGCACTCAACCATTCTCTAATGCATAAACAGGACAGTGGGACGGAAGCGAGGGAAAAGTGCGCACAAGAGCCCATGGGGGAGCCCATGTCTCTCCTTCTCCCAGTGTGGCTTAGCCAGAGGGCAACGGGGTACTTGTTGCTCTCTCCCAGTGTGGCTTAACATATTGAAAAAGGAGGCCCACGCGTGGACTTCTTTCTCTCCCAGTGTGGCTTAGCCAGAGGGTGTACTTTTGCTCTCTCCCAGCGGGGCTTATCCTGTGGAAGAGTACGTTTTGCATCCACTTTGACGAATTCCAGTCTTCGCAGATGGCTACCACTGTATGCGAGTCCTTTGGAGTGTCCTACTAGTTCCCCACAGAGCTTTTAATTATAATCCACTGAATCATTCGCATTTCCATTGCATCTCTCTGGCTTTCTCTCTCTTCCAGATGATTGGCTATACAAGAGCGTTCCACTTGAGCCACCGCTTAATCCTGATTCCTGATTCGTGATTCCTGATTCGTGATAAATCCTTTTTCCTCTTCCTTCCTTTATGATTTATTTTTTCCCATAGAGCCATCGATGGTTGGGGAATGCCCTGCCGCGGGGATAACACTCCTTGGGCCGTATACCCCTATCACTGGCCCTCAGAGGTGCGTGGCTCTGGCAGGCCAGGTGTTCAAACAGCCCAGCGACAGTGGATCGATCGAGCCATCGATCTTTAAGGGACTTCTCTCTCTGATTACTTCGGCCGACGAGCTGCTGAGTGAATGATTCATTAGTTGGGCATTCATTTGGGGGATTCACATGCTTGAGTGCCTCTTCCAGGCCGCGACCACCCTTCGGTGTAACGTTTATGCTTTTATGTGTGCGTTGCCTGGACTTTTATGTCCTTGAGAGCCGGCGGAGAGATTATCCGTGAGGACGCTGGGAATCTCAGTCGAAGGAGGGCTCCCTCCCCCTTGGACTTGGCGCGGGGGTGGGGTGGTCCCCCCCCCACCCCGTCCACCCATGAATTATTTATTTGTGCGGGGACATGAATTATTGTTATGAAGTTTATTGCAAACAAATTGCGTCCTGGGACACTGGGAAATCAATAGCAAATAAATAAAAGCGCCAACAGTTTTTGTGGCTTTTGCGCTGAAACAACAGATCCCCGGCATTTCGCAACAAGAGAGAGGGAGACAGGGACACAAGGAGAGCGGGGGAGCAGGCAGATGCTGAGGGATACGATGGTCAAGATACAGATACGGGCCAGAGACAGCACACAGCAGACAGCACACAGCAGAATGCCTCCTGATGATGCCCCTGCCAGCCCCTGCTCTGGGGCAGAGCCATCAACAACATGCACAGGATATACAGGATATACAGGATATGGCTGAAGCGCTGCGGGCGATTCATGAAATTTAATGAAGCGGGGCGGCGGCACTGCACTGAGAGAAATCCCCGAGAGCGGCGGAGCGAGCAGCGAAATCTGCGGAAGATTGTGGCCTGGCGAAAGTCCAGTGTCCCCCGATGGTGGGGCGGGGGCGGGGCAGGGGGGGTGGGATGTGTTTTTGAAGTTGGCTTTTTAATTAAAGTAAATATTTAATTGAAATTGTAATTAGGAATTAGTTGCGGGCAATAAGTCAGAAGGAGCGACAGGAGGGGCCGACAGGAGGGGCCACCAGTCGACGACGAGGACACGCGGGCGTATCCCTGTGACGACCTGTCCTTCGCCCTTTTTTTTGTCCATCGTCCGATGACTGTGAAAAGGCAGCGCATCAATTTCTGATTAAAGAGGATAAACATTTCACGGAGCGGCATCCTCCAGGAGCAGGACGACGATGCCGACGATGATGATGATGGAAATACACAATCTCCTGCTCATCCTGGCTGCTGCTCCTGCACTCTCTCCTGTCTCTGTGGCAATCACAAACACTGAGACATTAAGGATATTAAAAGCAACCGCAGCGCCACAGCCACAGCCACAGCCAATGGCAAGTGACAAGTGGGCGTGGCCCCTGGCGGGAGAGAGAGAGAGAGAGCGAGAGCGAGCGAAAACGTATTCGATTTCAATAACATTTAGTGGCAATTTCTTTTGAAACCGTTTTTGCGCTTTTAACGACAGGCAGCCATCGCATTAAGCCACAGCCCAAAAAGGAGTGGATCCCCCCCCCCCTGCGGAGGGAGCTGTGCCACACACACACACACGCGACTAATGTCGTGCCATTTAGCTGCAAGTTTTTTCTCTTGCCAGGCTTCCAATTACATGCCACAGATACACGACACACGATTGATGGAAAACTGTACTCATTTCCGTAATAAAGATTCAAACTTCTAGTGGAGTTCGGGTCTCATTTATGAGACATTCCCATATCCCTGGATCCTGGATGAACGATCTATAGCCCCAAATGGATATTACTAAAGATACTCCCGTTGCACGAAACTTTTGAATGTAAATTACTGTAATTTACAGGGCACTTACTTGCAGTGGCAGCGGCAGCGGCAGCGGCAGTGGCAGGGCCGTGTATCCCCCGGTATCCTGCAAAAGAAAAGCAAATCAATTACATGAGAGGAGAGGGGGGGGAGGGGAGGGAAATATCCCATCCGTCGTCACCGTCTCCGTCTCCGTCCGACTAATGTTAATTCTTCGTTTCGTGCGCGTGGAGGGGGGGGGGGGGGGGGGGGGGGGGGGGCAGGAGCTGAATGCAAAGTGGCATGCCACTGTGCAGATATTGCATGTACGAGTAAAGCGGCAGGATAACGAGACAGAGGCGGGAGGGCAAGGGCACCAGTAACTCCGCCACTCTCTCTCTCTCTCTCTCTCTCTCGCTCGCTGTCTTCTCCTCCTCAAGGGGCGTGGCAGCAGCAGCAAGCAACAACAACACCAGACGCAAGGAATATCAAGGTGCGCTCGAGAATATTCCCATTTCGGCAATGCCGATGCTGCACCGGAATCCAAGCCGAAATCGAAGTCGAAGACGGAGACGAAGACGGAGACGGAGACGGAGACACAGACGCTGTCCAATACAATTGCAAATGTGATGAGTGCCCCGAGGGGGGCACGGGCGCCAATCGATAATGGAATCGAAGGAATATTTCATTTCATTTCGTTTTAAGAACCGACTTTAAAATTAAGGCGCACTGGCACGCCACAATGAAAGGATATCGGCATCGTTGGGCGCTATCGATAACATAATCGAATTGATTAATCGATAAGATATCTACATATGCAAATCGTAATCGATAGAAATGCTTGACACATCGTTCGATAAATATTACCTTTGCAGATAATAATCGATTGATTGCTTTATCGAAATCACTTCGAATTCGATCGGCTATCGGTATCGATAGATATTTGTATCGAACACATGTCTCGCACGCTATCGATAACATATATTTGGCACCTTCGCTATGGATATCTTGTATCCACAAGATTCTCTAAGGAGAGATTTATGTACGCCGATCGCGAGAGAGCGAGAGACTCAGTTGTCCGTCGCTAGAGTCGTGGGCAAGCAATTGTCATTGAAGAACCACCCCAGAACTATTATAAAACCTACACTAAATATCAATAAACGTTCCTACATGCATGCCCGATGCGCTATCGATAGGCAAGCGATAGTACCGCTCTGGCTATCAAATGAATGCGAATGCATTACGCCTCCCAAAGCCAGATACGATAAAAAAAAGCCCCCCCCCCCCCGCAGGGATATACAAAGAATGATAGACCCAGGGCTGTGCCCCGGCCAACTGTAATAAACCCATCCGTAATATCGTTGATGCCTAATGCCTTGCCGGGTCCGGTAGTGGAGTGCTCAGAAGGTAATGCCCATGGCCTTGGGAATCCCGACCAGTACCAGTATTCGTTGAAAATTAATTGTGCTTTTGTGGGCATCGCATCGGCAGGGCGCGATATAAAGAGGGCATGGATAATGGAGAATTCGATTATGGCGATATGGCACGACGATAGATGGCCAGGGCTATGCGATAGCCTGTGTCCTGTGTCCTGTGTCCTTGCCGCATCTGTGGGTTCATTAAATTAGTTGCATTAAATGCAACCAATACATCCTGTTGTCGGTTGTCGGTTGTCGTTGTCGTTGTCGGTTGTCGTCAGATATCCGATTGCTGCAATCGGATAAACCGGGCAGGGAGACGGGGTGGGACGGGGGGGTAGGAGGGCAGGGCAGCCCTCGGCATAGATAAATCGTTGGTAAATTTTATATAATCTAATAAAAAATTGATGGCTTTAGAGTGCGACGCTGCGAGCTGGCAATAAATAGCAACAGACACTTTTCGCCATGTCTCCAGTCTCCAGTCTCCAGTCTCCTGTCTCCTGCCTCCTGCTCTGCCTCCTGCTCTGTCTCTGGCTCCTCCGTCTTGGTCTTTGGTCCTTCCGCCTGCCGTCTGCTCCGCCTGCCAGTTATCCACTTTAAGCGATGTATGCGAGCGAGCGAGCGAGAACCGATGCCAATCCGTTGAAAAGCGCTTGCCAATAAATGATGAGACATCGAAGGAGGAGGAGGACGAGGTGGTGGTGGGGCCGGATGGGCGGGGGGGCGTATGGGTAGACGGGAAGCGCATTAGCTGGATTTTTTCATGCAGCGCTGAGCTTAATGAAATGAGTTTGTCGAACTTATTGCTCACCGAGGCATGCAACATGCTAACCGAGGAGAGGACCCCAGAGCACCGAGAGCACCGAGCGCACCGAGCACATGAAGGTGAGACGAGGCTGGTGGGGAAGGGGACTCTGCACTTATGCAGATACAATTTGCTTGAGGGCCCTTTATTTCTTGGGCACATTTAAAGTTGCATAAACAAGTTTGGTCCTCGATAAATGATGGATCAATTAGGGGGCAGGTGCAGCGGCGGCAGCAGGAGATGTCTATAGATACAGTATCTTATGTGGTACGGTATGTACGGTATACGAGAGCCCCAGCACAGGCCCAGAACGAGGCAGAAGCGTTTGCTTTTCCCTTTCTATACTGATCCGTTTGCCCCCTCATAGGATCCACCTCACTGGCCTTCTGGCACTGGAGAGACGATAAGGAGCAGCTGCTGGACATCGTGATCGGCCCCTCGGTCCACTAGCTGCTTCCTCCCACGGCTCTCTGTGCACTCCCACGGGGCAATGTACTCGCATGAGCCTTACGGATACCTCTGCCTTGTTCGGTTTACCTTTTTCCCTGAGCAGGCAGTCCTTGCAGCCCTGCCACGTGCCTCCGTGCCAGCTTTCGGTGGCCTATGGACTGTGCGGCATTCACTTACGAGAAATACTGTATTCTCTAGGAGCTGCTGCCTTCGGGTCGGAATCGATATATGCACTCACTCACTCTTCCGATTCAGCCATAGATGTGCCAATGAATCTAGAAATATAGCCATGAACGAGGCACTGTGCCATCTGAAGATACTGCTTTTCAGGCAGGAGGCTGCGGTCTACCCTTGACAGGTGGAATGAAGTCCCACAAGGCGCTCAATGCCCTACAAGAGACCCACAAACATGGAAGAGATACAGAGATACAGATATACAGACGGAGCGCAGATACAGATACTCGTGGAGACCTCAGATTAGAATGAATCGTTAAGGGAAGAACCCACTTACATTCTAGATTTAAGGCGCGAAAGTGGAAAGCAGTGCAAAGCAGGGCCAAGCAGTGCGCCTCCCTGTATGCTGCGGTTATCTCTTCCGCTGCAGCCAGAGAGAAACTTGGCGGCCCTTGGGGAGGGGGAGGGTGGGGAGGGGGGAGGGGGGGAGGCAATAGTTTTACGAGTACTCAACAATTAAGTGGGCCACAGGCCGTAGGTCGCGGGTCGTTGGCAAGTCAATCAGCCAATCAGCCATGACCCACTCAGAATGTGGTGGGTTTGGGGGGGCGGCTCAAAGGGGGCGGCTGGGGGGGGCTGTGGTGTTGGCGTGATAAGACGGGGCCGGCCATTGTTACATGAGCTGCTTCTTGGGCCAGAAAACTTTTGCCTTGGCTGCTCTGCGGCTCTGTGGCACTCCCTTTGCCTCCTTGTTATCTTGTGAACATTTTCAAAGTTACACAGAAATGGACCCCCCCAAGCAGTCCCCCCCCCCACCACTGTTTTTGTCTATTAACAAATTGGCACGCGTCCTGGGTGGTAGGCGTCGGCGTAAAGGACTCGGGATCTCCAGTATCTGCTTAAAATGTTAGCCAAGGAAATATTTATTTATGACTGGAAGTTGAAGCCCCACGCATGTGTGCGTGTGTGCGTGTGTGTGTGTGTGTGTGTGTGTGTGAGCGTGGAAGTGTGTGTGGGGGTAATGTTTTTATTAGCTTGAAGCTCGAGCTTCTCCTTTTTGCCGGGAAGTTCCCGGGGAGTACGTTGAAAACTGTTTGAAGACGGGGCAAACTTTATGCCGCTTCGCGTTTTATGATTCAGCGACGACGACGACGGGGACGACGGGGACGACAGGGACGACAAGGACGATGATGATGACGCTATTGGATGATGATAATGATGATGGGAACGGGTATGGGTATGGGTATGGGGCAATGGTGATGACTGATAAAAAGGCGACACGGAACGCCCCCCCCTTTCCCGCGGAGCATCTGCATATGTCTGTGTGCCACATTTGGCCCCTGATTGCCTCCGTTCGATACGACGGCAGACAGAGGGGGTCAGAGAGGGGGGAGAGAGTGTATTGACTTCAAAAAACAACAACTCAGCAGATAGTCGTAATTTCTGGCCCCACACTCTGTTGGTTTTTTAATGCCTCCGCCTGGCAGGGGGTGGGGCAGCCCGAAATGGGCAATCAACCGAAATGTGGCACGAAAGGAGCCAGCAAGCAGGAGGGGAGGGGGTGGGGGCTCTGTGGGCCGTGCCACAAATCAATGGCAAAGAGTCTTGCAACGACGACGACGCCAGTCAGATTTGGAGCAGTCGCTCAATGGGCGACGATGCTGACAGCCCGAAATGGGAATCAGACCGAGAATCGGAGAATCAGATACCCAGTCGAAGCCCCCCTACCCCGTCTGCAGGACACGTGTGCGTGTGTGTGTGTGTGTGTGTGGTAATGTCCCCCAGGGCCACTTGAGTCACGCTAAAGAGGCACTCTCAGGCAGAGAGACAGACAGACAGACAGACAGACGGAGTGTCCTCCGAGAGAGCCAGAGTGGATATCTCCCATGCAGATGGAGGAGACAGAATTCGGGCCAGCAAAAACCGCTGTCGGGCACGGGGCACTAGAGTAAGCTCTCGGTGTGGCAGTGGCAGCTCCTGGCTCCTGGCTCCTGGCGCCTGGCTCCTGTACCCCACTCGCAGCGCCCAAGGCAGACACACTCTCGCTTCGCACGCCCAGGCGCACCTCTCGAAAGGCATCACACATCAAACGGGTATTCCGTTTCGGATTCCGCGGAAAGCCAGACCCGAGTAGGCCTCTCCTTTGGTGCCTGTCCCATCCGCAGATCCGGACGATCCGATCACGAAGCAGACGTTCCCAGACGGAGACAGAGACAGAGGCAGAGGCACTCCCATGGACTCCAGGGCCATTGTCACAGGCAGGACGCAGGCACCACAGAGGAAGATTGGATCTTCGCCGTGGACTCGTCACGCCTTTCGCAGAGCCCAGAGGCAGGAAGCAGGCAACACTGGAACTTCTTACCCCCGCACAGCCTCTGCCTCTCTGATTCAATCTCCGGGCGGAGAGCCTCCACAGCCACAATCCACACCTCTGGTGCATCTCCACATGGGGGACTGTTTTCGGGGATTTGCTCCGCCTTTCTAGTCCCCACTTGAGGGGACTTGGATGGTGTGGCAATTCGTTTTTGAGTTTCAATAAATTTTGAAATGTTTTCACCCGTCAGGAAGGAGCCTCAACCACGGAGCGTACTCTGCCCGGACATGGATCCAACAAATAAAACCGCAATCGTTAAGCGCATTCCATGGGCATGGTAGGGGCTGGGGAAGGGCAGGGGCCGGGACAGGGCAGGGCCTAAATAAGCGATTAATGGATTAATTAATCGGTAATTGATACACGAATCGGAGGGCCATGATTGTCCGGGGAAAGTGCCGTGAAGCGTCGGAGAGTTCATCAAGCTGAAACGATGAAACGATGAAACGATCGGCGGCTTTTGTTGAACGAGAATTGAACAAGTTAAGCGATGATCCATCGAGGGGCGATGGGGGCCGTCGAGGCAGCTCCACCATCGCCCCACCATCCGCCTGATTATCGTTATTCATTTACTCATTCGTTGCACAAATGCAACGATAGTCCTGCAGCAGAGCAGGGCAGAGCCCAGGAGCCGGAGGCCTGCATGTCGATGTCGATGTCGATGTCATGTCATGTCCTTTTCTTTTTTTTTTTTTTTGTGCTATTCAGCAAACCGTCAGATCCAGCCCCAGCTTCGGTTATGGGGGCATGGGGCATGGGGCATGCCGCAGTCCTGACACATGGAGATCATTGTCGCCGCGCACTCGATTGCACTTGGAAATGGATTTTCGGGGAAGGGAGGGCTTTCGTAGCGGGCTTATTACGCCAGAAATACCAGAAATACCAGAAATGGCATCAAATGCAAATGCAAATGCAAATTCGAGGGCGGACGGGAGGGAGTGCCCCCCGTCCGGAGACACAACTAAAAAGTTGATTTCTGGATTGGTCTGGCATTTGCATAAAATTCGACCGATGCACTGTCAATCAGTTTAGTCCGGCAGTCATTCATTCATTCATTCATTCATTCAGTGCCGCCGGTCCTTCATGGGTTTGTTGATCTGTTGACAATCGCCTCTGGCCTCTGGTCTCTGGTCTCGACTCCTGTGTTTCGTTTGCATTGAATGTCTATATCGAATGCAGTGTCCCCCCCCCCCCCCCCCCGCACACACACACACACTTCTGGACACATATCAATCTGCTGCTGGACAACACAGAGCACACACAATCAGTGTCTGTAAATCAATGACAGCGGTGCGTGCCTTCAAGAACGACTAAGGGCTACCCAGGATTTGGGGAGAGAGGGAGAGCAGTCCCCAGAGGGGAGAGGGAGCCCTCGATCAGCGATCATCAGCCTTCGAAGAGTGCCCAGGAGTAGCCGCTTACTCCTTTCACCCCAATGGGCAATGGGCAATGGGCAATGGGTAGCAAAAAGTCAAGAAAATCGAATAGAAAGGGCACGAAGCCACGCCCCCTTGGGGGACCTTGGAGGGTGGCTGCACAGGCAAAAAGTCGAATGGATTGAATATTGAGTTTATGATGTTGTCGCTGGCAATTTTCGTTAGCTTTAAGCGGTTTGCCGTTGGCTGATGGCATGGAAGCTGCTGCCTATTGTTGTGTGCGTTGCGTATACGCAATATGGCCGACTCTGCGTGTGTGTGTGTGTGTTTTGTCGATTATATGCTCCACAGAGCTGCCAACACACGCAGTTTTCGCACGCTTCACTGCGGGCAGTGGCAGTGGCAGGGACCTGGGGCACGGGCCCTGTCGCCGCGCCTTCTCTTCGAATGTTCCATCAAGGAGGGATGTGTGTGTGTGTGTGTGTGTGTGTTCGTGTTTATGGAGTCATGCAGTAAATTGAATTTTGCCCACAACAACGACATTAGCCATATCACAGGCTCTACTCTCTACTCTCTACTCTCTACTCTCTACTTCCTGGCCGTCTGGCGTCCAAGGCGCCGCCGCCGCTTGCCACAGAATTTTTCCCTTCAACTTTTTGCCGGCTTTGTTTTTGCGTGGTCCCCCACAAAGGGGTCGCTGTAACACTCCCTCGTATTTGGGGGCTTTATCGGCGGCATAATTGTATATGCTCCCCCCCTTTGGCACCCCCCTCCCCCGCATTAGCATATGGAATGATGTCTCTGTGCCATTTCGGGCTGTCGGCTTTTCGGCTCTGATTTGGCGCGATTTGAGCAGGCTGCCGTAAACAATAATTGTCTGAGCAGAGTACAGTGCGTAACGAAAGTGTATGCGGGGGACTAGAGGGCCCTCTGCCCGCGCCACTCATCGAGAGGCCTTCGAGTGGATGATTCCGCCCTGTTTACTCTCGATTCCTGGCCTCCAAAGATGCATCTCCGGGCAAACTAGTCGCACTTTTGCGCTTTTCACTTCCCCACAGCCTCGGCCACACCCACTTCCTGCCGGCACTTGGGCGGGGGCATCATCGCTTAGGTAATTCGAGTCAAACTTTATGCGAAAGTTGCAAATTTGCACCGCAATTTGTGCAAAGTTTTCTTCTTTTTTTTTTCTGTGCGGCGCCGAGGAGCATTCGAATGACATCATCATCATCATCATCGTCACCAGAGCGGCAGAGTGGCAGCAAGGAGCAGCATCTCTCATTGCAAATCGATAAGGGTGGTAGGGGGGGTAGGGGGGGGAGCACCCATCAACAAAAATCAATTTGCACTCGTCACAAAAGTGTGGCCAAGTGGCGGGCGGCGCATTTAAAACTAACTTGAATGACAATTATGCCCCAGTCCAGTCTCCGATTTGCATTTGCCCTCAAACTTTTGGCCAACCCCCACCCCCAGCCCCTCTCGGGCGATTGCTGGTCATTTTGGGGCAAGTTTGGCCACCGCATTTCACAGTCCATTGCCGGTGGCTGTTGTTTCTGCCGCTGCCGCTGCCGCTGCCGATGATTTGATTTAAATCATTTTTATTATTCGTGGCCGGAGATTGTGGGTCTGCGGTTGGGCTATGAAAGGGTTTGCCCGTTGGGAAATACACCCATCAAACCCCATTATCATCATCGTTGAAACTTGGTGTTTGGCCAACTTTGACCCGGAGAAATTCAAGTGATTTGATTAAGGATCGAATCGTCCGTCCGTCGAGGCACACAAACCCCCCCCCCCCCCAGGGGGCTCGGGGCCAAGGACTTGTGTTAATTGCCATTTAATCGACTGTTTTATCGAATCTCGTATTTATAAGCACAGAAGATTCTTCTGGCAGGATCATGGGTCCTGGGCTTTTCGGTGCCTACTTTTGGGCGATGGCACTGGCACTTGCGGCTTTTGTCTTTGAATCACATTTAAAGAGTTCATTTTCATTCACGCCACGCGTCTGGAATGCGCGAAAGGCGTTCCGCGTTCCCGTTATGGGTTTTCCATATTGCTTTTGCCACAACACACACACGGGGCACACACACACACTCGGGGCACACACACACACTCGGGCATTTGCATGCAGATGTGCGACCGACTGCCAGAATCCTTGTCTGCGGAATTACGCGCTTTAAAAACAATTTTGTCGATTTGCGCCCCTTCTTTTTTTTTTTTTTGTCCTGCTTTTCTCCGTGCTGTGTGCCGTCCTGTGTGCTTTTGGTTTTTTAATATTTTATTGCGCATATCAAATTCGCATTCGAGCGGAAATCCCTAAACAGGGCCAAAACGCCTCTCCACCACCCGGACGGAGGGAGGGAGGGAGGGGTGGAGGCACTGTCAGACAGACAGACATATGCACGTGCTTCTGTCACTCGCTTGTTGGTTGCCGAATCCGAATCCGACTCCGACTCCGTGAATCCCCAGCCACGGACTGCGGGCCACGGGCGGCCCTCGTGTTCCGTCTGGCGAATGTTTATGAATACATTCGCTGAAAAGTATGAGTGCACATGGGTGCGGATGAGGATGCGAGTTGGCGGTATGAATCGATGGATGGCTGCTCGGATGGATGCGTCTGGTTACCTTGAGAGGCTTGTGGCGTTGCCGTCGACTTTGCTGTGGCCTCAGGCGCTTACTGGAAATCAGCGTGCCAGAGTAATCTTTTATTGATTCCAAACGGACTGTGATATCTGCACTGTTGTGCACGCGATAGGTGCCTGTACAGGCGCATCCTTCCCCTCACAGACTCGTCTCCTTCTCAGGCGCGGATCGAGGCGCTTGGACAGAGCTCGGATCGATTATTAAACGATATACTTACAGTTAATTCGATGAACATTCAATGGAAGCAGAAAACAAGGGCTTTAACAAACACTTAGTTCAAGCCACAAAACGTATGGCATCGATTATTGATCGATATACATCAAATCACTGGATATTATCGATATTATATTGAAACATGGGTCCAGGCACAGCAGCTAGGCAGTAAGTGTCTCCAGGGGCAATTTCGAAATGGCTAACGATAAATAAGACCCTTCGATTAATAATCGATATACATGAAATCTTTAAAAATGATCGAAACTCAATTGAAACACGTGTTCCGGGCACTTATTGACGCCATTTTCAGGATAAAGATGCTGCTTTGGTTCTCATATGCATCCGAGCTCTCCACATATGTTCCATCTCTTTCAAATAGAGCCTTGTCTGGCGGAAAATCAGCTCTGCAGTGCGTGCAACCAGGTGGAAGCAGAGGCAGTCACAGTGCCTGCGGCCTGTGGCGGAGCCGTAAGCCTGGCAATATGTTGGCTGCAGGTAGCCCTCCGACTGACAGCTTAATAGTTTTTCCCAGTCAATATTATGCTATTTCGTGATGCAGCCGCACACGACCGACCCCTGAGTTGTGGCTGCTGCTGCTGCTGCTGCTGTCTACCTGTTGGGGCATCCATCCATCCAGCACTTTACTATTCTTCTTCGTGGTGGCACACGCCGCACGGCGGCAGGTTCTTCTTCGTCCCGGCTACCATTTGGCGAGGCTCATTTGGCTCTTGGAAATTTGATTTCGTATGCAATTTCGGGCCAGCTTTTCCAGGGGTCGTCCAGGGCCATCAAATATGCAGATTTAATGCCAGAAATATAATTTTTGCTGCATTAGCGGCTGCCACTGGCCGGGAGGTAGGCAGGCGGCCAACGCTGCGTATGCGCGATATTCGATTAAGCCCGCTTTCTCCCCACAGAAAACAAAAAAAAAACAGGAGGAGGAGGAGGAGGAGGAGGAGGAGGAGGAGGAGGAGGCGGAGGAGAGCCTTTTTTTTGCTGCCTGCATTTTGTCGGGGATTAAAGGCCACGACCGAAACTATCGGTTAGGGCTAATGCGAGTGAAATTTAGTGGTGAAAGTGCGGCCGGAATTAGCGAATAGTTTTTGGAGATTTTGTGGGATTTGACGTTGGATTTTTGGTTCGAAATTGGATATTGGATATTGGAAATTGCAAAAATGCATCAATGATCAAAGGATTTGCAAAACAAAACAGAAGCAGAAGCCGAACGAAATGCAACCATTGGAAATGCATTAAATTCGAAAGGGAACAATATGGAAATCGCATCCAAGGAGCCAGGAGCCAGCTGCATAAATAGAAGCCCCCAACAACCTCCCCCTCCCGCTGCATCCCCTAAAGCCACACACATTTCACTTGAATCCCGGCCCCAAGCCCCAAGCCCCCAGCCCCAAACAAAACCTCAAATCTCACGTCGCAAATTAGGTTTTCTTTTAGTTAATAGAAACATCTATAATTTCCGATTAGGTCCCGTCCCCAGCCCTGCCCCCTCGCCCATCCACATCCGCAATATGAGCCATTATCTACTTATGCCATTTGGCCGACAATTTCCATCCAAAAGGGAAATGCGGCCGGCCCGTCCGTCCGTCCGTCCGCCGCTAAGCCATGAAATAAACAATGAGACAAAAACTGCCAACGCGGTGAAATTTGCGAATACCCTGACCATGGGGCAGGCACTGAGGGACTTGATGCAACGTTCGGAACACGCAGAATAATGTGACATTGGGAAATGCTGTATAGAATACATCTAGAAATAGTGTCTTTAAATATCATATATGATTAGAAGGTGCCCAGGCAGAAACACCCATCGACCGACGGACGAATGGATGAAGACTTGACTAATTTCGAAAGAATGCCAAGATACGACTCGCTTAAAGATCTTTTACTATAAAAAGAAAACTCTAGAAACATACCACAAAAAATACTATAAAAATACCGAAAAATACCATAAAAATTTAAAAAAAAATACTATACAAAATATCAAAACATATATAAAAAAAATCTACTAGATAAATACCAAAAAAAATACTCAAAAAACCCATAAAACACAAAAATACTACACATACATATTACGGATAAATACCAAAAGAAAAAGAATACCTAAAACACACAAAAAAACAAATAGAAAAAAGAAAACCTATTAGATGAAAAAAGGCGTAGAAGACTAAAAAAATACCATTAAAATACTACATTAAATACAAATAATTACAAAAAAAAAAAAATAATAATAATGTCATCAAGAACCAATACCAAAAAAGAAAACGTAACAGAAGTATGCAAACAAAGTGGAATAATAAATACCAGACATACTAAAAATAAACGATCCCTGAGTGATACCAAATTAATACCGACATTAGGTCATATCTTTGCAGTTGTTTTTCAGTGAATCGAGATTTCGGTGCCGAACCCTTTGCTGTCCTTGAGGGTCTCCTCCGCCTTTTGTCCTGGGGGAAAACGACTTTGAATTAACATAAAAGAATATGCGAGGACATTCGGAGTTTATTCTTTCTTTTTTTCGGAGTAGAACGACTTACAGTTATGACGGAAGGGACTGTCTGTATGTGTGTGTGTGTGTGTGTGTGCATAAAATCAGATATCAAAAATTGTTTACAAATAATTTAATAGCCCCAACGCACGCATGTCACGCATTTCGAATGTCCTGCCCACAAGCAGGACACACACACACACACGCACACACGCACACACAGAGCCAGAGACATACATGCAATCCATAAATCGGCTTTGTTGACCGGAGGACTGGACCATGCATTGGTATTGGTGCCAGAGATTTGTTACCTCGTCCCACTCTCCACCCCCTCCCCCACTCTCCTTTTAGCTTATGCCACTGACTGCGGTCACACGAACGGACAAAGGACCCTCTCACTGCCACCCTGCCACATGTGTGTGTGTGTGTGTGTGTTTTGGTCATAAATAAAATGTTAGTCCGAAAACAGTGTAAGCAACTCATGTTAGGCCGAGGGACCGTGGAATGTGGGGCACTGTGGGGCACTGTGGGGGACTGTGGGGCAGCGGATGCGACTACACGACATTAGGCCGAATTAATGCGCGCAAGGACTTAAGTCGCAAATTTATTTCTATTCAACATACGAGACTAAACGATAGGCCGCAAAACAAGCGATACTCCCCGCCAGCCACCCCTTCCCTGCCCCTGCCCGTCGCAGCCCCCTGCACGTACACTGAGAAAAATTGGGCACTGAGCACAAGAGAGTCTCAGTCTCCCATTGGGTGCCTCCCCAGAGTTTAGGCCTTTGGCAATTTATAGACAGTTTTCTGGTTTTAATTTGGGATTATTCTAGTGCCATTCTGGTATTTTAGAGACTCTGTTTTCAGTATTTTTTAGCGCGTATAATGCTAGTATTTAACATGTGTCTATTTTAGCATGTGTCTAGTATTATTTTGATATGTCTAGTATTTTTGGTGTTTATTCCCTTCTTTTTTGGTATATTTTATATCATTTTCTTCTTGTTTTTTTTTCTGCGTATTTTTTAAAATAATTTTTAGTATTTTTCTGGTATGTGTTCTAGTATTTTCTGGTATTTGTACTGTAATATTTCTGGCATTTTGATAGGCCATTTCTGATAACTTTTTTAGTATATTCATGGTATTTTCAGGCGTGTTTTTTCCTTAGGTATTCTTTTGGTATATTTCGGGAACACCCATCCCCATACGATCCATTCAAAAAACTCAATCCTCTCGAACGTCTATGGATCTCCCTCCTTGGATTCCTCTCAGTGTGTGTGTGTGTGGGTGGGTGGAGGCACCCTGAATGTTTGTGTATGTTCTGTTGAACATTTCGGCATGACAGTGGAAATCCGGCGATAAATGTTACCAGCAAATGTGCGAGTGCCTACCAAAACTGGTCAGCCGACCATTGGGGTGGTGCGGTGCTGGGGCGGTGGCAAGTGGTTGGGACGTAAATGCTAACTGGTACAATTTAGGTGCTCCATTCTCCATACTATTCATTCAGGGGGGAGTGGACGCCGGCCGACGACCGACGACCGATGGGCGATGGGCGATGGGCGATAGGCAGGGGTCCGTCCGCCCTGCCGCTCTCCACACGCTTTGTGTTAATTTGTGGACAAATTTGTGCGCCGCAACGGATGTACGGCAGGAAGGGCAGGATGGAAGAAGATGGGTGCTGGCTGCTGGATGGTGGGGATACCACGCATTGTCTTCCTGTTCGCATCTAATCCCAGGGATCAGCAATCGATAATGAAGTTGCCGAAAAACACACGCGCCAGTGTCATAAGTTAGATGGAATGGAATGGAACGAGATGGGATGGGATGGGATGCGGATCCGACGCCACTGTGGAAGGGGGGGAACGGGCAATGGAACACAGCGATTTGTTTGCTGCAAATCCAGTTATCGATGAGCTTTCCTCATCGATGCCGACGATGATGGGGCATGGAGATGGAGATTGTTGCCTGGCCACTGTTTCAATTTATGTTAAGCATGGAACACCGAACAGGAACGGGAACGGGAACGGGAACAGGGGCATACGCTACGCACGCTCCGTTGAGTCCTGCTGATGCCCTCCTGTTGTCCTGCTCCTGCACTGATTCATGCATTTGCTTACGACTTCCACAGGAGTCCAAAGGACCACAGGAAAGTGGAGAGTCGATTGCGGGGTGCGGAGTGCGGAGTGCGGAGTGCGGAGTACGGAGTGGTGGGGCTTGGATTGCTAAGAGAGTCCCACAAATTGTGAAATTTATTGTATGGCAGAGCTTAGCATCGGAATGAATGCCGTTGAAAGGCAGCCCGGAAATCCCTGTTTTGTTGTCTATTGCTTACTTCAATTACTGGCAAGCAATTTTCTGGCTGCCAAGATATGTATCTACCGCAACGTCCAATGCGATTGTTACACCGAAAATTCAATTCAATTTGGTCGATTGTGGCTCTCTGAGGTGCCCCCATGGAAGCGAAGGAGCACAGGCGATCTGCTCGATCTGCTCGTGTCCCCGACGATCGTGTTTCAAGCATCGTGTTTCCCTGCTTCCCTGCTAAGGAGCCAACGATCAGCTGTCGATCGCAATCAATCTGCTCATGAAACATTCGCTCGTTACTCCAAGTCCAAGCGATTCCCACTCGTCACTCGTCACTCGTTTCTTAGTGGGAGAACTCGTTCTGGTAGCTCTATCCTTCTCGTTTTCTGTAATTACAAACATCTTTGCCCTGCGCCCTGTTGTTGTTGAGTGCCCAAGGGCCTCGAGGGTAAATCTGTTGAAGATTCAAGTCAATAGAAATTTTCAGCTACATTAGCCGTCCGGCGAGTAGAGGAGAGGAGAGGAGAGGAGAGCGGAGGCATGGCTTTTCCGGCTGGGGTTACGCTTTCGGTCTGGGGCTTAACTTTCAATTCATTAGGCCATAGAGTCACACAGTCACACAGTCACACGGTCGGAGGACGGCACAGAAGCATAGCCGAGGCGAACGATGTGACAGAACTTTTGCCGAATGGCCGAAAACAAAAGCTAAATACAATCAGCTGTAAACAAAAGCCTCGCCCGACGGAGGCGGCTCTCCAGAAAGGGGTTAAGCGGAGAGGGGTAGCCTAAGGGGGGGGGGGGGGGGGGGGGTCTAAGACAAATTAGTTGCAAGTTGCAAGCGGCAGGGTCGGGGGCTTGTGCTGGAGGGGTTCCCTGTTTCTTTAGAGTTTTGTGGCAAAACGAAGCTGGAAAACTTTTCTTAGGCGCTGCCAAAGTTCCACCTCTCTCCCGCTCCCTCTCCCGCTCTCTCTCTCTATGGCTATCTCTGTCCCTGTCTATCGGTTCTGTGGGCATTGTTTAAAGTTTTGTGCAAATGTGAAATAGAATTGGACAACGCAAAAAGGCAGCCAGGAGCAGCAGCAGAGCGCCACTTGGCTAACAGGGAAAACTTTTCCCTTGCACTTTCATTACTTTTCTTTCTTCCCGAAGCCGAGGCTGAAGCTGGAGCTGTGGCTGTGGCTGTGGCTGTGGCTGTGGCTGGCGCAGAGGTTTCCCGGCTTCGTGGATGCTGCCACTTTGGCAATGCGCGAATTAGCCAAATAATAAATAAGTGCACGACAAAAGCGCCAAAAGAGGGAGGAACAATTTTGGAACAACAATGAAATTACTTTGACTCGTCGCTGCGCTGTAATGCCACCCCCCCTCGGCGTAGGGGCTGGGGGACGGGGCTGGAGGGGGGCACAAACTTTGTGTACTTTGTATGCGAGTGCAGTGTGTGGCAAGTTGATGATTCCCCCCCTCCCTCCCTCTATCACCCTACCCACAAGAAGAAATAAAAATTGCATTTCGGTTTCTCTAGTTTTTCCTCGTGCTTCCCCCCTGCCGTTTGTCGCCTGCCGCAAAAGTTTTGCTTATGTCCAGAGCAGGAATGGGACCCCAGTCTTACCTATAAACCCCCCCCCCCCTCTCGCGTTCCCCTCTCTGATGACCCCTACGGCTGCCACTGACACAGTCATCATGTCGTACTGACCAAATGGTCTGGAGATGCTCGAGAGGGGGTCGAGAGAGGCAGAGGAGGAGAGTCTCTAATTATTTTGGCTGACATTGCAAGTTCGTTTTATTATTTGAACTTTTGATAAGAAAGTTGCAAGCAGTTGCTCCGCCCCTCCGCCGCTCCGTCCCCCCCTTCGTTCTGTGGCAAGTTGTGTTCTCGGTTCGCTTTTATTGCCACAGATAGCCCACAAGTTTCCTTTCCGCTCCTCTGGCCTTAAGTGAGTGCACTCATGGCCAAAGTTTTTGTGACTTTGAATATTGCTCATACGCCCCCTCCGCATGTGGCGGCTCTCTCTCTCCCTTTCTCAGGAGATTTCCATGTGGAAGAAGGGCTTTCCATCATCAGTCAGTCAGTCAGTCAGTCAGTCCAAATGCAACTTGCGGAAAAGAGTAGGTGCCAGGGCGGAGGCTGGGCCCTAATGAATTTTTCATGCACTTCCTGTTCCTGCAACGCGCCCTAACTTCATTTGTGCCACACCAAAGACGCTACAAGTGCGAGTGGCGGCAGCAGCAGCCACGCGGTGCATATGCGTAATCCTGCGCCGAAGCCAGTCGGCGGGGGGGTACGAGGGGCATGGCGTGGCCTGCCATGGGGTGGCATATGAATGCAACTTTGCGACTTGGGGATCCGTTTAGTTGAACGGAAGTCGAGTGCTTTCGTAATTTGTAGCAAACTCCTCTTGTGGCACAACACCCCCCCCCTACCAGCACACACTGCCAATGGCTGCTCTGCTCCACTCTGCTCCGTTCTGCTGTGGTTGTTGTCCTTTTGTTTTGAGTGAATTACGCTGCCAGATCCCCAGGATCAGCTTAAGTGTGTGCTTAGGGGGAGGGGGAGAAACACGGTGGACGGTGGACGGTGATGGGGCTTCAAGTTTGTATTCGAATGAAATCCCAAGATTTGAGCACGACACAGAAGTGGATCTGAGCCACGAGCCATCGTTTGAATCATTCAATTAGGATTCATCGGAGCAGGTAATCGGTTTCAAATGAATCAAGACTCCTCTGCGATTCCTACGACCCCATACAAATACGGTATTTTTCTGGTCTATCGTTCTGGTATTTTTATGTTTTGGAGTATTTTCGTAATATTTTTCTTGGTTTATTCCAGTATCTTTACTATTTGGTATTATTCATTCATATTTTCCAGGTATTTTTCCGGTTTCGTAATTTTTTTCTGCATCTATCATATTATTTTAGTAGTTTTTATTATTTTTTTGGTATTATTTTTTTGTCTATTGTTTTTGTTGTTTCAGATACCTTTCTGGTATTTTTCTAATACTCCATGTTGAATTTTTTAGATTTTCCTTTTTCTTATAGGCTTATGTTGGTATTATTTTAGTATCTCTTTTTCAAGTATTTTTCTGCTATTTTTCTAGTATTTTTCTGTTTTTTTCTAGTATTTTTCTGCTATTTTTCCAGTGGTTTTTTTTTTTGTTTTTCGGATCCTTTTCTGGTATTTTTGTGTTCTTATATTTTTCTGTGATCCGTACATCACTGAAAAGAGTGCTGTCAATGGCATAACTATCGCATATGCAAATTTGTGTTGTAATAATAAATGAATAAAAACTCAATCCCTCGAACAGCCCCTTAGATTATACCTATACCAATTGAGACATGGAAAAACAATGCAAGAAAATCACCATCAAACCTGTTGGAGAGAGCCAGGGAGCCCCGCCGCACAATCCATTTCGTGGGACTGGTACTCGGATTCCAAAAAAAAATTATAAGCAGAGCGGAGCTGAGCAGAGGGAGAGGGAGAGGGAGAGGACATGCGATTGCCAGACGGTAATCACGATAATTTGCATGCCGGCCATACCCCAAAGGACATGCCCAGGACACAAAGGATACGTGTATGCAAGGCAGTGAAGAGAAGAGTTTCAAGTTTCGAGGGGACGTGAGGATGGGTCCTTCAGATAATACCAAGAATAATTTCTAATTAGAAAAGCACACACACACACACACACACACACACACACACACACACACACACACGAATGTAAGAGTGTAGAGGAAGAGGGCAAATATTTAACGAAATTATTAATGTACATAAGAGAACTCGAGAAATGATGGGAACACGAGCCCGGGCACGAGCACGAACAAGAGGCATTCATTACTCATTTAAGGAGCAAGCTCCTCCCCCCCACCACCCACCCACCGAAATGCAGGCAACATTCCGGCAGCCCGTACAGTCCGCACAAACAATTAAAAACCGTAAATGTCCCCACATGACAAAGTGTGAACTTAATTTCATTTTTGTAATTTACAAATGCAACACACAGCGGAGAAAGCAGAGAAAGCGGAGCAGGAGCTGGGGGAGGGGGAGGGGGCGGGGGAGGGTCCTTGATAATGGCCCCAAGGAAGTGGCTGGCAGCAGACGAAAGGCGAAAGAACTAAATATAAATGAAAATGCTTTCTCTGCAAGCCACAAAAACAAGACAGGAAGCAGGAGACAGGACACAGGAGACGGCACAGAAAGAGAGAGAGAGAGAGAGAGAGCAAAGAGCGGCAGGACCAAAGCAACTGCCACTGCCACTGCCACTGCTGCAACTCCTTCGACAGTAACGAGCCAAACGAAGCGCATACACAAATGAAAGTAATTTTCCAAATACTTATGTGTGCAGCACTGCATCTGTGTGTGTGTGTGTGTGTGTGTGTGTGTCAGCTCCAGCTCCAGCTCCAGTGTATCTGTGAGCCAGCAAGCTAGTCATTTTTCAAAGCTTAATTTCCACAAACAAGCAAAAAGAACAAACACACAAAGACAGGGGGAGAGGGAAAGGGAGAGGGAGAGGGGGCCTGAGACAGAGACAGAGACAGAGACAATAAAAACCAACTGAAGGAAATGGAATGCCGAAAACAAAACAAAATAAAAAATAAAAAAACACCAAGCAAAACAAAGCTTCAATGTAATGAAGCCGAAAACAAAAGCAAAACATTGGCAGAAGCGTACGCCAAACAAAAGGAGAGGCAAGGAGAAGCGAACCTGCCGATACCCTGTAATCGCAGAATATAGAACTATTTCTGATCGTACTTCTGATCAGACAGACCTCAACCGAAAGATGACTGGCTTGTTGTAAGGCCGCAGCGCTTAAAACTCCCATTCTAAGAATTTTCTTCGACTTTTATCGGATCTCTGGAGCTCCAAGGAAAAGGCAAGACCCCTCAGGAACGAGTGGGAAGAACACTCCAGTAATGGCTATACGAGAATGTACGATAATCAGAGCCACTTTTTATTTGCAGTATTTTTCTGGTATTTATTGCATATAGCAACTATTTACTATTATGTACTATTTTGTACCTTGTATTTTTTGGTATTTCCTGTCGTTTAAATCGTATTTTTCTAGTATTTTCTGGTATATGCATACCATTTTTGTGTTATTTGTTTAGCTTTTTTTTTGGTACTTTAATACATTGTTTTTTAGTATTTTTCTGGTATATTACATGTTATTTTAACGAATTTTTCGTTTTTATAATTTTCAAATATTCCTGTATTATTTTCCTAATATTTTCTACGTATATCCTAATATTTTAATGGTATTTTTTGAGTAAGTTCTGGTATATTCATAATATTTTCCTTTTATTTGCTTAACTTTGGCTGTTGGTCTAGTTTCTAGTATTTTTCTGGTATTATATAATTTTTCCAAAATATTCGTTTTTGCAATTTACAGTTATTCTTTTATTACTATTTCTAGTATTTTGTTAGTATATTCTGGAATTTTAATGGTATTTGTCTAGTATTTTTTTCTGATATTATTTCGTGTATTTTGTTACTGTTTATGGTATTTACATGGTGTTTTTATAGTATTTTCCTGGAGTTTTGTTATATTATTATTTTGTATCAAGGTAATCGAATAAAAAAAACCTTTTAAAAACGGTATCAACGGAGGTTTAGAGGCAAAAAGAGATGCCCAGAGAAAATGAGACAGTGGAGCAAGTCGAAGGGAGGGGGTGGGGGGCATGGCATGCCAAAAATTGAGTACTTTTCAAGTGCGAGGAACAGAACAGAACAGAACAGAACAGGAGACGGACAAACTCCTTCGAATGCAATGAATATTTGAGCAACGAGTGGCGTCTGCTGATGCCTCTGCTGCTGCAGAATCCTGGAAAATGATTGAACGAAATGTACGAAATTGTGAGACTTATGAAATGAAATGGAGAAATGGGGAAACGGGGAAACGGGGAAACGGGGAGGTACGCATCAAAAGAGTTTTATAAATTAAGAAGAAACGATTTAATTGCAACTAATGGCATGCCGGGCCCCTTGACAGGAGGGAAACATGCAGTGAATGGACTAGATATGTTCCCTCCTCTCCTCTCTGGAGTGATTTCTGCAAGGGTATACCCCAGTCGGGGGCTGGGAGGCCACCATTTTGGGCCACAGATTTAAATTCGCCGGCGAATCTTTCGTGCCCCATCGTCTGGGAGGCGCTTATCTGACGCCTCTGACATAATATATGGCACAGCCCCACAAATGAGGTTTACCTAGCACATGTCCCCTCGTCCCCTTGTGCCCCCTTGTGTCCCCTTCTGTGGCAGCAATTACATGTCGGCTGATGGCTTGGCTTTGCTTTCAATTTGGTTGCACTTTTCGGCTGCCAAAAAGGGGAGGGGGGAAAAAACTGTTTTGATGCTCGCGTTTCTGGCATCGTTGGATGCGGTCAAAGATTGGCCGGAGATTGCACGGGAAAATGGAGCCACTGGAGGAGCCACCCCATAGAAATCGTCAAATAATTAGCAGCCGACCGCGAAGGCGCCTCGGAACGGAAATTGATGCGGACTTGTGGCAGGCATCGATTTGTGGCACGGTCCATCACTGAATTATGAATTGATGAAATTTTGCCTTCGGTTCTGTAATTGAATCGCCTGCTCCAATCGCCTGTTGCTTGCCCCACACAGCGTGCCCCCCCCCCCTCCCCCCCCTCCCAATCCCCCAACAATTTGTGGCTGTCTCGAAATGATTAATTTATTGAAATTTACGCTGATTGTCGACGTTTGGCAAACACGTTTTATTTATGTTCCTTTATGCCGATAATTTGTCAAAAAGTCGTAAATTATAATATTACAAAACCCGCAAAAAGCCCCGAAAAATCCAAGCATCAGAGCCGGAGAGCGAGAGAGTCACAAAGGAAAATCCTCCCCAGGGAAAACAGAGGGAAAGGGGGGGAGGGGGGGGGCAGAACTTGTTAGCTTTTGGGCTGCGGAGTGCCCAAAGTTTTGCACAAAGAAATTTCCCAAAGTTGAGCTGCGACCGGGCTGGGGAGGTGCCTCCGAGGTGCCACGACGATCAGACATGCTCGCGGGAACGTGGTGGATTGATCGTGGACTTGTGGCCTTGTAGGCACTCGAAGGAGCCTCGAGAGGGGCCCTGGAACCCTGGCTCCTCCCCCCCACTCCCCAGACGAGCGTGTGAAAGCGGGCGGGGAGTGGCGAGTGAAAGCCATTCAGTTTTCCTTGCGGTTAAGTCGTAAGAGAGATGGAAATATGCTGCGAGTGGGGATGGGGGTGGGGATGGGGGTGGAGTCTCGTGTGGTTAGGCCGCAGACTTTGTGTCCCCCCCGCCACGCCCCTGTGGGAGTGGCAACAGGCAGGCGGGCAGGCGGGCAGGCAGGCAGGCATTTCTACAGAGTGGCAACGATAGCGCCTTCAATTATTAATTATTATCGCCGCAAAGCCAAATGTAAAAGCCTTCAATTAAAACTTACGCACACAAAAAGTGCAGGCCGGATACCTGCACGCACACACAGATACAGATACAGATACAGATACAGATACAGATACGGGGAGGAGATCCTTTTGCTTTGCCCTGGCCAGTGCATTGCTCGACGCTTGGCCCAGATTTCAGATTTCAGATTTCTTTTTCCCGTTTCCCCATTCCCCTCCCGTTTCCCCTCCCGTTTCCCTCTTGCTGTTGTTGTTTTTGTTAATGATTTATACAAGGATTAATTTATACTCACTAATGGATTTCAGTGTACAGGCGGCAGTGTCCTGGCAGAGGCTGTGCGTCCGGCAGCATTCAATATTATCAATTACTCAGGCAGCCTTCGAGTGAGTCTGCAAAAGCAACAGCAGCGAAAAGAAATTAAGGGAAATTAATTATGGCCCAGTAAGCAGCCGCCGCATGCAAATTGCTTCGTATTTATTGGATGGCATCGCATCGCATCGCATCGGTATTACTATTTGCCCGAGTATCTACCACTACGCATCTACGCATCAGTGCTCTCTCCCTGTCCCTCTCCCTCTCCCTCTGAATCGCATTCGCATTCGCATTCGTTTCAGGTGTCGCAGGTCGCGGGTTCGCCGCTCCACTCATAAAAATCAACTAATTTGCACACTTTACGCCATGGGAAAAGTCCTTTGCTCCATTTGCAACCATTTGGATGCCACAAAAAGCGAGAGATAGCCAAACAGAGAGGCAGCAAGGGCGAGGCAAGGGGCGGACAGAGCGAGGCAGAGCCACAAAAAAGTGAGGAAAATGTACGGAAACGGCTGTCAATAAAATAAATGAGCGCCATTAGCAGCGGAAAATGATGAACACTTGAAAGTGTTTCGCCCGGCAAGCATCGAACAGGACCCAAAAGCCGCTGGCCCCTGGGCCCTGGGCCCTGCCCCCTGTCAGTGCCCCACTGCCACGCCACCAAGCGACTACGCCCATTTCTGGGAGCAAAGCAAACAGCAGTAGAGATAAAGAGAGCGAGAAAGCAAGGCTGAAGGGGGGAAAGGAGGGGGACAGACAATGCAAAACATTGGCAATGGAGAAATGGTGGGGAATCGGGAAGCGGGAAGCGGGCAATGGGCACGGGATGCCATTCGAGTGGTGAAATTTCGAGCATTTATCGATTGAAAGAGCCCATAGAATCGATATACATATATCGATAGTCGATAAGGAGAACTATCGGT